>NC_051178.1:149214514-149274330 GCF_013339695.2 Rhipicephalus sanguineus | reverse complement strand
GGTCCCGTGTTGGCCGGGGCAACTGGGGCTCCCGCATCCATTTCGGGTTAGCATCGTCGTGGCAGCCGCCTTGCTGCCACCGTTTTAGGTTGCCTGCTCTTTCCTGTTGCTGACCTCTGTTCTTCCTTCCTATAAGTGTATAGAAGCGTATAGACAAGTATAAAGCGGCGGCTGCAAGCACGAAGTCCGTAGAAGAAGAAAACGAACGATGGCACGCTCGCAGCTCGCAGTTGTGGCCGAGACTCGGCGGAGTAAAGATGGTTGCTGGTTTGTCTTGGTCTCCTCCCCGACGGGTTTCTGGGCCAGCCACAGCCACGACACCCCACATAGCTCGCGCTAGTCTGTAGCAATTCGTCGTACAGTTACTTGCGCTCCTCTGAAGAATGCGGGAAGAACGTGTTTACCCGTCCCACGTTCTTAAGAGGAGTGCAAGTTTACCACAAATCCTATGTTTTTATCGTTACTTTACCTTCAAATTTTGCATAAAAATAAGAACCGTTACAAAACATTATTTTTTTAGTTCCGGAACAGAACTGAACTTTTTTCGGTGGAACGAAACTAAAACCGAAACGAAAAACATTTCATTCCGACACCCTGCATCCACCATTACGATGAATCACTACTGAAAGCTGACCAACCACCACTGAAGCTATAGTGACAGTACTAGAATATGTACCATACTTACTCGAATCTAGGCCGCTCTCGATTGTAGGCAGACACTCGAAATTCGCAAGGCCAGAAAAAAAAAAAACTTAATCATGGTACTCGAATCTAAGCCAACCCCCCACTTTCGCACATTGTTTTTATAAAAAACATCAGCTTAGATTCGAGTAAATACGGCACATGCATTTCAGATTCAATTAATGGTTGCCTGCACATTTGTATAATGCCCCAACTGCTTTGACACTAACGCAAGGAAGCAGCAGCCAACGAAAATAAATATGAATATTTCAGCCTGCCATACATGGAGAACACGTGCAAGCATCCAATGTTCATATGTGAAAGGCAACAGTGTTAGAGGAGAGCCTGGTGTGGATAATAGAAGAATTTTGACACAGCAAGCCTGTGATGTACACTTCACTACTTAGTCAAAAGTCTGATAAAAACTTGTCAGATGGGGAAGGTACCAGATTAACATTTAGAACGCGCCTCAAATTTTTTAAAAGTACATAAAATTGATGCTTCGGGACCACTATGGCCCCATTGCTCACACTAAAAAAAGCATCAGTGGGGCGCCTATGTATAGCCTATGTGCCACAGTGTGCAGGTAGGGCAAATTACCAAATGTACAGCTAGTTCCACATTTTTCCGATTTCATAAAGATTCCATGAGCAAACATGAAGATTACTACTTTGTAGCAGATAGAGTGTATTCAGATAACATCTGTGCATGTCTGTGGACCCCTTTAATTCCGCTGAAAAAAAAAAAAATATTTTGCTGTACGAGTCCCTAGGGCCACGAAACTAATGTTAGTTTTGCGAAAAAAAAAATTTGCCTAAGTCAAAAAGATTTGGACGGAAGTCTTCACTCAGCAGAACTGCTTTTCGCGAATTTCCCAAAAATACGATTTTGACGAGATCCTACAAAGAAATTATTGCAGCTGCGAGTCAATTTTTCTTGACTTACTGTGAGTAACGTGCATTTATAAAATGTTATGTTGCAGTTCTGTTGCCCATAACTTATGCAAAAGAAGTTGCAAATACGGCACCCATTGCTCAATAATGCTCTAATTTCAGATTTTTTCACTCCGCGTCTATAATACTCGAAATTTCCCAAATTTTCCAGAGATTTGCCACGCATTAGGTTAACCATTGTGCTAAGTATGATTGCCGAGGATGGTGTCAGACGCAAACCATAAATGCATATGGTAAGAAACGTCTCTAAAAATAAAATACTTCGAAATTCAGTTTAAAAAAAAGGCCATCTTCAATTTTCTTTAAACTCTCCAGAATTAAAGCCAAGCACGTGCTCTAACTTAATCTCTAAAAACATGTTGCATTATTTTTGTTAGATAGGAGTTACAAAGCCACCAAAGTGTCCAAATTGACGTCAAGTTCACATACAACCACTTAAAGGAGTGGTGCCATCAAATTTGTGGCTTGTGCATTCTTTGTTGCAAACATTTCTTATTGATCTAGGAAGCATGAGACACACTCCCAAATTCATGTATTCTCTCGAAACTATTTCACATCGCCTTATTTGTAGGAACGACTTTCGGTTTCGGTTTCTGGGCGACAAGTTGGACACCGACATCACCGTGTAGGAAGCTAGAACAAGTGCACCCACAAAGTTGTGACACATGCAGTGCTGCATTGTCTGCTCTCGCACACAGATGCAAGCAACCGTCCGGACGCCTTCAAAACTTGCTAAAATCCTCCATCATCTGCAGATGGTCGGCGAGCTTTCAACAATGACTGGTAAAACCAGCTTTGTCTACGTAACCCAACAGCAGCACCACATTAGTGAAAAGATGCTGCGTGGAGTTTTGCACAAAACTCTCCACAGAATGGTACTGCACTGTTAAACGGAACGTCTCAAACAAAGGTGAAAACCACCTAACGTTATGGAAATTGCAAGCAGTATTGAATCCATTGCAAGAGACTCTTGTCTGCTGAGACAGTCATTTCATAACAACTGACCTACCTTCATTTTAGAGACTAAAAACATGAATTCACTTCACAAGTGCAACCAGTACTTGCTGGAAGCAATCCACACTAACCAGCTGCTGAACTCACTGAATATTGGCATGACTCTGCTGCTCACTACCCGAGGCCAGCAAATGCTGCAATGACATTGCTGTGCCTATAGTGGGGTACAACTTTAGAAGACAGGAGAGGCCCCGCCCAGATGACCGAAGCGCAGCAGCCAATTGCCTCCGCGACTAAAGAAATAGTCCCGCTAGGCATGTTAGGCATGTTCTCCGTCGGCGGGGTCACCGGCCGTCCGGCTCATGACGTCACCTGAAGTGCGCGCCTATTGGTGGAGGCTCGTATGCATCCGCCTTTGAGGGGAAAATGCCGCTGCCTTCTAAAGTTGTACCCGACTATAGCTAATGAAAGCTGTGATGTTGAGAGGGTTCTTTCAGCTGAGGTACAGAGTCGTCCACTTCCACCTTGAACACCGCACCGTGCGGCCAGCACTCCGCGGAGCGCCTCTCTTGGTTGCTTGGGTAACTAGCGCGTATGCGCAGTGACAGCTTTAGGGGAAGCCTTCGTCGCGTCGTCTGCTAAAGCGCGGCAGCTCTGCCGAATTGTACTTGCTTTGCAGTGAAGCTAACTTCGCTCTTGCTATGCGCATGCAAATCCAGCATCCGGCACGGTTCAGAAGAAGCGAAGCGACTGCACCTTGTTCCGTCTAGCTTTTGCTGCTAGTGTTTTCTTTCATTTCTGGATGCGATCTCACAACCAATAAACCTCGGTCCGTGCATGAGTAAGCTTTCACAGCCGCGCTTGAACTCCTACAACTAAGCAACTCAGCTCCTTTGAGCCCAGTAGCCAGAATGTTCCCGCTGCTCACGCAAATGTTTTTGATCAGCTTCAAAACTAGGCGCCGCAAAATTGGCGATAAATGCATGGTAAGGTCTGACATAACAGCTTTAAATGTGCGAAAGTTTGGATTGTTACTCGCCTGAAAACAAAAGGATGTGAGCAATTTGCCAATTTCAGAGAAGTTACATTACATTCAGGTGTTATCAGCACTGCTGCCTTCATGCGCTAGCGAATTTAACTCGCCAATACGCCGCCCTAATTTGCTACTCATGTGCAACCATGCTTATTCGTACCATTCATGCAGAAAAATGAAGAAGCATTCTAATAGAGTTTTCAGCTGAACTCATATCACGCAATCAGTTCACCAAAGAAGCGCCGCTGACAAATGATTACTTC
This sequence comes from Rhipicephalus sanguineus, assembly GCF_013339695.2. Lineage (NCBI taxonomy): Eukaryota > Metazoa > Arthropoda > Arachnida > Ixodida > Ixodidae > Rhipicephalus > Rhipicephalus sanguineus. The sequence continues at coordinate 149,270,446 of NC_051178.1, read as the reverse complement.
TGTAAGCAGGCGCTGAATAAAGCTTGACTCCCTTTTTATTGCTAGGTGACCCAAAGCACCGCGTATCGCTTTATATATTTCTTGGCTCAAAACTTTAGCACGAAGCAGAAAGTTTTCCGTGAGCCTTCAATTCACAGCGCAAACTTATATTTTTTTATTGTCGACTTTGTGTCGCCAAACTTTCAGCTGATGAAAACAACCGTGTGAGTAGCGGGAATATTCTAACTGTACGGCACAAAGCATCTGAGTAGCTTAGTTGCGGGAGTGCCAGCCCGGCTTGGCGATCTCACTCATGCACGGGCCAAGGTTTATTACTTTTAAGATCGCATGCAGAAAAAGAAAACAGTAGGAGAAAAAGCAGTGCGGAACGAGGCGCAGTCGCTGCGCTTCTCGATTTCCATGAGATTAAGTTACCTTCATCGAAGAGCAAGCGCGATTGGGCGGAGCCGCTGCGCTTTAGCAGACGACGCGGCGAAGGCACCACCTACAGTTGTCACTGCGCTTGCGTGCCCCAGCCGCCCGCGAGAGACGCTCTGCGGAGCGTTGGCTGCACGGTGCGGTGCTCAAGGTGGAAGTGGATGCCTCTGAACATCCAAAGGTGAGACAGCTCTCGAATGAAGACCAACATGCTGCACATGCAAATGGCAATGTACGTTAACAAGGACGCATAAAAAATCGGTGATCAGCTTTTTGTGAATTAAATGTGTCTTTTCCTAGATGTTATCAAGGCTCTTTACTGTCCTTTTGACTTATCAATTTGTGTAAATGTATTTCATGTAGCATTTCTAAACTAAACCCCCCCAAAAACATGCAGTTCAATGATGGTTCCACGAAAAATGTGATTTCTCTCAAATTATCAGCTTGACAAATAGCACCCAATTTTTACCCTCTAATTTGAAAAAAATATAAAACACAAAAACAAACCACCGTAGTTATGCAATTTGTGTTAGAATGCTTTGGCTTCCTGTGCGACACAATTTGTACAAACCGCACCTCTCACCACCAGACAGGCATAGATGAGACTCTGGCTAAGAACATGTGCAAGGTTGTAACCAAGCTGATCATTGCGCATCATAGCAACAATAAGGCCGTCGTCATCACCATGACCAAAAAATAATGACCCACCGATCAAGACAACAAGTGTGTGTGTGTGTGTGTGTGTACCTTTCATCACATTTACCACCAATCACAACAAGAAACGAGTTCATACATTTGTTCATATTTTTGTGTTATGTGCTAGACAGCTTCACTGGTAACCTGCCTTCACAAAATGGAATGGCTCGAAATTTTTATCACAATTTTACGCACCAATTCAGTCATACACACAACACATTGTAAACAGTGGTAGTTTAGCACAATAGCAATAATACGCCAGCAAACGAGCAAGGCCTTATCTATAAGAAAGCAACATTGTGCTTATAAAGCCCCTGTTGCTGTGGTTCGTGTTTGTGCACTCAGCATGTACACGCACTGCGCATAAGCACCACGGCTTGACACAGGTTGCCAGTTCCCTTAGTCACAGTGATGGCAAAGCCGCCTCTCAGCAATCACTCCTTTTGCCTTATAAAAAGCATAGAATAAAGTGGGGATGCCTAATAATATAGATTGTAATATCAAGCACGAATTATGGTGCATGTAAAGAACAGAAGACTGTACAGCAATCCGAATGGCTCCTTTGCACAGTATGAAGGCCTGTCCACCAGGCTGCACAACAAACCGGTTTTTGCAACATTGAAACACATTTTAAAAATGCAAATCCTGTTGAAACTGCAAAAAGTGTGCCAGATTCTATCACTATAATTTACGGTCCTTCCATTTCCACTAGGATATGATAGCACGTTCTAGCCAGTTGTCTGTGTTTCTAACTTCGAATTATTATGTTTAAGCTGTTGCATTAAAGGGACACTAAAGGCAAATAACAATTTATGTTAGAGTGAAAGCCCAATGTATCACAACTTCTAAAACGGCAATATTATCAACAGCAGTGCCCTACTTACCGAGAAATTAAGCTAAATGTATCACATGACAAGCGCCACGAGTGGGACATTTTCGAAGTGATCCCGATGACGTAGGGAAGTCGGCCTACAATAAATCACTAGTAATCAAACTAGCAGCAGTAAAAAAAGAACATTCCGAGCATCAAAAGACGTAATAAAATGCTGTTTGTTCGTTTCCGCTTGATTCATGGAAAACAAAACCTCCGTGGCGTTGCCATGGGGAACGGCGCGGGTGGTTCAAAGGTTCCGTTTTCGCCGAGCTGTGCCTCGCCCGTCTCAGTGGTAGCTTCGGGATCGCGTACTGCCGTGCGTGTTTTGCGCACTCGTGAAGGTCGCTCTGACAGAAAGTTCGACAAAATGCCGCATGCGTGTGATATTGCCGGATGCCCGAATGGTGCACAACGCCAGTGCTGCAGCAAGGAAACCGGTGTGTCTTTTCACTGGGTGCCGCGGAATGAACCCTTACGCTCGAAGTGGCTTAGTGTCATGCCATTGCGCCAGTGTGCTAAACAGTCAAAACCTCTGCGTGTGTGCTCGCTGCACTTTCGTACTGAGGATTACGAGACCAACCGCAACTTGGTGACGGCTTTGAATGTGCCCATCCGAGCAAGTCTTTGCCGCAGCGCCCGTTGTTGCTACTGTGGGTCCCGCTACTTCCGCTCGGCTGCTACTAGTGTCGGCGGCCGCGCAGTAAAAGCGGGCAACGTTGGGCATGGCAGCAGTGACGTATGAGAGTCGTATTTTCAGGCGGGAGATTTGAAGCGCGCTAATGCGATGCGGACCACTAAAAACGTGATTTTATTTCAAAATAAGCACTTCCTTGGCACAAAAGCAGCGCTACGAGGTTTCTGGACCGCTATTTCAACAATCAACGTCGACTTAATATTTGCCTTTATTGTCCCTTTAAGGGGAGATGCGGGTCGAAAAACACGAATTTTCTAAAAAATTATCGATTTTTTGTTTTCGCCTGTTTTGTTAAGATTAGTACCTCTACTGTTCTGAAAAAAAAAATCAATGTCGAGACTCAACTGGAAATGCTTTAAAATTGCGTCTAAAGAGCACAAGGTGGCTGTCAAAAGGCCGAAAGTGTGTCATCTTCGAGCACCTTGCCACTGATAATGCGCCGCCGCTCACCATTGTCGACCGCATGAGGCGAAGAGCCGAGCCTCACTCTTCAAATAACAACAGTTTCCCGCGCTGCTGCAGCGCAAGAAATAATAAAGAGAAGCACGCTTTTGCCGCCTTCTTCGAGCGCCGCGACTGGCTTTAAATCACGTGGTACGGATCGGGAGCCGCCATTGGCCGCTGCGCGCCTGTGCGTGCTGTGAAGCCTACTTGCAGGATCCGTGTCTCGTCGAGCAGCGCAGCTGAACAACGCTTTTCTCGAGTGCTTATCCGTTATGGATGAAGAAAGCCGTAGGAAGCGCGGTCACCGGCCTGTGAAGTTTCACGCGACGCACAAATTTCGAGGACGCCGGCGCAAATCAAAGCCGAACACTCAAACCACGAAAAGATCGTCTGCTGCCGCAAGGCGTAGTGGCAGTGACGCCGATGCGTCCGACGAGTTTGCCGCGGCATTCGAATATGTGAGTGCCTCCCAGAAAAAGATCGGACTTTTCGAAGACGAAGAAAAATCGCAGGACGACGAGTCTTCGTTGATTGCTGATATGACAGCATTGAACATGTTGGTTTAATCGAGGGCACTCCAGTTTTGAACGTGTTCTGGAAGAGCTTGGCGTGCTCCCGTCTCATGATCTGGTTGCTCTTGGCACATCACGGGACAGCACACGCCAGAAAAAAATGTCTCAAAAACTAACAGGAGAAGCAAGGGCCTGTCGGCGTGCGCTGAAGAAAAAATCTCTTGTCGAGGAGTCAGCTCGAAAGAGGTGTGAGGGCCAAACCTATGGTGCTGGCGCATTTTAATGGCAGTGGCCACTACAAGGAGGATTGTTCTTTCTTGTGTACAAATTTCGTTGCATTCAATGACATCTTTGATAAATAAACATGCAATTTTGACTTTAAAACTCGTTTTTCTCAAAACACAAATTTTGCCATTTTCGTCAATGTGCCCCTCCTTTTTCGGGTACTTCTGGTGCTCAGATCTGCATGAAATTTTTCCCAAAGTTTTTCCAAAGTACGAGAAATGCAATTATCTTGTTTAAGTTTCGATATTCTTATTATAAAATAAAAAAAGGTTATGTAAACTTTCACTAGGGTAGGAGAAATATGAACTTCCAACGTTAAAATTTTTCACGTCTAGTACATATTTTATATGGACTTCCTAATTAGTTATTTGCATTCCGCACTTTATTTGAAACATTATGGACTATCAATTGTAAAAAATTATTGAAGTTTAGGTCTGAAAAGAGGGGGGGCAAGATGCTTCAGTTTTTCACTTTGTCATGTTGCAGAACTAAAAGTATGCAACTTGCAAGAAAACTAATTATATATTTGAAATCAGCATAAAAAGTTCTATAAGGAGCTCAAGTTTCATTGCTCTAGGGTGAATATTAAAGAAAAAGTGTCTTCGAGTAGCATCTCCCCTTAACGTAGACAGAACTTTCAATGGCAAACTTGTAAGGCATATTGGGAAACACCCAATGGCTCTCTATTGATGAATAAACGGCTTTTACAGGGCTCTAAAATTGCCAAAGCTCCGAACGAGTGTGAATATTGGTGTTGAATCCTTCATCTGAGGCAAGCTTTGAGATTGGGCTAGTTGCTAATCCATCTTCAACAAAAAGTGTAGGAGTGGACAACAGACAAAGAAGGGAACAAAGACAACCGTTCCCTTCTTTGTCTATTGTACACTGCTGCACTGTTTGTTGACGATGAACTTCGTTTGAGGTTTCTAGTCTCACTGATATAAGTCGTATAAAAGTTCATGCGTGGAATTTTGTAGATTACCCCTGGTAACTTTTATTGCTCCAAGAGGTCTTTAACATGTGTGAGCTGTCATGTTACCTAGTTTTTTGGCATCTGGGAAATTCTCACACAATTAGTGTAAAAAAATCTTGCAAGTGACTCGCTTATTCCCTGCACCATGGGATGCCCACATACTTTTGCTGTTCCCGTTTGTCCTCCCAAAGAATCAAAGTGTTCCTTCGACAAATAGTTTCCAGGAGGTTACCCACAAAATGCGTGAACTGTGACACATCCTACATTAGTGGAACAAAAAGTTCAAACAAACAACAAAACACCATAAAAAGTGCCTTGAGAAAGGCAAGACATGCTCAAACACTGGTGGATAATTATTCATTACTAACCAAGCGATTAATTTGGACACCACTGTTCTAATCGCAATGAAGAAAATCTTTATACATCTGATCTCAAATGTGGTATGTGTGCAACTTACTTTAGCTGTACATGTGTTGACCTACCCAGGATATACACCAGCACCCACTGGCACCTAGGCCATAAATAATCACCCTCTTCGCATTCTTTATTGTGAACAAGGGGCCTATAGTGGTTCTGAAACGTTAATTTTAATTGTTGCCTTTTCAAAAGGTACCTCACATACATGAACCCATTTCGTCGACAGGTTTTCATTCGTCCACTGAACCAGATCGAGATAGCAGTGACTTGTCGGCTTTCATTTATTCAAGGGTAACAAAAGTTACCTAACAACGTCATAGTGAGTTGGTTGTCACTGAGAAGATGCAGACACTGGCGGTTTTCTGAATTTGGTATCACCACATACTGATGTTTCAGTCAAACATTTCTTTTCCCATGCCTTGAAAACACTGTCTTACTCTATTAGTGGCCTTCGGTGAGAAAGGCTAGGATGCTTGTGTCACTACCACTGCCATTGTTGATGAACCATTCCACGGACATTGGAATGGTTTATCAACATTGTCTCTAACATACGAGCCAGCTCATGTGACGGCACATGCAAGCCATGTATTCTCAAATGCGTCTACTAAAAATGGCACCACGTTGCCTCACTCCGCTAAATCTAAATACTGAAAAGCATCCTCACTGTCCATGTATGTCACCGTCTTAAAGAAAGGGCATTAAATTTCAAGGCCTTGTTTTCCACTGTGTATAATGGCCACATGCAAGATCACTAAAAGGTGTGCACGTTTTACGTTTTCACTGTATTTGCTTAACGTGCATTGTCGCCTTCATTTCGGTATTTTCCCTGTATCTCAACATCGTGTGAACGCCTTGTCAATAACAACAGTCAGGTATTTCAGATGAACGCATATACACGGGAGAAAATTGCTAGGAGCACTTACAACTAAGTTTTAAAATTCGTTAGAATGCGGTGCGGACGGTACGCATCTACATACCGCTTTAATCGGGTCTGTTGGCAGTGCAGGTTTACCGTGCAGCAATACGGATATGCCATACCGTCGTGGTCGGCATGTCAGTACTTTAACCCGCAAGACCTCTACCGCATCACTTTACCGCAAGCAATGAGCAACTAGCGCGGCTAAAAAGTTATTAAAAAAAAGCTGCGTGCCGACCACGACGGTACGCCATTTCCCTCAGCGGCGCGCACCAGTATGTCAGCGTAAACTTACCTCGGCGTTCAAGATTCGAACACACGGCAGGCGTTTCAGCGTAGCCGTCAGCTTGCGGTTCAGCAAGCGCGTTTTCTTGATCTGGCGCTCTGCATCGGCGTCTTCAGAGCTGGAGCAACGTGGCAGCACTTTGAAGACGTATACACCACGGGGGCCACATCGTGCTGCAGTTGCAGAACTAACTTCTAAAATGTAAAGAAAATACAACCTTCAGTGAGTGATGCCAAGCATCTCACAATTTCAGAATACGTACCCCTATATTGTCGCATATATCTTGAGGGTCCGCGTTGGCACTGCAAACGTCGTTACCACCAACGTACAAAACGACAGTCTACGCGCTGAAAGTGCATCGCAGAGACGGCCTCAGCCATTCGCACAGCGTCAAAACCACCAAAACTAAATGTGCAGGTCTCGACGGATGTTTTCAAGTGAAGGCGACTCCTGCACATGAATTTAACCTGGCTGTCGCCTATCACTACACCGCGCTAAGAAGGCATAACTCAAACAAAGCCGGCGACTGCGGTGAGGGTACCGAGTAGAACATAGGCAAGTAAAGGCTGGGGACAAGGCCGAGGAACCGTTGGATCTTTCCCTAGCTACAACAGTACCTGTCTAGGGGCAGGGAGTACCTCCCTATGGTAACGTCAGATCCGGTTTCGCGCCAAACCGGGAGAGCCCCGACTCCGGGGATACGCTTTCGATCCTTCGCCCATTGCCCATACACCACCATACACTCAGGCGCGCTGGCACGCAGCTTGCTGGCAGCGGCGTAGAGTTTCATCTCTGAAGACTTTCGCAGGGCGTGACTGCAAACTATTTACACAGGACTGCACAAGAAGGACGATGCTGTCGCTCAGGCACATCCACAGAGCAGGCCTCCTTCAGGTAATAACCCGGAAACGTCGATCCCGGATTTATTGGAGGTCGACAAGCTGCCCGCGAGGAGAGGATAGCGTAGATAAGCGCTGTGGGCAAGAAAAACGCACGTGAGGAAAACTAGTTTAGTGTTCGCTAATGATCTGTGCCGAGCCATGCAGGCGCTGGGTTCTTCTTACCATGACTTTGTGTGTGCTAAACAGCACTGGGTGAAACGGTAGATTTCAGATTTCCCGAATTCGCGTTGTGTGACTTTCGTCAGCGCTTTGAAGATGTTCGATTATTCATGTGCGCACTTTCCTTTACGAGATGCTAGCTAAAACGTACGTCCGTAACCTCTCGCCGCAGGCCTTCTCTACAGCGTGCCGTCACAACAGCACGCTCGTCATTGCTGACCACAGCGGGGGCCAGATGCTGCCGTCGACATTGAATGCCATAGCCGCGGCCAAAAAGATCGGCGGTGAGGTCGCGTGCCTCGTCATTGGAAAGGATGTGTCTGGTGTACGTATGTGTTCACTGTTGACTTACGGTTTGAAACATTCGTGTTTCCGCGATCATTTGTGTAAGGAATGAAAACGAGCTTCAGTATCCTATGCACTTGTCAAAGGACCTTGACAATACATGTGATACGTGGTATACGACAAGGTTGCAGGGCAGGTTACATCGAACTTAAGATGATACGCTGACACGTATTATCACTTCTCAGCTGTATACTTCTAGGTGTTTCTCATTTAATAAGGGCGAAAGTTTTGTGTTTCATGTTATCCAAAGGCGTATGACTGGATTCTAAGTAATCGTGTTTGAATAATTAAATATTGTAATCGAATACGAATATTCGAGGAAAACTAGCATCAAACATTGAATCACCAAGGATTTTTATTTTTTTTCGTTTCTAAACAGAGTGGAGTATAACTATAATGAAGAGTGCTTGGTGAAAAAAAATATATATATATACATATATATATATATATATATATATATATATATATATATATATATATATATATATATATATACACACACACACACACACACACACACACACATGCATGCGATGCCATTAACAGCTATATGCTAGCTCAACTTAAGAACAGGACCTTCAGCTATCCGGTGTACGGTGGCAATCGAAATAATGAACGTTTTAGAAAGATGGTGGAACAGGGCAAATTGCAAGGTGCTTAGCCTAAAATCAGATGGCAAATTCACAGGCTGCATAAAAGTGAGGCATTACTATATTGTATGACCAGAAATTATTATTGAGCAGAATTTATCTGAATAGTGTTTGTTGTCTAAGAATCAGTGCCTCTATGCTGCAGCTGTGGTTTTCTTGCCACTTTTATGGAACACTACCCCTTTCAACATTATTTTTTGCTAGTAGTTTTTGTTAATCTTCCATATTTTAGCAGAAGTGAATTTCCATAAATTTATTATAATTATTTGTCCAATAAAGTGAAAATAAAATGAGAAGATATTAGGCATTCAGAGCGTTACCAACTAAGGTATGCCAAGGCCGATTGCAGCCTGCTGCCCTTCATTTCCGGTATCTCGGAGAAAGTACTGGCGGCATGAGGATATCTCGGTGCTGATAGCAAATAAGCAGATAACGCCCATTCAGACTCGTAGAGTGATAGCCTGCTTATCCCTCCTGTACAACTTCCCTTTCAAGAAGATTAACATAATGACACTGTCCTTGCCAAAGCAATCAATATGTAGAAAAACACATCACACTCCGAGCCACGCATTAAAACCAGTCTTTGCTTGAACAGTTGCTTTTCAGAATAGCTTCTTTTCAAGAACAATATCAGACTTGGAACGATCTTCCAGAGCTCACAATTCATGCAGTCGATTTACAGCAAGGTCTCAAACAATACCTGTCATTGAATGTTTGGTATTATCGATGCGTTTGCTGCTGTGCTCTGTCTGTATGCTCAATAGTGATACACGTGTGTTGTGTAAAGTGTATTAAAAGCTGGCCAGCATGGTTAGTGTCATGTGTGTCCTGTTTTGCTGTATTTCTTCATGCACTGATTAGTAGCTCACTTATGAATATGTAAATTCTCATCCCACATGCTGACATTAACATTTGTGTGTTTACTATTTCCCTCCTGCTATGGCCAGCAACGTTGGCCTAAAGTGTATTGAATAAAAAAATATCTCGGGCACCATTATTGGCTAGTTTACGCACAAAAGAAAGGCAGGAAAAAATTGATAAATTGAATATACAGCTTCAATGACAAAAGAGTTCCCAACGCAAGCTCCCCACCTGCTCTCTGTAATCGAGAGAGCTAGCGTAGGGACTACTAAGCGAAGAATGGCGCATAGAAACACAAGTGGCAAAGCCTACAGATATAAAACTTGGTGCAGTGCCAGTTGGGATTGTCACCAATATACATCCCTCATTTGTTGCACCAGCGCCACGCAACTCAAACCCACGGCCTCACCGCACTCTCGAAGAAGCATTCGCATTCACAAATACACACACAGAAGGGCACATTAAATTTGATTGAAGGTACACAAACTGGGTGTTTCTAGTAGGCACACTGCAGCTGCAGTGAAAAAGCTGGTAGTGCTTTGATGTGGAAGAAAAAAAAAAGAACTTTGCATGGTAGTCTATCTTATGAATTTTGCAAGATACCTGTGCATCATAGCGATTGATATAGGAGTTTGTGTGCTTTCTGCACTGCAGCACTCCTTTATACTCATTTGGTGGTGGCCTCTACAGTACAAAAGGAATGTTTGCATCACAGAAGCACAGGCACACGAAATATGACTTTGTATAACTCGCATATGTGGAATTATAAGGTGACCTGTGAAACACAAACAATAGTCTCAAGGAATAGATGAAAGATTTCTTTTTTGTCAGTTAGGCAGCTGCCTTGAAGCATTCATGCACAGAGCTTTCACACTAAACTATGTGGCCAGTCTATTGATTTCTTTGCTGAATTTGGCTGTTTAAAATTTTAAAGGAGTACTGACATGAATTTTAAAATTTTTCGGGTTGTTGCTCTAAATGAAAGCACGGGTGTCGAGAACCCTAAAAAGAGTGTCGTGGTGCCTGGGGATGCATTGCATATATTTTTAATACCGCTTCTTTCAACAAGCAGTTTCGGTTTCGAGAGGGCGGCTTCATAGTGACGTGTCAAGTCTGTCCGTGACGTCACGGGCAGACTGCAACCCACGAAATATGCACCTGCTGTCCTTTGCTGTCAGTCGAATGTGGTTCGTGATGAGTGAACTGTCGTCCAGTGCCTCCGACAGCGATTTCTGTGATTTAGGCTGCATGCAGAACCCAGACTTCGCAAACCAAGTGAGCTGACTTGAAACGTCATAGGGCTCTCCATGCGGTGAAGCTGCCTTGCAGATGCTGGGAGATGAAAACTTTAAAATCAAACTTAAATATTTATACGTGTTTCCCGGATGCGGTGTGGCGAGAGCGTTAACACTACATGCCAAGGAAACCAAAAATGTCCGTTTTGCTGCACTTCAAGATCGTGTCAGTACTCCTTTAAGCAGGCGGTGACAACTCTGAAATCTGTCACAGCTCGGTCTGCTGTTGTCTCCAACAAATTGGAAGCTTGTTCTTTGCTCTTTGACTTGCACTACAATGCAGGTTGCAGCTCAAGTTGGGAAAGCTGAAGGGCTTCAGAAACTCCTCTTGGCCGATAACGCTGCCTTTGATGGCCTTTTACCAGGTCAGCAACTAAGTCCTCTCTTGGCACTTGGCAGTCCAAAGCGAGCTGTTAAATGTTCTTAAAAAAACAACTTTTTTGTCTTACTCATCCCTCCCATCCCAATTTTTTTCTTTTCTGTGGAAGTGGTTTAAGGACCAACTGCATTGAAATCTTAGACTGCATAAAAAGCCTACTTTATGGTAGTGTAGATACAGAGGAGCATCGCGTAATATTTTACGACAGGCAGAAGAGTTCAAGTTTGTTAAAAAATATATTGGTTTCTTATACCAATAATAAGAAAGAAAATTCTGCCATTAGTGTTCGCTGGAAATGGTATGACAATGTATGACCTAGAACACGTGTGTTTTTTGGCATGACCTCCTACATAAGTAGGCGGTGAAACGTCTTGGAGGTGGCAAGCCTGAATTTACATTGTTGCAACAATTACCGTGTGCACAGATCATCTGCTTAAGTATTATTTAACGGCTGCTAAAAATAAATACTATATAGCAATTCCAACTGTGCCCTCTTGCCAAGATTGCTTCAGTGGTTTGTACAAATTGCTCACAATTAATTTATGCAAAATGAAATTTCGTTGCAGTTGGCCTTTAAAGCTTTATGAGGTGGTACAAAAACTGTTTCACTGTTATTACATACATTTTCTGTTCTCTCTTTTTTTCAAACGCTTAATAGCAGGCCATGTGTATGCATGTTGCAAAGGCCATTTGTTCACTATTGCAACTCTCATAACATTCATAAAGGTAGTTGCATTTCAGCATGTGGTAAAACTTTTTTGCTTAGTTTAAAATCTGTCAGTATATGGAAACAAAGACTGTCTTTGTAATCTTCCCCCTCACGGTGGTCTAGTGGTTATGGCGCTCGACTGCTGACCCGAAGGTCGCGGGATCGAATCCCGGCCGCGGCGGCTGCATTTTCGGTGGAGGCGAAAATGTCTGAGGCCCGTGTACTTAGATTTAGGTGCACGTTAAAGAACCCCAGGTGGTCGAAATTTCCGGAGCCCTCCACTACGGCGTCTCTCATAATCATATCGTGGTTTTGGGACGTTAAACCCCAGATATTATTATTATTGTCTTTGTATTCTGTCACATGTAATATCTTTGGAATTGTAAAAGTCTAAATTTCTCCAGTGCGTCGTCGTAGTAGTGTGGCATGCTGCTTATACGAGACTGTGATCTTTACAGAACGTCTCACACCTGTAGTGCTGGCCACATGCAAACAGTTCAACTTTACCCACTTGATCGGTGCGTCGACGGCATTTTCAAAAGCAAGTTTCTTCTCTTTCATATTCGTCATTGCATTGGAATTGTACTACCGAGTTCACAGAGTTTACATACGAGGTAGAAATGTAGCGCTAGTATTAATTTACATCACATCAATGGCACTTTAACCAGCACCAGAATTGTGAGTACCAGCATTGGCCTGATTTGTCTGATGGCTTAATATCAGTGTCACATGGGCACTTTCAATCGTGATCAGGGCTAATCCAGATTGAATTTCTTGGATCACGATCAACAATGATCGCTGCTACACGGTCAAAACTAATAGAGATCGAGTTCGGTGCTGACATCAGCCAAATTACAATGCATAGATTGGGATCGTATTGGTTCTGATCTGGCCTGATTGCGATTAAAAGTGACTGTGAAGCAGCAACTGAATTGGATCAAGCGTGATCTGAATCAGCCCTGATTACGATCAGAAGTGCCTGTGTGACACCGGTATAATACATACATATTTGTAATATGACTTGTCTTTAGAGATGTACTTTTTTGTGCGTGGTGTAGGGAAGAGACGAAAAAATGTGTTCTATGTTGTCTGCTTGGTGAAGAAAATTCAGAATTATAGATGTCTCTCACAATGTAAATTACTCTGAAGTTGCCGGTTTACAAGTTTTGTTTCTGTAAACTGGTGTCATCTGGTATCTCACTGTAACGGCCCCTAGCAATGGCAGTGCCACCACAACTTCACGAGGATGGTGTGTGAAAAGTATGTACAATTAATGTGCATGGGAAATCCTGCAAAATATTGCTAGGATGACGTAAAGCTACTAAGCTGTGTGAAAATTGTATGCAAAGCCAGCAAAAAATATAGCTCACAGAGACTAGAAACAGAATCATCATTGCAGTATGCAAGGCAATGCGAATTCACAGTCAGTGTAAGCCTATTGAGGGGTGCTGAATGACCCTCATAAAGAGCATCCAAAGGGAAAGCTTCTGGTCTTCGGATACGATTTGATGTCTGTTTTCATCATCCTCTTATGTTTTGAACTGCATAGTAGCTGGGCTACTTCTAATGCAAAAATTCGATTTCAGGGTCTTCTGCCCAGGGTAGCCTCCAAACTCGATGTGTCTCCTGTTTCCGATGTGCTCGACATCAAGTCCCCTGACACCTTTGTTCGTTCCATCTATGCAGGCAAGGTTTTCAGTGCTTATTGAAAGTTTGCTGTATGAAATCACTATCTATAATCACAGTGTATCTGGAGAGCTGCTCATGCTATGTGCATCTTAATGCAACCTCTATTAAATTATACTGCTATTCAGACTGCTAATTTATTCACAGGTAATGCTATTCAAACGATCAAAGCTAAGGATCCCGTGAAAGTTCTACTTGTTCGAGGGACCTGTTTTGACGCTGTTGGTGTTGGCAGCTCTGGTGTCTCGCCTGAAAATGGTAAGTCTGGGCTGGGGCATATGAGAAAGTAACCCTGTGAGTTAAAGAAAAGGGAAAGCCTTGTTGTGTAGTTCACAATAGGAGACATGCTGTCATTAGTAAAATATGTCGTGTGGCCAAGGCCACAGCTTAGGTAACTTGGCAGTCTTTTTGTGTATGAGGATTTCCTTTCTAAACCATTCTGTTTTGATGGTCACTCTGATTGTTTTGTCGTGCAGCACCGACGGCCGAGTTCGACACCAGCAAGTCTTCTTTTGAGGGGCAGGAACTGAGCAAGAGCGAACGGCCAGAGCTGACCAGTGCCAAGAAGGTCATCTCCGGAGGTGATGATTTTGTCACATCAAGCAGTTTCACTGTTACACTGTAGCCGTACTGCATATCTATGATGTGTAGTGGCAATAACCTGCAGTCTGAGTAGCAGAATGGATTCCAAGGAGAGAGAACTAGTAGCTATTTACAGAGCTGTGATGAGGTTTGTCGGTGACGCGCACACACACACACACACACACACACACACACACACACACACACGTGTGTGTGTGTGTGTGTAGAAAGAAGCGAGGTACAATTAGTACAGCAAAGAATTCGACAGCCCCGTTGAAGGTCCTTTTATCCTCTTATGTAACCTGCTATGCTATGAGGCCGGGTATGAATGCAGATGATCAGCTCCGCAAGTTTTCACATCACTGCAAATGTTTTCCAACCTAGGACGAGGCATGAAGAGTGGAGATAACTTCAAGATGCTCTACGATCTTGCTGACAAAATTGGAGCAGCTGTTGGTGCTTCTCGAGCTGCTGTTGATGCTGGCTTTGTGCCAAACGACCTGCAGGTTGGGCAGACGGGCAAGATTGTCGCTCCGGTGAGTTGAACAAGCATTTGTGTGAGGAATGGCCTCTCTCTTTCTTTTATAATTAAGATGACTTGGTGCAGGAGTGAGGGGCATCGCCTAATTCAACATGCATTGAAACTGGAACAATTTATTTTGTACTCTGCTAAGGGGCTCTGAACAGCTATTGAACCGAAAAAACAATATATTTGTTGCCTTGCACTTCATTGTGCAGCTGCTTGTCCTGAAGCATGCCATTTTTTTTTGCGCTGTTAACTTACACATTGTGCCAGTAATGAGTGTCATCAGTACTGGCAGATTCATATACAGTGAAACCTCGGTGATACGAATCTCACGGGACCACCAAAAATATTCGTATCATCCGAAATTCGTATCAACAGAAAGCATGGAAAATTAGCATGCGAAAAAAAAAAAAAGCTAGCGTACTTTTTCATTTATTGTTTTTCAGGGCCGCAGCAATGTCAGGAAGAACCCTGAATGATTGTCAGTTAAGTTTTTAGATGTCGGCAATCATACCCGCAATCGCAAAGATACGGCCTGTATGCGCGTATTTAATTAATGAACCAGGTGCGTTGTGACCCGCGACAGCAGTAGCCCTTTGGAAATTTTAATATGCTTTTTTGCATGACACCGGAATACTGCAGCAAAACTAACAAAAGAAGCACTTCGACGAGATAGATCAAGGCCACAAAATTACAGAACCACGGTCCTGTGTTAGGATTTTGTTATCGCGGAAGTGTTGGGGATGTTTTTTGGCAGATTTACGCCCGTGCCCGCACAAGTGCGACCTGGACGATCGCGCATATTGACGTTGTGAGGCATAAGTCCTTCGCCAAGACCGTCCTCGCCTTCTTTCAGTCCTCCTCCAATTTTCATAGGATGGCTGATGCACGAGGTAGGCATGTGTAAACACAGTACGACAGCAGCGCGCGTCGACGCGTTAGAAAAAAAAGCATGGTGCTAATGTCCTCTGTAATATAAACGCGAAGGCACACGCAGGCACATAAGAGCCTCAAAGATTCGCGCACACAATCTCGGAGATCGTGACGCGTTTCTGAAGGTTTATTGTGACCGCAAGAAAAGAGCTTTGCTTACACCGTGATTCTGACAATTTGGCGGTGCGGCGCGCATGCCCCTGCTTGCGTTGCTGCGATCGCACGTGCTTGGCGCTTCTTCCGCGACAGCACCTCTTCTTACCTGGGCGGTAGCGTGCGTTCGTATCAAACGTCACTGGGTGAAAATCGGTTCGCAACAAGCGTACGCCATTACACTGCAAGCCAATGGGCCTTGGCCAGGACCAACAAAAATTTCGTATCACCCCGAAATTCGTATGAGCTGCGATCGTATCACTGAGGTTTCACTGTAATGCTGCATAATACAAGAAGGTGCTTGAAGTATGACATCAGTAAAACATGCAAGCTTTGCATTCTTGTCATCTTTGCCTTGCCAATAACCGGCCACAGTAAGTAGGCTTATGTCAATTTTCACCACCTAGAGACCACAGGTTTTACTTTAAATTCATATTTCATTGAGAAGTGCAGCAGGTTGGGTTAGTTGGTTTTCCAGGCTAAGTGCAAGAAACAAGATGGGAAGACTAGAAAAAAAAAATGAAAGACAGGTGCTTGTCCTTGCCTTTCTTCTAGTCCTGCCATATTGTCTCACGCTGAACCACTTAGTCATACTTGACTCGAGTGTTGTGCTGCATGTGTGAGAGGCATTGATGAAACTCTCATACAAAAGTGCAAGTAACCCATTAGTAATAACAATCTGCAGGCCATCATGCATGTACAGTCGAACACACTTACAACGATACTGGTTTTAACAATATATCGGTCATAACAATGAGAAGCTGCTGCACCGTCAGCTTTGTGTGTTTTCTATGGTGAAATAACCTGCTTACAGCAATGCCTGCATGCCGCATTATCGGTTATAACAATGCATTCTGGCTGTTGGGTGTCCATGCTGAAAGGCAGTGGAACACGAAATCCTTGAAAAGAAAGAAGAAAACGAGAAATTCAAGCTGCTGAACCCACGGCCACAACCCCAACATCCCCCAGCGCCCCTTCAGAATCACGGTGTGCTTGACCGCATAGCATTGTGGCATTGCGGCAAAGCTGACTTGAAATCCGCTATGGCGTGGTAGCAGCAGTGGCTTCTGCACTTTCGGACGTGCAATTCGAGTATAAAGTTGAGGCTTCAAAGAGTTTCAGCATCCGAAACTTCAGAAGTTGTCATACAGTGGCTTTATGGGGCTTGTGGCCATCTCATGAAAGCGTCCGAATTTTCAAGCATGTCCGAAAAATCGGTAGGTTTGTCATCCTTATCAATGATATCTGTTGGCACATCCCATTCGATGTTATAGTTTCCTCACTACAGCCTGCTGTCCCTTTATTTTGCTTTTTTTCATGCAACCAGTTTATAGCAGTTATCTGTTATAACAATGAAATTTTCGTGGCACTTGAGTATAGTTATAAGTGGGTCCGACAGTATATCAATTCATTACAGAACTGCATCAATAAAGTTTAGGCCACTAAAGGAGCAACCTTGTCTTGATTGCCAGAGCTCTTGCAGAGCATAGGGATTATTAGTAGCACAGCAACTTAAACCTCACAATAAATGAGCCTATTGTGTATTTCTGCTTGAAGTATGGCTTTTAAAAGCCTGTTTTCAATGGCCATTGCAGGAGCTCTATGTGGCAGTGGGCATCTCTGGTGCCATTCAGCACCTTGCTGGCATGAAGGACTCAAAGACCATCGTAGCAATCAACAAGGACCCCGAGGCGCCAATCTTTCAAGTGGCCGACCTCGGCCTCGTAGCGGATCTCTTCAAGGCTATTCCGGAGATGCTCAGCAAGATAGACAACTACGTCACCAAGTGATAATGGCTACACCGTAACTAATAAACACATTTTCCACATACGAGTCGAGAACTCAGCATTGCGAAAGGCCAGTTTGTCGGAGCTTCGTTCTAGGCCAGTGGGGTCGTGGCAGCACATGATGCGAAAGGGACCAGGGAAGGTAAATGGAGTAATGAAAGCAGACTGTTCCTTTAGCCTTTTAAGTCCCCTCGTTCCTTTATAACATGCCAGTCGTCAGAAATGAAGCTCATTGCGCAGTTAGGTATGCAGCCAAACTGTGTGGGCATGTCGCGAAATAGATAAGTGTGATATTCAGCATTTCGTTGCATATTCTTGTGTTCGAATTACCACGTATGCTACATGCAGCTGTAAAAAAGAAGAGAAAGTGCATGTGTGCACGTAGCCGTCTGCGAAACAAATGTTTATGTACGTGGTTGTTTGATGAAAGTAATCGTTTTCTATTGCACAAATAAAACGTTCTATAACTAAAATGTACAAAAACTGTTTCTTGATTTCTGTGGCTGGAGGTGGTTGTTCCTAATTGCTTCAGCCAAGACATTCCTCGTAGTTCCTTGCTAAAGCCGGAGAAGCTACAGACTATTGAGAAAGATTTGCTCGGCAGTCTGCAGCAGTAAGTCAACATTGACAGCATCCACGACGTAACATGTGGATGAGGCCACCAGGAAATGAAGTAGAGGAAAATGTAAGTGAAATTGGAAGCTAAACAGTTTGACAATGACTACCTGTCTAGCTGGGCTAATTATTTGATATTGTCTCCAATCGAAAGGTGTATTTGTTGCTCAACAACCAAGTGGCCTGCCTGAATAAACCATGCCTAATTGGCTCATTTAAAGGGACACTAAAGGCAAATAGTAGGTTGTTGTAGATTGTTGAAATAGCATTACAGAAACATTGTAGTAGTGCTTGTTTCATGCCAAAACATTTAGTTTGAAAGAAAATCATGTTTTAACGGTCCTCATACCGTTAGTGCAATTCAAACAACCCATCTTCAAGAACGGGCTTGTGACGTAGCAATTGCCATGCCTGCCCCTTACTGCCCGACAACCGGCGCAGTGCAAAAATGGAACTCTTCGGCCAGCCGTGTGGTTCTCGTGAATCAAACTGAAATGCACAAACTACATTTTATTCCATCTTGAATTGCACTGCACTGTCCTTTTTTTATCATAGGTAGTTCGGTCACCTGTGATCAATTGTACTGAGGTCCTTCTACACCATCGGGCTATAGTACAACAATGTCCCACTGGTGGTGCAAATTGTCCTAAACTTATATTAATTTCTTAATTACTAAAGCACTGCTGAGCATAACGTTGAGGTTTCAGATGGTCTGAAGTACTGACCTTTCACTTTAACATAAATTGTTATTTGCCTTTGTTGTCCCTTTAACGCTGATGAAATAGTTTTTCCTACCTAGAATGGTTAATATTAAAGAGCAGCCTGCCCAGCGCACTTGTCCATGGCCTTCACGATGGAAATAAAAGGAAACTGTGCTATGGCATGGCAATAGCCTACTGCCGCTAAATGAGATGCCGTCAGCCGCTAGTCTCTGCGCGCATTTCTGATTTCATGGCATGTTCTATTGTTGCAGACAAAGACAATGTGTGCATAGCAGTCCATTGTGGGAGCTTGCTCCTGTTGCAGTGAACAAGCTTGCAGCCACAGTTCCTGAAGCCTGCCAATATTTTTTTTTCTGTTTTATCACGTTGAAAGGCAGTAACTTTGTAACTATGCAACCCACAGCACGGCCCACTGACTTGGAGGGAAGCTGCTTTTTGGGACCGAAAAGGGTAAAAAAATTTATTTTGCAGAAACATTTTTGGGTTTTGCCATTACTGATACATGAGCTCACCAATTTTTATGCAACCTAGATCATTATTTTAGCCATAACAGCCTTTTATATCGCACCAGCAACCGTTGGCATATTGTTCTTTGCTGTTTTTCCTGTTCTGTTTTTTCGTAACCTTACAAACTTCTGAGATGCTTTTCTCAGCTTTGGCGCACTTAAATTTGATGATTTCTGTCATACTGAAAAGCTGAGTGTTTAGTGGATGCTATAGGATGCTGAATGTTACTTTGGGAAGTTTAAGAAATGTGATTTTCTCAGTCATTCAAATAATTTCGAAGCTTCATACCTGTTTCTCTGGGAAAACTAGAACCACAAAAATTAATCTTGCTGCACTCTTTGGCGTGTGCAGAATTCAATGACATTTAAATCAGCAAGACCTTTGCAGCCAGTGACCAAATGATGTTTTCATTAATAATTAATTTTAAACTAAATTGCATAGTCTATACAAAAATACATAATCACTGACGTTTTCATCCTAGCTTAAATTATATAGCATTTTATGTCTAAAAACTATTTCCCCCCTTAGGAACATCGAAGATTAAATGCGGAATTTAAGGTGACACTTTCAGCAGGAAGCTTGAAGTCAGGAAATAAGCCATTCTTTTATGCAACCCGTGTGCGAAATCAGGGCTTGCAGCGGCCCACAAAACGTGGGTAGAGGCAAACGTCTCTGATGTGGTTGCGCTTGAGCACCCAGGTGAGGAAGCGTTCGAATCCCAGGCCATAGCCACCGTGCGGGCAGGTACCGTACCGCCGCTGGTCCGTGTACCAATAGTAGTGACTTGCGTCGATGCCTTCTCGCTGGTATCCCTTGAGCAGCTCATCGTAGTTCCAGATCCTCATAGAGCCGCCCACAATCTCACCAACGCCAGGCATTAGTAGGTCAACCTGCAACATAAGGAGGTGGGGGTAACAACTCGTTAGCACTAATTTTCAACCAATAGTATGAGATGCCTGAAGATCACTATTATATACTTCAGTTACTTCTGTCGATAAGTGAAACATGACACTATGGAGCATCTACAATGCTATTCGTCACACCAATATATACAATTGTAGCAGTGTGACCGATATATCGATACAGTCGAGCCCGACTATATCGAACAATTTCTAAGCACGGTAAATTTACATTGAGAATATATAGCAAAAGTTACTGTTACATCGAACGAAAATAGCAACGACAACCGATATATCAAACTCCATGTGCCTCAAAAGTGCCCCAGCAAGTTGGCTTTCCCTCGCGGTGGCGGGGAAAACTGCCGGCGCCACCCTAGAAAAAGTGGTTTAGACCCGGTTGTGCACGGGCGAACGCCCCCTGCAAGAAATGATCCTGGCCCGCTCGCAGCGCTTACAGCCAATCAGAGGCCGTCGTGCTTTCTCCGAGGTACAGAGGCGGTAGAAGTGAGCGCCATTTTTTCTTTCTTTATGCTTGTGTGCCTGCTGCTGCCTGTTTTCCTCGAGTCCTCATTCAGCGTGGTCCGTGCTGGTGGTGTTGCCTGTTGGTGCTCTGTGAACCTTCGTGTCGGCAGGGAGCTTAAGATCGACTTGCTCGGAGCTCTTTCTATGTTGAGTAGATCGTGGGCAGATGTCACGAAGGAGACGATCCAGAACTGCTTTAGGCGTGCCGGCTTCCGCATGCCTGGTGATGACACCCCAAATTCCGATGACAGCACTGAAAACACCGCAGGTGTTTCCGCCGAAGTTTGGAGCGAGCTGGCAGAGTTCCCGGGAGCTATCGACGGATCGACATTCGACGAGTTCGTCAGTGCGGACGATGATGTCGCCATCATGGGTGAGCTACAAGATGAGGACTACATTGCAGACGTCGTGCCGACCACGAGCCAAAGCGACAACAATAAGGAAATTGACGATGGCCCATTGCCTACATCCTCCGAAGTGATTAGTGCACTTGCGTTGGTCCGGCGCTATTGCGTGAATGTGGAAGGTTGCAGCCTCAGCTGCTCCGACTCGTTGGACAACGTGGAGGCGTGCGTGCTGTCACAGGCAGCGAAGTCGTTGACACAGAAGAAAATCCAGGACTATTTTGTTCCAAAGTAGGGCACGCAAGTAAGCCACCATATTAATAAAGTACTTTTCTTATTGTTATGTGCCTTTGTGTCAAAATCCTATAGCGGGCCTATATCGAATTATGCCATATATCGAACTAATAAACGTTTTTTGGCGAGTTCGATATACCCGGGTTCGACTGTATACCGGTTACATCGATGTACCGAAATTGTTCAGCTACCCTCAATGTATTGAGCTTTGCACCCCTGTAAGTGTGTTTCTCCTAACAGTACCACAATGACTTCTCGTGTCATAAATATTTGTGTCAATACAACAGCACAGTTTTGGCGGATGACACAAAACAAGGCATTTAATCTAAAAGGAACAACAAGAAACGGAAGGAAAATGAGCGAGGTAAATCTTGAAATACAGATTAGCTCATGCAGCAAGGGTCTTATTTGTGCTCCATACTGATGGATTTGCTTCAAGATCCATTGCACGACAGCCCTACAGTGCACCAAGGTATACTAATACGTAAGAAGTAATGACTGCAGTGAAGCATACTAGCCAAGGCCTACATCTCTCATACTGAATTACATACCAATATATTAAACTATTTTGTGATACCCTTGAGATTTAACATATGCGAGTCCGAGTGCACCATGTTTTAGTTAGTAAGCGGATGTTTAATGCAGTTTGGGTGAAACTGCAACATCGTTTTAGTGACTTTCGATAATTTTTTCTAGAGATGGTAGTATAGTTGTGCTTTTATTCAAAAGTGTATGAATGAGATTATAGTGTACCTTTCACATTTCCATAACCGCACAGCAGCACACATATAAAGGCAGCAAGAGCCAAAACAATAAAAGCAACGCTGAGTTTAGTTATAAGCCGATTGGTCCGGGTCTCTAGGACAGCCTCAGTTTCTCATGTGGCGCCCCTGAAATACTAATATAGTGGCTTTTCTTTTTTTTATATGCTGTGAAACTACTCATTCAACCTACTAGTACATGAGGTAATACAAAGACCCTTGAAGATGGATAGTTTGCACTTAGTTTTCTAGCAGGCTTACACCAGAGTCATTCAATGCTTTTTATGGTCACGAAACTGCCGTGTCAGTTTCATATGGAGCCAGCGGCCGCCGCCAGAAGCGCAGCTGTGCTTGAGAGGCGATGCGAACGCTGCTATCGCTGGGGTTGTGTGTGGGACAGCCTTGTTGTTTTAGCTTTCTAAGCTTCCACAGCGGTCGCTTTGCTTTCACGCTTTTACTTTTAGCACTCAGCATGCATAAATACATTCCTGAATGCGTTTTATGTTTTAAAATGAGCACCCGGGAGGGAGAAAACCAGCATCGGACGCGTTACTCAAAGGTCGTAGGTTTGCTCCCTGCCGGCGGCAAGTTTTCTTTTCGTCCACCTTACTTTCTTCACATTTGTATCCCAATTATTACAAATAACATCCCCTATTAAAACGAGCCCTTAAAAGTAATCTTCTTTCCTTCAGCTCAATACATGCAGCTCGCAGTGGTACCAGCCGAAAAACTACAAACATTCGGGGAGAAATGAAAGAATACCAAGATATAATTATGAACGCCAATGCGGGGGACCTCTGAATGATTTTTGCCCCCCTCCTAGGGTCCTTTTAGATGTACCAATTCTCAGCGCATTGGTGTTATTGCATGTCGACCCCATCGAAATGTGGCCGCTGCGGCCTCGCAAGCTCCTTTCGTCTCAACACTACGACACTACGATAGGTACAACTTTTTAACACTTCCATCAAATTAAACACCGGGCATTCGCAGCAAAGTGCCAGCGGTGCCAGTTGTAAACATAGGCAAAAATACGAGCTGTTACAAGCCCATTCGTGCGGCTACGATGCGGTATAAACAGGGCGTCGGCGATGCTCGAAGCTCTTCACAGGACGACTCACGTGGTCGTCTGCATGGTGGTCGCATTGTCGATGAGCGAGATCGAGGTTTGCACTTCGTGAGATACGAAGGAAATCCTTCAAAAATTCTTGGAACTGCATCAGCCTTCAGCATTGGTTTGTCGCGTTTCAGGGACACGGAGTCGCCTTTGATGTTAAAGTCATACGCAGTGACAATGTCCGGGGCGTCAAAATGGTTCGCACACACACGTGTATACTTCGACTCAAAGTTAAAATTGCCACTTTCCTGCCGCGGTATGGCCCGCTTCCCTTTCTCACGCTGCTGCTTGTCTAATGGTGGAGTTGCTGTATATGCCATATACTGTAACTCTATCTAATGGTAAAGAATACAACGACGCCTTTCTGGTTCCCTTGTAGCCGGAGCGGCACCCCGGCACGCAACATCTGTTGGGCATCCTAGTCCTGAGACAACGTTTCCACTAGCTTAAACATATCATATCTAGCAGCTTGTCTCGCACTGCGCGAGTATTTCAATACGCGGACGGCGAAGACGATCGCCTCTGTGGCACAGTGGCGACGCGTTGCTGCATTTTCGAGTAGCATATGAAGCTCACCCATAGCGTGACGGTGCAGTTTCGTGACCATAAAGAGAATTGAATGACTCTGCTTACACTAAGGCAGATGGGACACATACCGACTCTGTCAAACGAGGGTCATCAGCACACCGCTGCATGTAGAAGGACTTTATCTCCGCAGGGAAGCGGCACAGAAGGATCGGCTGCAAGAAAACAGAGAATAACAATGAGCTCGCATCTTTACAGATAAGTTTTTAATCACATGCGAAGAAATAGTACTAGTACAATTATGTTCAACATGGAGTGGAAGAGTATTTAGAACTGGCATATTTCTTTCAAGAGAAAAACTGGAAGGAGTGTGCACCTCGTCTCATTCTTGCAAACTGTGATAAGACAAGTAGTTGAAAAGCTTTTAGTCCATACATTTTTCATGTCCCATCTGTTCTAACACACAATAAACAAAAACGCAGAAGAGACGACAGGACAAGGCCCTTTCCGATGACTGAAAGATTTTTTATTCGGTTATTTTATTGTAATAATATAACAATTGCTAGTCTTATGAGCCAAGATATGATTATGAGGCACGTGATAGTGGGGGAGTCCGCGTTGATTTCAACGAAGTTTTACCAAATCTTGAATTTGAATTTCGACTAAATCTAAGCACACGGGCTCTCTTTGCAATTCGTCCCATTGAAATGCAGGACAAGGATCTTGGCAACAACTTACCTTGTTGATCTTGTCTGTCATCTGGCGCTCTGGAAGCTCTGGAATGTCCTCACCGAACTCATAGAATGAACCATCTTCTTTGGTGATGTTGTTTTTACGCAAGTACTTTATTGCATCTGAGTACTGTAGCCTCATGAAAGGTCGCTCTGGCACAGCAAACTCCTGCAACCGACAAAGCACAAATTTCAGTGCAAGATGATAGCATAAGGCCAACACTGCATGGTGCATTCAAAGGAAAAACCTAGTTGGTGTTCGCACTGATTACAAAATAAGATTTCCAGAGTAGCCTTTCCTTAGTAAGGCAAAAGCCTTAGATGGCTCATCAAACGTGAAAATTGACCGGCGTCCCGCATCGGCAGCGTGAACACGAGTCATGCAAAAAATCATCATCACGTGATGACATCACGGATTGCCAAAATTTGTGACGTCATCACATGACATCATTGCTTGGTTGCACTTGGGTTGATCCCGAAGGAAGTGCAAAACAAGGTGAGGTGCAGAAAACTAAAATGCCTCCAATCCTGGAGGCATTGCGAAACCATGTTGGCTGTAGAACGTTTTCGGAGGGGGGCACGCAAGGTTAAATACATTAATTTGGAAGAAATAGAAGAAGATGGCTTTCGCCTTCGAGTTGACTGAGGCAGATGCATAAAGAACCATGTGAGTTTCTGAGTATCTGTTTGATGCACAACATCTTCATGTGTGTTCCGCGGTAATCATGCATAGGACACGTCCTTATTCATCCTTTTCAATGCAACATTTCGCACCAACAGAAAACAAGGCCCAATTAAATTTTTTCTTTACAACAGAAATGAATTCACATTAACATTAACGGTTGTAAAAGACAACTGACTCACAGGGTTGAGCTCGAGCACAATGGGAGCAACGTGAGATTTGAGGATGCGTTCGCACACGCCCACCACCAAATCTTCTATCTTGTCCATGAACTCGTCAAAGGTCAGGAAGGGGCACTCTGCCTCAATGTGCGTAAACCTGCAAAGCACACCCTAGGTCAGCAACTAAGACATCTGCAACACTACCATCACCACCCCTCACCAAAACACACACACGCACACACACATGCACACACACATGCACACACATACACACACACACTAAACAACATTTGCCAGGTTGCAATAGTACAACAATTAACCAAATGTATTACAAATATTCGCAAAAAAAAAAAAACATGCCTTATAGGATGAGTAATAATAATAACGATAAAAGCTTTTATGTGCAAAAGCTGCACAGAGAATCATATATTTCCCTGCTTGGCTGTGCACGGTGAGCACATGGGAGTTGACAGCTAAGAGAACGCCTTTTGTTTTAAAGGCGGCTTTTCAAGAACCCTGTCCACAACAGTCAGCTGTGAGAGTGCTGTAGACAATCGAGACCACTCGGGTTTTAACATGCATATGAATCAAGGAAAAATACACAACTGCTTTACAAAGATGCAGAACACAGCGAATGCTTCGCAACATGTCTGAGCATTCACCATGCATCAGCAAAAAAAAATTTTTTTTAAATAAAGGAGAGACATACTCGGCCAAATGTCGCCGTGTCCTAGACTGCTCTGCTCGATAGGACTGTGCCACACAGAAGACATCTCCAAGAGCAGGCACAACTGTTTCCAGATACAACTGCGAGGACTGTGTCAGATAGGCCTGCAACGAATGAAAGAACAACAATGGTATATGGAGTCTTCAGTAATATAACATGACAAGCTTTTTCAGAAGCTTGACATTACATGTCAGTCATTCGGTACAGCTAAAATCTTCTAAGTACTTGTTTCAGAGCAAAGTGCTAACAGCGCTCTTCCTATGCAGTTAATTATCTATTAACTAGAGCTGTGCGAATAGCAAAATTTCGGGTGCGAAGCGAATTCGAATATTGAAGTGTGAGTGCCAATTGAATCGAATATTTTTCAAATATTTCTCGAATATTTCTAGAATATTTTTCGAATACTTCGAAGCGAAATTGCAGAAAAAGAAGTCAGAGAGGATTCCTAAGCATATTCTTATGAGATAGCGACATGCAAGTGTTTCTTTTCGCTAGGTTGATGAAGCACTGGCAGGGTGGTGTTTCATAGTTGTCTTATCAAAAATGAGGCAATGTAGAGGCCGAATTCTAGTTATGTACATGACCTGGTGCAACCAAAGTGTTGCCGACAACACTTTACATGTGATAGGCAAAGATGCCATTTCCTCAGCCTCTCCTGTTTTAACTTCTGTGGAAGCCCAACTGATGTGGTGGACAACGGTGTGCTCCCTTCAAGTCCGGAGTTCCAAATCTGCCTCGTAGACATTGATGCATAAGAACATCTGAAATTTTGGATGCTAAAAAGCTTCGGCGTCCAATTTTTCGGACTCCCTGCCCAAATTTCAGGTCCAAAACAGCATTAATTGAACCCCCACCTCTGCCACATCTTTCATCTCCATGTTGGAACCAGCGTTTTCTTGAGTTAATACATTTGCGACCGTAGCGAAGCTTGAAAGGCAGCTTTGCCGCAATACGGGGTGTGATGAGGTGAAGCATATTGAAAAATCTAGGGACCACTTTCAATCGGACGTTGACTGTGCCTTGGCAAAGTTCGACCGTAACGGAGCTTGAAAATGCAGCTTTGCCGCAATACCGAGGTGTGATGAGGTGAAGCATATTGAAAATCTGAAGGGGTCACTTTCAATCGGACGTTGACCGTATTTGTTTTTGGGAAGTTCGAATAGTAAAATTCCTGTGCGAATCGATCGAATAGCAAACACTATCAAAAAAATACTTGAAATTTCGAATATTCGCATGCCCCTACTATTAACACTAACAGACCAGCATAAGTAACAAGGAAAAGCGATCCAAGCTGGAGCTCTTTTTCTTTGAGAAAATATTGCTAGAGTTTTGCTTTTTGAAGCAGTTTTCATGCTTTGACGTAGTAGTGTTTTACTGAAGAGAAAATGAATATGAACACATTGCAGGCTAGATTTAAATAGAATCACATTGTTAAGCACCACTGTAATACTTTGTTATATGGGTGAGTTGATCGTTGGAGACAAAAGTGCTAGTTGGTTATATATACAGTGTTTCAGCAATTATGCAAAAAGTTAAAAAAAGAAATAATGTACATAAGCCAAATTCGCCGCTTTTGAATTGCAAACCTGAGAGAAAAAGCTTGCTTACTCGCAATAACTGTCTGATGGCATTGGCATTCTGTGTGCACAGGTGTATAGTTGCATGGTATCTTTCACAAGCTTTCTGTATTTACTAAAAAAAGCTATACACGATGTGTACCTTGATGGAACCATCTGACTTTGATGTGGGTTTAGTTTCACGTAAACAGTGGCATAAATCCAGCTAAATCACAAGGGGGGACACGCATCTTGCCATAGCAGCCATTTCTTAAAATTTTTATTTATATAAATATTAAAATCATGCTTTGAAATAAAAATTTTAAAAACGAGCATGCGTTCCCAGCACATGTAATTGCATTGTTCTATTGAGACTTCTCCAAAAGCGGTGAAGCGGCAGTTGTGATTTCAATAGTCTCACATAGCTGAAGGGTATTGAACACAGGCCTAGACACACCACAAAATAAACACGCATTAGCAAAAAGGTTGATGGCACTATACTTAACTCTCAAGCAATTCAAATATATAGCGTTTAAAAGATAAATCTCAAGGGGGGACAATGCAAGGGGTGTCCCGCCCCCCCCCCCCACAGCCTGAACACAAGGGGGGGGGGTCATGAACCCCCCATGGTTTACACCAGTGCACGTAAGTTACTTATAATTAAATAACAGGATGTCTGGTATTGAGGAATAACTGATGGTTTCTCATCAATAATTTTACAATGCAGACTTAGTTTCATTTTTATAAAATGATTCATCTGCTTTCTTTTTCCTTTAACTTTGAGGATGATATGTGGGACACCCTGCATACGTTCTTTCCAAAATACATCCTACAATTGTGAGTTGGCACTTATCTCATGTTCTTGTCTAGGCATACAAAAGAACAGAAGCAGAGAGAAGGGCTTTGGGTACACAAGCTTGCGTGGGTGTGCTGCTTTTAAGGCTCACTGTTGTCATACAGTGATAGTGCACGCAGCATACCTGTTCTCCGAAGTAGTCGAATGCAAACAGTGTCGAGCCTCCTTCAACTTGCGTCTGCACCATGGTTGGTGGGATGACCTCAACGTAGTGGTTGCTGAGGAAGTAGTCCCGGAAGCAGTGCATCACAGCAGACTTGGCAGTCATTATCTTAGACAGCTGGAAATGAAGAGAAAAGGAATGGACAGTGCTCCCATGTAAATACCACGGTTCATTAATAAACAAGCAGGCAGCCATCCTGGCTGATGGCCCTTACTGTGTAGCTGCGCCCCCTGTCAAACAAGCAAATTCAGTGCCTCCTTGAGTGAGTACACATCGCTATTACTTTGGTTCGCAAGATAGCATATGGAAAGGCTTAGTTAAGCTCGATGTAGAGCAACTGTGATTGTAAAACACTGTTGCAGATTTAAAGTGAATAGCCTCAATGACAGTGCTTTTGACATATTCAATAATATCGGCAAACTGTTGGCCATAATTCTCAAAGTGATATTCTAGTAATGTTCTAAGCATCCCAGCTTAACAGCCTTGTCCTTCCTCTGCCAACAAAATCCATGCCATTTTTTTGTGTGTGCTGACACTGTGTCACTGTCTTCTGAAGTGCAGCGCATCTCTTGAGTGTCCAATGCAGTGTTGTGTGGTCCTCGTTCATGACAGGTGGTCGTGTTAACGTTATATGTGCAATGCAAATATTTGGCTAACTAACGAGTGCACAACAGCTGGTTGATTTGCCAATCGACACTGGCATTGAGACATCGATTTAAATATGAGGTCAGCAAGCCATTAATGATATTGAGTAGAGGGCATTTACATTTCATTACCGACAGACTGACAACCAATTAAAGGTTGAAGGTAAAAAATGCTGTCAAAGCTTTTGATTACCACACCGACGAGTGAGTGAGCAAGTGAGTGCATAAACTTTATTACAAGAAGAAAACATATATTTGTAATTATGACATTCCTGCTGCTTACCGTGTCTCCCCTCAGTGCAAGGTGGCGGTTTTCAAGCAGAATATCAATGTGAGACTCCTGGGGAAAGAAAAATAAAAAGAGTCCTGCTGTCACTGAGATCAGACAGAGAAAAAAAAAAAGAAAGCTATTTTTTAGAATGACAGTTAAAGGCCAACAGCATCAAAATTTCACTCAGCAAGAGAAGCGTGCTATTGAAGTACTCTTGGCAAAGCCTCGGAGCTGATCGTCACTTAATCTTTTTATTAATAGCCTCTAAATAAGCACAAAAGACAAACAATGCATGCACCTGGTGACACAAATAGATGCAAATACTAGGTCACTGCCGCCTGGATCTTGCAGTGTGCCACAGCTACCACAGCTACTTCAGCTAATCGTGACTGATCTACTTTTATAACACTTAAAATTTTACAACTGCACTAC
This sequence comes from Rhipicephalus sanguineus, assembly GCF_013339695.2. Taxonomy (NCBI): domain Eukaryota; kingdom Metazoa; phylum Arthropoda; class Arachnida; order Ixodida; family Ixodidae; genus Rhipicephalus; species Rhipicephalus sanguineus. The sequence goes on along the minus strand of NC_051178.1, from coordinate 149,240,439 downwards.
CTGAAACTAGGCATTTTTGCACAGTCTAAACTGTTGTTCCAGTTGGTTAGGTTAGCATCGTTATATGCTGTAAGAGTTATACAACAGCACTTATTCCAAGTGCCATATTTACATGTAAACCCTTCTCAATTGAAATGACAATCCTGAAGTATCCAGTCAACTAATAATTATGTTTGTGCATCAATCACTTTCATTTACAGCCGCATAAATACCTTGTTGAGAACATCGTCCAGGCCTCCAGCCGGAGCATCTCCGACAAGTTCCCAATAGTCAACATGAAGTTCGTGGCCACCGGGTGCCTGCAAGACATGATCAGAAAGCAATATGTCTACACAAGACAACAACTTAAACATTATTTATCTCAAATACTGTCTATGTAGACCTAAAGTACTAATACGAATTGATTAACAGCTAGTACATATAAACAATGCAAGTCATTTTTTTACAAAGTGCAATGGTATGCCTGCTGCTCTTTACAATTTGGACTTACATTCGCTTAAGCCAGAGTGCAATTAAACAAACAAACATATGCGAAAATAAAGCAGTTTTTAAAGTAGAATAACACTGAAGCAACAATTAATATTTTACTATGATAGGATGCATTGCTCTTCTTGGTCTGACCGTAATGCGGGCACTGCTTGCCCAACTATAAAACACATCTTTGATTCGAAGCCAGGTGCTGGGCAAAGGGACTGTGTACAGTCATTAGAGACTTACCGTTTTGCCTTCAAGAACAGCACGAAGCTCTCCGTAAAGATGGACGGATGACTCTGTAGATAACATAAGTGCTTCGTACGTGTGGCACTGGAAGAGAAAGATACAAGCGTTTAGCTCGCAAAGATGCACATAACTTGAAAAAATAAAACATAAGTAGGTGCCAGGGCTGGGCAAAGATACTTTGAAATTGTATCGCGATACGATACAAGATACTCATGCAAGAAGTATTGGAGATACAGATACAAGATACTTCCGCAATAATTGTATCCGATACGATACTTGGCAATTGTATCTTAAGATACTTCGATACATTCTCTAATTTGTTATTATAGATACATATCATGTAGCAGCGAACGCCTATGCATGAAAATGTCTTCTTGAAAATTTCCTAACTGCGACCTATTTTGTTTCACTTTAATGAAATGTCTGTTAGTATCTAAAAGTTTTGCCCTTCTTGCTCAAAGCACATTAGTTTCTTTCCAAAACAACTTATTGGGGTTTGTTTTAGCTTCTTCACAGGACAACTCTTTGTACAGTTCGCTGACAAGGTTCTCGCTTGTCATTTTTGCAATTAATGGGAGTCGCTGCTCAGCTTGCCGACCAGCTAGCGAGTTGCCATATAATCACAATAACTTTTATGAGAGGCCTTCGCACGACGGCGCAAATACCGGTGTGAACTTTTACCTTGTCCGTAAAAGACAGTATGCACAATTGCACAATACCGTATATCCGGACAGGTGTACAGCAGCAACAACGCTGGTGGCGACTTTTTTTTTTGGTGGGGGGGGGGGGGGGAGGGTGCGGGACGCATGGTGTATACTAGGGGTTTGAGACTTTTCGCTAGCGGCCCCGCCCGCACACATGACCATCTTCGTCCCATTTGTTTTTATTAACACGAAAGTGTTTTATGCCGGGGTCCACCAAGTACATCCGTCACGGATATGACGTTGATAAAATGGACGCCAACGGGTGAGAAAGAAAAAACCAAGAAAAAGATACCCCGCTGGGAATCGAACCCACGACGTTGCGGCCGCGACGGCAAGCGCCCGATGCTCTACCGACTAAGCTAACTCGGGAGATGCTAGACACGGCGCGAACGCGCCTTATATCTTTCACACATTCTCTTTCGCGGCAGGCGGAGCGGGGCGGTGCCGCCATCTGTGAGATGTGAAAAGAAGTAATGCTTCGCGATCGACACTTACTAGCGCTTACTCCGAGATTTCGTGCGATATCAGAGGTCATGGTTAAAGCGTCTCGATACCAGAGAGGTAGACTGGCCGCGCTGGCGTCGCCGAGGCACCCTTGACGCAGTTACGTTCTTTGCCTTTGGCTTCGTGTTAGCGTGCGTCGGCTCATAGGAGTAGTGCAGCTTCCACGTGCAGCAACGGGATTTCTCCGCCGCCGACTGCTTCAATTGCGAGAGCACCGACTAACAAAACTGCTGCAATATGTGTTGCAGAAAGCACGCGATTTCGACGGGCGAATGTCGTGCCTTGGTGGAGCGAGAGCAGCGCCTGCGAGACAGAGGCCAGCGGGACTCCCGCGTTTGCGGCTCAGGCTACGAACCTCTACCTCCCGTGCTGCTGAAGCGCAGTGTGTGTTATGTATGCATGAGCACAGGCGTCGGCTACCCATTACTAGAAAGCGCACCCCGTGCCGTTTCTCTCCTTAATTGACGACGCTTTGAAGAAGTGCATACCGGGTACGAGTGTTGATTATGAGCTTGTTGATATCATCCTTACGCGGGATTCACTATTCGCTGTGCCCAAATACATGTTCACACCGTCAGCTACCACAACGGTTTAATCATGATCATGGGCGTTAGTCGTCACGATAGAGACATGCTGTCAACATGGGTGCATCCACGTCAAACGGTGCTATAGCTGCCAAACACGAATAGACATTGTACAAGCTCTCATATATCACTACACAATAAGCACTACTTCTGTGAAGACACGTTTCACTTTCGTGTTATACCGATTCCTATGACGGAGGGATCAGCCATGTTTTTTTCTAGATAGGTATGTTCGTGAGCTACACAGACATGACAGGTCTCAAGCCTTCCTTTCGTGAGGAACATGTGGTCACGATGTCCTGAAACATAACCGTGGAACAAAAACTCTATATTTCCGAATCCGCGTCCAGAATTCACTCGTTGTGCACATCGGTATCGACGTTTCTCGAATCCTGACTCCAAATCCCCTTCAAAAATGACCTATATATGAGACATGGGAAAGGCTTCCTTTCGAATGGCAACGTCACTTTGTTCAAACTCTCTCCCACCATCTTCACTGTCCCGGCGCTTCGAATTAAATTTCGCGACTGTGGCCCGCTGTTTATAAGCTGAGTTTGAGACCCCTGGTGTATACGTAGATGATGTAAAACAGCAATGAATTTTCATATTCTACTTATCTGTTGGCGTAAAGGATTCTTTGTTGATATACTTACTAACGTATAATCTTTTAGCAATATTTGTTCAACGAGAAAACATGTGCAACACAGAGACGTCTCAGACGTATTGTATAGTTGCACAAAGCGTGGGAGGACACCGCCGTTATTCGCGCTATCGCCGCTTATAGCTCCCATTAGGTGGCGATTACCAATATGAAAAATATTTAAGAAGGCCTAAAACAGCAAAACTAATATAATTAAAATATAGAGGTGTTTCTGTATCAAACATTCACATTGAATGAGTGCAGAAACACAATACAAACGGCGCCCTTAATAGCTATGAGCATGAAGTATCGTCAACTTACCTATTAAGACAATAGAAAATTCAGTGCCTATGGGAAATTGCCTGAAACGGCTCGTTGGGACGCTCATGAATAAAACGGAGCATTCAGTAAAACAGCGTTTCTCGAATCCTCTTCCTAACATCTTTAAGATGGCTCCTAATGATTTCTATTATTACAATGCAAACTCAGTTTCGCTATTTTCCTAAGCGATAAGCAGAATGCTTTGTACTGTAACTCAAGGTACGCCCACATAATTATATATTTGTTTTCAAAATCGCCTTGGCAAGGTGTAAATGAGTAAACAGTAGTAGAAATATAAAGCAGACAGTTAGAAGAATAAAGCAGAGACCAGAAAAACAGAACAGAGACCTAGGTAATCTATGGGATGCAAAAAAGCATTTATGCTAATGATCAAGCTATGATTTCATAAATTCTTTGAATAAATGTAGCAGGAAGTGAAAAATACGGTACGCCAAGATATTTTCTGTTAGGTAAACGCTTGCTCTATTAGATCTAGCATCAGTACCAGTGGTGCTATAGTTGTTTGCGTATCTTATTTGCATATAAGTTAATTCATTGCATGCAAGTCCAGCTTTACATCCACGAGAACCTTCAAATCGCTGATATGTAAAATCCACGAGACACAAAGCAACCCCATTCTTGCACGGAGCAAGACGCAAGAGAATCTTCAATAACGACACTGTAGCAACATCAGAATTTGCCCGATAGACGCTGCACGCAGTCGAGTACGCGGCGTAGGCAGTGGCTAAGAGCAAGTGTCGCGGCACTGGCGCAACTAAAAAGCAAAAAAAAAATCGAGAAAAGAAAAGGTACGTGGGCCGGGCGTAGACGTCCGCGTGCTTGTCTTCCTCATCTTCTGCCCTCACTGGAGGACTCTGGCGGAAAAATAAAATTGCGTCACAGCCCTTAGACTTCTTCAGGTGGCTTAGTGGCACCAGTATCAGCTTGAGAAGCGGAACTTGGCCAGTGATTATTGTTTCGCATGGTTGTGTTGCGATAGAAGTATCTTGTATCTTAAGATACACGATACATTATCGAATGTATCGGAAATACAGATACAGATACTCATTTTTCGAGACGTATCGCGATACAGATACAAGATACTCATACAGTATCTAAGATAGTATCTAAGATACATGTATCTTCGATACTGCCCAGCACTGGTAGGTGCCATAACAGCCAACGAATCACTGGAAGATTTTGATAATGAATACACTTTAAGCTTTATGTTACAAAATTTTTAATAATGAAAAACGCCTGGTTTCAGAGGGAGTAGAATAATAATAATAATATCTGGGGTTTAACGTCCCAAAACCACGATATGATTATGAGAGACGCCGTAGTGGAGGACTCCGGAAATTTCGTCCACCTGGGGTTCTTTAACGTGCACCTAAATCTAAGTACACGGGCCTCAAACATTTTCGCCTCCATCGAAAATGCAGCCGCCGCGGCCGGGATTCCAGAGGGAGTAGAGAGCAGCTTCCATGGAAAATCAGCCTTGCAGCTTCGTTAAAATAGCTACTGTAGACACTACCCGGTTATAGCTAAATTAGCCAGTGTGAAAATTTGTTCTAATGGCCTTTAATTTAGACAAGAAAAACACCCCAGAGGAACGGGCAAAAACATTTTATTATTATTATTATTATTATTTGCTTAGCTGTTGCTGAATACTGTGAAAAGAAAAAGGCAAAAGGGAACTGACAACTGTAGCCACGTTTTTATTGCGTCCTATTCTCACTATTGTTATCCTTTGTCATTGTCATGTTTTCCCATTATTGTTATCCTTGTGGCTGTTGTGACCGCCAGTATAAGCTGCAGAGTTGTGGCAGTATAAGCAACATACTGCTTTGTGTGGTACACATGAAGTGTACGTATAAATATGTATAGTGAAAGCCCATTCGTTTGTCATTCAGCATGCATACTAGTTCTCTGTTTTTGAGATCTTTGCGCAGCAGTCTGTGGCACACGCAGGAATGACGTACCAGCTGGTCTGTGAGGATGCACTGGAGAAAGCCCGTGCCATCCCGCAACAGGATGAACATGAGCGAGCGACCCTGCCTTCGCAGGTGGTGGACCCAGCCATACAGGTGCACACGTTTGCCCCGATGGCCTTTGGCTTCACGGATCTTAATCTGTGAAAAACCAATAAACCAAAGACGGTCACTGTTTGACCTCGACAGAACAGGTAACTTTGTCATTAGATGTTAACGAGAACTCACACACACACACACAGTTTGCATTAAGCAAAGTGGCATAGTTTCAAACCTCTAGTCCTAAATTCAGCCAAACAAAGTTTGTGCTTCGTTTCTATAAAGGAAGACACTGTATCAATGTATACTGTTCAAGTCGGTACTCTTTGGAAGTTTCGTAATGAAAGTGATGACTTAGTCATAGAGACAATTAGAAATAAGTAATCTCTTGTTTCTTGCTTAATCCAAACTTCCTACAATGAATGATCGTTACAATTCACCAGACCTGCTCTGGGGCATAGGAGGGGCACTTTTGACAACCTCATTAGCAGTTTCACATAAAACTCTATGCTATGAAGGTTAGACAATGAGTTAAAAAACTAAAAACACAAATACCGTTTACAAAAACCAGTGACAAAGAGCTACTGACTAAACTTAAGTTAGTTTCAATGTCCCAAAGCAAATTTCAGGCCAAAAGAGAAGCCAGATGAATTATGATAACCAGGGTTTCTTTTGATTATGCACTAAAAACAAAAAAACATACAACAGCACTTTCACGTTTCACTTCCATTGCTATGTGGCAACCATGACCAGGAATAAAATGTTTGACCTCGCACTCGGCAACAAAATGTTACAGCCATCGAGGTGGTTGAAAAAAATACAAAGCCGTGCAAACACAAGCATGCAAATAGCATTACTCCTTTTTCATCAATGTCACAGAGCATTCAGGAAGCGCTTTTGTTTTTGTCCTACAAATAAATATGATATCCAGGAAATAATAACATAACCAAATCCTAAAGCCACAAAACACGACACAACATCAAAACACACAACTTGGAGACAAACCACAAAGCATTGAGGTACCATAGCAAAAGCCCCAAATGGAACTAACTTGTTGTTCTGACATTTTATTATAACATTAAAACAGAAATGAAAGAAAGGGAACATGCTACATGCTAGATAAAATCTTCTAGTTTCTTGAAATGAGCTCGTTTCTGTTATACCCTGAGCAGTGTGATTGCTAGAAATCCAGTGATTGCCTCTCATAACATGCTTGTTGATGACTTTCTATTTTAGTTTCTTAGTACTCCTGTAGCGCACAGCATTGGTCAAAATAGTGCATTTGGCTCCTTTCTTTCCATCTCCTCTAGATTGCTAGTGCACTATTCTTGCGAGTCTTATAACCTGTCTGACTGATGAAACAGACTATTCAAGCCACAAGCCACTTGAGCAATGCATGGTATTCTTAATACACTAGTGCCACCGTTACTTTGGCCCCAAAATTGGAGACTGAGTGATTTCCATGCTTCTTATTGCTTACAGTCTCCAATAGCTATGTAATGGGGTTTGTCATCTGTGGAATTTACTAGTGCTACAGCACATGCATGCAGATGTTCTAGAGCTAGGAGCAGAACATCACCCATACAAACTTATATGGCGTAATAAAGAAAGACAATCCTAGATGGAAAACAATACTACTTACCTTGACTGGGTCGGGTAAAGACGGATCAAGCTGTATCTTCACCTTCTTGGCTTCTTCAATGTTCTTCTCACGCCGTGCCTCATCTTCCGCTTCCCTCTGAGTTCGCTCGATGTTTTTATACTGTTCCCGTGCCCAGATCTTCCGCACCTTTTTAATCTGAGACTGAGACACTAAGGTCCACTTCTGAAAAAGAAAACAGAACGAAGAGGGCACAAATTTTACTTGTTTCCACATACAATGGGGTGCAGCGCATAGGGGACCTCATGAGACCAGGTTGAAAGTCTCGGTTATACAGTAGAACAAGGTGAACGTTTAACTGCACCACAAGGATGAAGGACCCAACAAATACATAACATGGTAGCCTTGTATACTTTATCAAGATCATGCAATATCTCTGTCAAGGCACGAGCTTGGAAGCCATGCTTACCTCTCCATCTTTGCCGTCACCATAGAACCCAGGGAACGGCTCTTCAGCAGCTATCCTCATTGCCTGCATGAACAATATTTTTGTAAAAAGCTTGGCCAATGTTAAATAACTGCGCTTACAGTTTATTACAGAGAGCAAGAACACACACCTGTAGCAAACTCTTGACTGGCTTCAGCTCACTGCCATCACCCGTTTCATCGTTGCCATGTGCTTCAGATATATACAGTGGCTTTTCTGCAACGTCAAAACATGTGCACTTCACCTTACTGTAGATTATATAAAACAAATGCCAACCAAACTTACTGGTATTAGCAAAACAAAAATATTGAGAGATGGAGGACCAAGCCGTAATTTTAAAGCAAGCAGCAAGCCAGAGCACTTTGCTGTACACAGTGCTAGATGTGGCTGTTGAATAGGTCTTTGACGACGGTCAATTTGAATAAAATGTAGATGTGGCAATGCACTCAAGAAATGCATGGCCAGCAAGACACAGATTGAGAGATTGAGATTGTAACATTTGACCTCCAATAAATTTTTAACTCTTTTCATTCTTGGAACCAGTAAGGATTCAGGCCTATTTAAAGCCAGTCAGAAAAGGACACTGTGAAGGAATGTTCTGGTGGTTAGCTGCCCGAAATAGGTCTTAAAAAAAAAAGTCCTACAGACCACATTTCGCAGGTTTCTAGTGACAACCCAGCGACAAAGAGCAAAGTCATAACATAAGCATGGACTTATTCGAATGTTTTATTCCAGATAAAGATTTTTGGTAGTGGACCGTATTGCTGTAATTTTTTTTTCGAATTTCACAAGAAAATGTACCTTGGGAGTATTTTCAAAGTAACAATATTCTCTACTCAAATCCTTTTTCCATGAAATACTCTGTAACTTATGTTAAATACATTTTTGAAGTATCTTGTACAGCTGTTGTTGCAATTTATATTGAGCACGATAGCACAATGTTAGAAGAGAAGCCCAGTACTAGTCTCAGATTCATACAGAGGCACTTTCACGAAGTCCAGTTTTCATGCAGGTTGTACTGGGTGACATTGAATAGCTGCAGTACCAACAATGATGCCAAGAACTTGGTCAATGATGCCATGAATACTAGCATATGCAAAGACCGATTTAAAAATATGTATATTTCTGAAACCTGCCTTCTTTTCATGATTCTTGTTGATTGGTGTCCGTTTATTCCTCAAGCATGGTCATGCGTCGTCTGTGTATGTGTTACCCACCTTGTTTTCGGCTTTGCTTTTGTTTTTTTCGTGATATGTTGCTGTTCCAAAGTCTCTGCTGCTATTCATTCTTCATTATCCATTAATATATTACTTGTCATTCATGGCAAATCTTTCACTGACATGTATCTGCTGAACACATTGCAGCTGCGTTCAATTTGGTGTTACAATTAGCAAAACAAAACCTAAGAAATCATTCGAGTTCAGCAGCTGTCATGCACAATGGACGTTTTGAGTGGCATTGAGATTTTTTTTTTTAACCACAAGCAAGGCACTAAAGCGTGAATATATAACTGCATCAAGCTGTAATGGCTCCACTATACTGAAAGATGTCCATATGACAGGCATACACATTGCTTCCTCACATACATGAGTGAATACTTGCTTTCTTACAAGGAAAGTGACCCTTTGGAATAAAGCTTTCCAAAAAACTACTTAGCTAGCTACAGCTGTTACACGTATACATTTTCCCACTTGTCTGCATCATCTTCAACTTTGAATTCATTTGCTTGTCAATTATTCGTCTCCACATATGTATGTAAAGCAGTTGATGGTTGTAGTACACATAGCCCTCCCTCCACGTTTATCGTAACGCATGTATGCAGAGAATCCGCGCGACATGCGACTTCATCCAAGTGTCCCCGAATGTATGCCTTATCAATTGCGCTTATGTGATGCACAAGTGAACACGATAATATGGTGACGTTGCCAGTCTGCAAGTGCACCTAGTAATGCGAATCACATTTTGATCGTCAATGTTGGGTCGCCACAACACTGAACTATGACTAATTTTACGTTCATTTTGCTTGGCTAAAAAATTTGGCGCGTAACCAGGCACGTGTGTTCGACGGCAATGTGATGTGAAAGCCACCACTGCTTCTCTCCATCCGAAAGTACCAGCCCTTGAACCACGCGACAGTGATCGAAGACGGGCATACGGCTATTCAGAGTAAAGTTGGTGAAATAAGTCTCTCAACGGCTGAAAGTAAATGTGCCTTTAGGCTACTTAGTTCTGCTGCTAGACGTGAGAAAACGCAATCAATAAGTACTAGTTAGCAGCGCACGATGCCGGCAGTTTGCCATGACAGCACATAGTGCAGCCTCTGGTGTAGCACGATAAACTTCGTAACTCACTCTCCTCTGTCTGTTGGGCGCCGCCACTCATGTTGTGCGTTAGAAGCTTGCCTATAAACTCCGAAAAGTGGATTTGATCACGAGTAAATCATCCGTCAGCAGAGGAACAAACACCAGATTTGGGCTTTCTTTCGCTGACTCCAACAGGCTAACAGGCACCGAGAAAGGTGATGCAAGGAGTGGAACAGTTGGGCGAGTGAATAGAGAAAAGATGTGTTGACAAGCCTGCAGTAAGCTGCGAAACTCTGCGAGCACATTACAGCGCCATTACTGTATTTTGAAATTACAAGAAGTGGCTCAAAAGTAAAACACGTGATGAAAGCTGTACATTTATTTGTCGTATTTAGAGCTCAGACGCTCGCTTCGTCTGGCCACAAACAACTAAAAAAAAGTTTTTGTTATTGTTACTAGATGGCGCTACAAATCACGCGGCATTTTTGAAATAAGGGCACAAGGTCTTATTTTGCCAAGATTGTGTTCTGTGATTCTGTATATATCACCCGTTATGAGGCCCTTGCCGGCAGCGTGGTAAACTGCGACTCCATTCAAATCAATGACGAAAGTTAAATAAAGTTCGTCACTCGTGAGCGTTCGTGAGCCCGTGCACGGGAGCACATGCGCATGCATGCATGAATTAAGGCACTTTGTAAGAGGACAGATAGAGAGTGAAACGCGCTCATTTTCGCGTGCACATTACCTTTGGTGCAGCCACAAATATTTGCAAGCGTCAAAGTTTCACAGTAGTACATACCAACGCGCACATGTTTATACATAAGCGCGGTGTCGCATCACTAAGAGGAGTATACCAATCATAGCTTCAGAGGCGCTCCATTAACCATTAATTTTCAGGAGGCGAGGGGGAAGCCGTGAAGCACACAGAATAAATCATTGCTGAGATCGAAGTTTAAAGTTCAACTTCGCCAAGTGATACATGTACAGAATAAATGCAGAGAAGTAGACAGAAAATGGCACAACGAGCGCACGATTTTGACAAGACTACGGCATTGCGGGTTGTGGGTTGGCGGAGGGTTAAGGGAGCAGTGTGGAAGCAGGCACATTGCATAATGTGTGATTTCCTTGCTGGACGAATCCTACAGCAAATACGATGCCAGATAAGAACATCAAGGGTGATGATGATGATGTTTATTTCTTCATTGTTTCACGTCTGAAAGAGCTTGACAGCTAGGACCAAGAAGACGCGTCCTGCAAATCAGTGCACGTGCTACAGTTTCTCTTAGTTCGCCAACATATAAACTGCACTAATTTATATATTTTTAAAAGAAATTCGTTAAGAAGAAAAGCGCGTTTCTTACAAGTTTGTGAGAGTGCAGACAGTTACCCGTCTCAGAAATGCTCTGTTGCGGTGACCAAGGGCGCAAGGAAGGAAGGGGTGAATTGCGAAAACGACATCTTTTTTTTTTTTTTTTTCGCCTAAAGTTGCTTCAGCGGAAGCGAACGCAGAGCCACCGAGCATGCGGTTTGCGCTTCTTCAGCTTAAAAGTTGAGGAGTGAACACAACCAGGGCTTAAAGTCAGGGGGGGGGGGCAGTCCCCCCTCCATTTTTTATGAAGAAGCTACCCCCCCCCCCCTCCGCAGGTCAACTGTATCTTTGCAGCACCCATTTAACAAGCGATGGAGTTGATTTTTTACCAAGAATGCCTTGTGCGGGGAAATTTATAACTCCAGTTTTCCGAATAATGATTTAATCGCGATTATTCGGTTGATGTGGTGCGAGAAAAATAGGAAAACCGCTATCGTCGTACTGCTGTATGTATTTCTCCGAGACACTGCACACGACGGGTCACCACCGTGTTCGATCGACTAGGCTTCTTGGCACGGCATACGGTTTCATGAGGCACCTGAACGTGAAGCTACCTCTCGAGAATCAGTGAAGGTTCACCTTGGTGTCTACAGGATACCACTCAATATTCATACAGAGTAGCATGTAAGCGCCTTTATATACGCCGGCAGAAATTTCTGTTTTTCATTAAAGACCTCTCTCTCTCTCGATCTCTCTCACTCAATATTCATTCGTTTAGCTGGGCATTACGAATCTGGTGTAATACCACGTACGCATCCATTTTGTCTACTTTTTTAGGCAATTAGGTGTGAAAATAAAATACAGCGTAATCATGCCTGAAGTTCTCATTGCAGCGAGTCAACTAATGAATCTTCTGCGTTGCAGCTAGAGTTAGTTGCTTTGAGCTCACATATCTTTAACCCTTTACATACAGAGTTATTTCTTGAAAAATGGTGTGTATATATATATATATATATATATATATATATATATATATATATATATATATATATATATATATATATATATATATATATATATATATATATATATATATATATATATATATATATATATATATATATATATCATAGGAGGAGGGCCCTATGAGGGCTCCCCCTCCTTTAGCCCTGAACACAACCCTTTTTTTTTCTAGTCAATCAGGAAAATTCGACCTCAAGCCACCTCTTGAATTACAACGAGAACGTCGATCAACAGGAGGTTTGAAGGTATACGTCATACTTTCGGAGAAAAAGGACAGTGTAGGTAATGAAGGGCACCCCCCCCCCGAAAGTGGACGCATATAAACCGATACATACACAAAGAAGTATTGTCATGTTACCGACTGGCGTACTGAGCGGTATGAGGGCTTCTCCTGCACATACTTCTTCAGACAGTGAAGCAAACGTTCAAGTGTTAACTAGTTAAGGTTAAGTATAGCTCACCTTTTTTCACGATTAACTTCAGCGCTACTACATGAAATATGTTTAATTACAAGCCATACATAACTAGGTGTACACACAAGAAAAACTACCATTCACCCGACTTTCGTTTACTACTCGAAGTGTGGGCTTCTCCTGCATATTAACATATACGCAGTGAAGCAAGCTTTCAAGTGACATTCGAGATATATATTTGCGAGCATGTATATATCATGGATATAAAGTAACTTTATCCACCAATTAACTTCAGTGACACTGGCCAAAATGTTTAATAATAACACCTAGCTTTATTTATTGATACACGTCTATTAAAATTTACTTCTACTAATATTTTAATAACTGTTCACATAGCTATGGCGTTTTGAACTTCAACATAGAAGGCGCTAAAATCATTTGATGATCAAGCGAGCCTCAAAACAAGCATTGTCGCTATCAACAGAAGCACACAATAGACATAAAAAAAATGAAGAGCAATTTATGAACCGGGAATGTAACCAGCGGGCCTGCATATAATACAAATGCACTGGACAAATTGCTAGCTTCACGACGTCGTTAGTGAGGCATGAGTGTAATGCCTGACATTTTACGCCCGCAGTGCAGGATTGGCCAGTACACGAGCCATTTTCTAAAGACGCATGGTTTTCGGTTCCGGGTTCCTGCTGTGGGCGCCTGGGAACAGCCGCAGACTGTGCTGGCAACCACGGGCTACTGTTTATGATGCTCGCCGCCCGTTCCCGTTGCTGCGACGATGTAACGAAACCGAAGGCATCGCTGTTCCTCGCAACAGTTGCAGCCTTTGCGGGAACTCTGTCCTCCTCGTTTGTGAGCGAGCGCTGTGACGGCGTCGTAAAAATTGCCCTTCGCTCGAAGATGGCGCCAGAGAATGCTTCTCCGTGTCTATTTAGGCTTCCCACATTAGCCGACGACGGACTATTTGAGGTGCAGTGGTAGGGCTGGCTTCCGTCGATTTTCGGCGCCTGTTGTGCTTTGCGGGTCCTTCGAGTCGTCAAACATCGGAGCCACCGGATCCGAAGAATGGCTCTGGAGAATTTTCGGACTCCCCCGGGACCCGCATAAATGAAAAGGCGGCGTTACTGGCTTTTGTCCAAACAGACTGCCCCCCCTCCCACCCCTTTGTCGTGAAAAATGCTTTCCACTCGCAATGGCTCTGATACCAAGGTAAGTGCCAAAACGTTTCGTTACGTGTCTAGTTGTAGACTCCCATGTGCACCGGCGCGTACGAAACCAATTCAGGCACGCTAGCTTCAAACGTCGATATCGTGTGCCCTTCAACGGTTGACGTTCCTTGGCGCAGTTCAGTGGCTTGCTTTCTTGCGATTTTGCTCGTAATGAACAGGTACTCTAACACCGAGAAAATCTTTCTTATTGACTGAGCAAAATGTTATGTGTGTAACCGGAAAGTATAGGCAGATTTTTTTTTTTTGTACCCATGATGGTTAATTTAGATATACATTGATTAAATTACTGCGTGCTCACTCTAGTATGTGCACTTTTAATGCTTGTTTATCCAATATTTACGCGCATACCGGTAATTACACTTGTATGAGCATATGTCCCACGACGCACAACTGCTATATCTCAAGTGCATACCACTGAAGTAACTCGAAAATAACGGAATGTCCGAGTGATTTTGAAAGGGAAAATTCAAAACAAAGAAAACTAGTGACGTCATTACGATATTTTTCTCGTGAGAATTAAGATAGGGAATGCTTAACACTTTCGTGACCGCGAAAAAGTCTGCTGTTTTGGGGTAGTCCAGGAAACATTTTTTTCCTGCCACAGAATTTAATTGATGCTAAAGTGTAGGGTATCAAATGATAGAGGAAGAATTGTTCTTTCCAACAGTGTTAATATGAAACAACAGATTTATTTTGAATATTATAAAAAAATTATTCAAACAAACTAAAATATAACAAGAAGAAAAAAAATTAATAAAACATCAATACTACTCCGCACAGTGTAAACATTAAAAAAAAAATCGAAATGTAAGTTTTGAATACAAGGCCCTAATAGAATGATATTGCAAATATAAGCCCTGTAAGTACAAAAGTTACATACATACAAAAATATAAGCGCTAGTGCCTATCATGCCACCGCACGAAGCAGTTTCTCGATGCTCTGAAGCAAAGGTTGGCTGCACATGTTTTGCATCAAACATTTCTTTTCCTGCTTAACTTTCTTTCCTAGTAGCAGTTCTGGTATTTTTCAATTTTTGTGGTTGGTGCTGGGGACCGTGAGGCGCCTTCCCGTGTATTCGTTGATATGAACAGTGTACCCAATTTCCAAATCTGCCAAAGCCAATAATTTGCATCCTCATTTGACCACTTTGTCCCTCATGTACTGCCGAATACCAGGCTGACCTTTTGATTTCACCATTTTCTCATCCACAGAAAGGTTCTGACGCGGTTGAAAAAATAGCGCGAATGAATCGTTCATGTGTTGCAGTAGAGAAGACACGCGGTGAAACTTCCCGTGGGATGCGATAATGGACTTCTCTAGATCAGAGACTCCCAAGAAGGCAAGCAACGGCTTGAACCTTTTCCAGGGCATCACTGATGGTGGAAGAAGGCCTGGAAATATGTGTTGTCTACTCCAATAGCAATGCAGGCGTAGGACTTGGACGATTCCTATGTACACCAGAAGTCTGACGAACTTGCGCATCTCCTCCTCAGTCACCTCCCTCCAGGATCCGCCCCTCTAACTGTGCGTTGGTTTTTAATATGCATCCATGCATACTTATTTGTGTGGTTGCATACCTCTCTGACAACTTCTGCAGTGAAAAACAGCATGAAGAAGCCGCTGTGTGGCGCTCCAGAGCGCTAGGTAGGTCCACTCCGAGCCATCTTCGCGGAGAAAACTCCGCTCTTTCTGTAGCCGGCGCCAAATGCTTCCACCCGAACAAAGCTGACACCTTGCAGATAAGAGCTGTGACCTTTGGTACGCACCGGTTATGTTTACATCAATGTGCGACAACACTGAAACATCCCAAAGGGAGAGCGAGACTTACCGGCACATACCCGCTGATGTTGTGGGGCTGTTTGAATAACTGTCGCCGTCCGTACTTAAGTCTGAAGAATTGAAGTCATCTTCCGAGTCTGTGCTACTACCATCATCCAGAAATTCCCACTCAGATTCGTCGGAGTCCATCGAAATTCACCATTTTCGTAGAGCACCCGCAAGCTATGTTGACGCCATAACCGAAACCACGAGCGCTCACCTCCCTGACATCGAAGGAGCTTTAAAAATCTCCCCGCGGCAGAAAAAAGAAAATCCGAAGTGGAACTGATGAAGTACTTCCTCTTTTACCATTTGGTGGGAGTGAGCTGTCCAGAAGCGCTCAGAGAGCGCCATAATTTGAACTTGCAGTCATTGTTAGCATACCAATGATGGGAATAGGCACGGTCACGAAAGTGTTAAAAAAAAAGCTGAGTTTTGATGTGTATCAATCTCACGAACATTAATGTGTGTGACCTATGTGTGGTGAAAAACTGATGAATATTGGTAGAGTAAAAAATACAAGTCCTCACAATTCTAGTGACTAGTTGGCAGATAATACCTGCAAATAATAATAATGAGTTCATGCTGCTTTCTTTTAATCAAAACTTGGCCCGTTCAGTGCATGTTAAAGAACACCATGTGGTCGAAATTTCCGCAGCGCTTCACTACAGCGTGCCTCAAAATCTTATCATGGTTTTGGCACGTGAGACCTCAGATGTTATTAAAACTCGGCCCATGCTGCTCGTTTTCTGCTAAGCAATAAAGGAGGTAACAGTGGGCCAGGAAATTGAAATGAAATGTCAATGATAAGGACTACAGTCGGCTTAATGGTTGGTGAGTCATGCAGTTCTGGGTCCCTTTCATAAAAACCAGATAAGCGGTTCATTGATGCTCTTCTTAACTGTGTCAGTATTAGTGTATGTTACCTAACGTATAATTTTAAACAATACCTCCAGAGATGAAGCCCCAATAGCAGCACTTACATGCTTGCCAGCTGGCAATGCACCACTACTTACTGCCCCAACTTTGTCAATGCAGCACTGATGTCGCCTTGCATTGCAAACCGTCATCTTGACATTGAGAGGATGTCCTTCTAACTGTGGGCAATCAGTAGGCACTGCCTGTGGTCATTATGTGATGTACTCCTGTGGGTGCAGGGTGCCATGAATCAGGAGCTGTCCATAGCACCCGTGTCTTGCCATCGCTGCTTCCTGGCCAAGTCTTCCAGGGACCACGTTGTTGTGGTGCCCTCTGGTGGAGCCAACCAGGAATACCATCGATTGATCCCTGCCCTTTTTCGGGATGTGTCTACCATTTCTACAAAGTCACTGCTCAAGGTAAATCCTTCCTGCTAGGCTCCAAGCCTCTTTCTTTCTCTCACATCACGTGATGAAAAGGAAGCTGCCATGACCTTGCAAAAGCTTGTAACATGCTTTGCATGTTGGTTGCCTAGAAAAAAGAATATGAAAGAAAGTGAGTAGTAACAACTCCTTACTCTGGGTGCCTATGCTGAAGCTCTAACTACAAATATGGAATTTTAATTTGCGTAATACTCTTCTGTCATGGTTCTGCAATATGTGTAATTGCCTTAAGCAGAATATGCTATTGATTTGGTTGGTGCATACTTTGCGGTGCTCATCAGTATTTCCTTCTTGTGCGAGTCTTGTTGCATCTCACTTTATTACCAAAGCACATACCCTCAGTGACCACCTGCTTTTATCACCCTTTCTCTTCCACTTCCCTTTTCCTGTTCTTCCTTCTCTCCTTTTCTCATGGTGAATACGATACTCAGCTTGTTCAAGAGCTGTCCAACTCACTGACGGAGCACAGCCTACTGATGCGCCTTGTGGGAACGCCCAAGGATGGCCTCCTTCACCGGAGCCGTATGTCTGCTCTGCAGTGCCGCTGCTGCCAGATGGCACACTGCCTGAAGGCACACTTTGTGGACATCTTCCGCGGGTGCGCTCATTCTTCCATTTCTCTTTCTCACTCCTCCATTATAACTAGGGCTCCGTGTTTTCGGATAAATCCGAAAAAGTCTGATAAACACTCGCTGGTAGAACTTTGGCAATTCTGATTTATCCGATAAACTCTGATTTTAAAAGGGCATTTTCAATGTTCAAAGGGCATCTTCAAAGCTGAGAATCATCAATTGAGAGGAGCGCACCTCCATCAATGGCAGAACTTCGTAAAGTAGGCTTGTGTTTATTACAACATGCTTTAAGGTTGTCACACGAACAAACATACCGTAGGTGTTTTGTGTTCAAGTATTTGTGCTTGTATGTATATGTGTTCGAGTGTTCAAACCTTCCAGACATCTAAAATACACTTAGTGTGTTCACATGTTTTTGTATTCAGATATAATTTCATCTAAGGTTTCTCTTAGATCTGTTATTACTATTATTATTCGTCTAAGAATAATGATAATAATAGGGCCTTTTATTTTTCATCAGGAAGGATGAAGGAGGCTGGGAGAGCTCCTCCCCCCGTCAAAAGCTTCGGCGAGTTTACAGAGGCACATCAACAGCTTATTAAAGGGACACTAAAGGACAATGAATTGGTTTAGATTGATAAAGTGTGCTCGGAGAACCTTGTGTGCCCCCCCCATAGGTTTATTATTAGAGGAGAAAACCAAGTTCAAAGTTTCATTTTTAAATTTCCGCCCTTTGTAATTCGTGACATAAAAGACTTCAAAGACATTTAACATATTTTGGCGCCACTGGCTCAACGAAATTTCCACACACTCGTTATGTCAAGTCTCTGGCCCCCTCAGAGGACAATGTACTTCGATTTAACCGATTAGGAACTACGTAGGGCCAAGCAGGCGCCGTCAAAAATATGTGATGTCACGGGAAATGGTGCGGGAATTCTAAGGTGGTGTCGCCACCTGTATTTTCTTTTTGCACGTTTTCTCGCTTATTAAACGTCTTCTCGCAGCAAGCGTGGTGTTTTTGGTATCGTGGACTACTTTACTAATGTGAGAAAAATCGTTTTATTCTTTAGTGTCCCTTTAAAGGGTAAATGAACAGGAAGTGAGGAAAAATGAAAGCATAGAGAAACAGGATTAGCAGCAACAATGCAACACATTTTAATCGGAAATAAAATTAATAAGAACACATTGTAACAACTTATAATACAATATTAAACACTGAATTTCAGAGAATTGGAGATTTATGAGAAATAAACTCCGATAAACCCGAATTTCCCGCCAAAAAATAAACTCCGAAAAAACACCCTCCAAATTTCAAGAAAAATAAACTCCAAAAACACGGAGCCCTAATTATAACATAGCTACTGCCCTTTTATTCATGTTTGTTGTTACCTGCTGCAAACGTCTCTTTCTGTCTTTGGAAAATGTTGCAGCACATAGGATTATTAGTTTTACCAATAAATCATTGATGGGGTGATGAGAATAAAGGTGACCATTCAGTTGACTAAGTTTCCATCCCTGACCCGCCACGGTGTTCTAGTGGTTGTGGTGCTCGACTGCTGACCCGAAGGTCGCGGGATTGAATCCCAGCCGCGGCGGCCGTATTTTTCGATGGAATCAAAAATGCTTGAGGCCTGTGTACTTAGATTTAGGTGCACGTTAAAGAACCCCAGGTGGTTGAAATTTTCGGAGCCCTCTACTATGGCATCCCTCATACCCAGCAATTATAAGCTCTCATCCCCTGTGTAGGTACAGTCACACTCAGTATGGCTTGCAACACGTGAGTGTGTGGCCTCACGAGCTCGAAGATTGTGCATGGCTTCAACTAGCCCTCATTTGTGCATCTGAAGGATATTTTATTATTTCGCATCATCCCCAAGTGAGAAAATAATGTTTAGTTGTGAAAGTAATGGCTACTGGAAGCCATAGGTAGTGTTGGAGCTCGTGAGGCCATGTGCTGCCGTGTTGCAACTCATATTTAGTGAAACAGTGCATAAAGCAGAGGCTGGGGGGGGGGGGGAAGAGAATACATGGTGCAAAAAGTAATTACAGTTGTTATTACTGCCCCCAAATTCAAATTACATAGGTATAAACGACACATTGTTTATAGTAATTACACATGACAATTTATTTTCAGAGCTCAATTCTTTCTTTTTTTTTTAATTGCAGTTTCATGTTATGGCTCTGTATTGAAAAAAAAAAAAACAATGCTTGACAACTGCGAAGTCTAACAAAATAGCCAGTACAATAGCACGAAATAGAGTAGGCCTGACTGGCTGAATTGTACCCAGGTATGATGACTCATGAATAAGGCTGCACATTAATACATGTCGAATGAATATTTGAGTGCAACTTTGTCAATGCCTTACATTAGTCCTTGCAGCATGTCATCTCATTCTCCTTTTCCCATCCTTTTGTTCCTATCTTCAACTTCTATTTCTGTTTATGCCTTCCTAAAGAGTATGTGGGTGCTGTGCCCTTTCGGAGGCATTTGTTGGCTTGCTCCCTCCTATTCCCCTTTCTGCCCTTTTGTGTATGTGTGTTTTCATATAAAATAATAATAGTAATAAATATAATAGAAATGTTTCTTGTCTTAGCTATATTGTGGACACTTTAATGACGAAGTGTGTTTTCATGGTATGTGAAACTCTTAGTGTGAATTTTCATGAAAATGAATGGATGTGAAAGCAAGGAGGTTGTTTGGCTGTTCAAATTTCATTTTTGGGACAGCACAAATCATCTGGTCCAATTTTCTGTTTGGTATAGGGTAGTCATCATAGGCATGCGCAGGGTTCCCCTTCTGGGGAGGTGAAGGTTCATCGCAGCCCCCCCCCCCCTAGGTGACTGAGGGGTGCCCCCCCTTTCCCCCCGTGGGCACGTCTATGGTAGTCATATTGTTTACTATAACAGACAAGGTAATTGTGGTCCTGTGTAATGCTTTCGTACGGGTCGAGCACGAGACTCATAAGCCTACGCTTGTGGGCATGGACCTTTCACAGAACGTTGGTGTGGACATGTGGGTGTCCAATGGACTCAGCTGTGGCTGTTAGGGATGATGCAAAACGATTAAACACCAATGCTTAGCACCTATATATCCTGAGAATCTAGCTGAGCACTGTTCGCTGATACCTCAAAGACATGCGCATGTGTAGTAAGCAGCACAGGTTCATCCAGTGGCCACTCAGATGTTCCCAACATTATCTACGTTCTACATGACTTCTCCACTGTTGTGTCACCTCTTCACAACGTTCTGAATTCTGGCACTCCCTTCGTGTGGTTTGTTTACTCCATCACTGCCTCTGAAAATTTAAATCATGTCCTCACCTCAAGCCCAATCCTTTGTCACTATCGATGAGACCACGCAGCCATCCTTTACATTGACACCTGTGGACACTGTATCAGTGCAGTTCTTCTACAACGCAATGGCACAGCTGGAGAACGAGTCATTGTGCACGCTATACATTGTGTACAATATATATATTATACAGAAATGAAAAGAGTGAGGTGCACCAAAACTGCTAACAATGTTACTGTTGTGTTCCCTAAGGTTTGCCGATCATGTACCCCTGATTTTGAAAGAGGTCCTCTACAGGGCAAGGTCGGCATGCTCATCTGTTTATTTTCATCTCTGTCTCATGGCCCTTCAGAATGGAGACCTTGTCGCAGCCTGACATTGTGGAGCTGGGCAAGTCTCTGCGCATCTACATGGCTTGCCTGCACTCCATGGAACAAGAGCTTCTCCAGACTGCCCACCTGTTCCAGCTGTTCCCTTTGCACCCCACCCCAGGTAAGTAAAGCGTGTTTCTCACCTGACTTGCTACCTTTCTAGGGAATAAAAAATTTAAATTCCAATGGCTGTTATGAAATGCCTACTGCTACACTCTGAAGCAATCACTTTTTGATGTACTACGCTGCATTATAAATTCATTGAAGGGTGTGGGGGTGCTTTCAACCACTGTAACGTCGGTTTTGCCTCATGGCGCATGTGCGTCCGACGAATTAGCCGGAGTTAGCAGGGTTAGTTTCGCCGCTGAGTGAGAGATGGTGCTGTGGTCATGTGGTGGCGCTGCTTGATGGGAAGAGAGGTTAAGCTGGCATTTGAGGAAAGGCACTTGCTCTCTTTTTGGGTTTGGCGCGACCGTGCATGGTCATCCCCTGCGGGAGGCCCGTGGGGACGATTCCGCGGCTCGGTCCCACGGGCTCCCGGGGTGAGTCGAACATCGGTGACGCCACATTCGTGGTACATTGCATGTGTTATGTTGTTTTGTGTGTGTTCTCTGTGTTTTGTATTGGCAATATATTGGATTATTTGGCACGTTACTAGTTGCTTATAAGATTCGGCTGGGGAGCTCGCCGTTGTAAAAACAGTTAATAAATGCCACGTGTTCGTTTGCGCAATGGTGTACTGTGTCCGTTTGTTCCAAGAGCGGCAAGTCTACCGAGATCCCACAAGGGAAAGGTAGTGTCTGATGTCAATGTAGCATGAAGCAAGCTCATGATTTTTTTCTTCATCCTTTTGGATTTCCGCAAGTTCATTTGGGCATTCAATGTCTACGCTCTCTCACTTGCATTTCCTTCGCTCTAATTGTGCATTCTGCTTAGCACCATGGCTAGCTGAGGTGATAGGGCAACCTCCCTACAACAATGGCAGTGCCAAGGTCAAACCAGAAGAGTTTTTATTTGTTCATGAAGCTTTTCTTCTGTGAAGGCAGTTACATTATTTTTGTAGCCTCACGCTACTTTCACGTAATTTTCCAATACTTCTAAACAGACAGCAATGTGAACAGTTGCCATCATAAGTCTCGTTCTAATTTTGTTGAAGCCGGCAAAAAATGGAAGCATTTCAAAGATGGTGCCCAAGTAAAAGAAGAGTCTCCACGGCTATGGCATCAGTCCAACGCTGAAGAAAAACAGCCCTGCTTTCTTATGGGCTTAAAGTGAGCTATGTTTGCTTTTCACAGGCTCAAAAGTGCAAAGTATTGAGGTGCAGTAGTGTGAATCTACCATAAATATGCTTGCCTTAGATTTTCATGGGGAGGTAGTGTGTGCAATAGCTTGCGAAGCTGTTGTAGAACATATAGGGGGAAATTGTCCGAGGGGCAGTACATAGTCAATAAAAGCATAATTCAAGGTGGTTGTCACATTGCTGATTATCACACTGCATGTGCTACTGATCCCCTAACATTCCTGGCACGGTTGCGCTTTCTCATTCCAGATGGTTCGGTGAAAGCTCAGTTCGTGCACACGGGGACCACTGGTGGCATGGAGCAGATGTTCAGCGCTGTCTGCGAGTCCCTGATGTTGTCCACGGCTGACAAGTACCGACAAGAACGAGATAGCTGGAAGCAGCTGGCAAAGTGAGCACTGAATTGAGTGTGTTTATCATTTGTTGAGATGGCAAACGCGTGAGGGGGAGACAGAAAATTAGGTGGGTAGATGAGATTAAGAAGTTTGCAGGTATAACGTGGCAGCAGAAAGCACAGGACCGGGTTGATTGGCGGAACATGGGAGAGGCCTTTGCCCTGCAGTGGGCGTAGACAGGCTGATGATGATGATGATCATCATTTGTTGAACTGTAGTGTGCACTGTAGTACGCACTGTGAACTGTAGTGTAATAAATGACAGTGTTAACAAACAAATGCTGGTTTAATGCCGGTGTGCTTTGTTTTTCTGTGCACACTGCAATTGCAAAACGAACTATTACCAGTGCCCCCAACTTTTACTTCTATTGCAGTTGTGTTCATCATTAGTATTGCATTCAGTTCGTATTGAGTGGCTTACTTTATTGGAGAAAACTTTTTACTGTGTACAGTTAAAAAAGCCAGAGTCAAAACTGTAAGGTTCATTAACTGGAAAGACACTAATAGCACATGTTTAGGGGCTAGTTGGTGCATTCTTTCAGAAAGGAAGGATTGAGGAGAAAACACAGCACATAGACAGAGACGACGACACCTGTGAAAACTTGCAACTGTTTTATTCACATCTTAGACGAGTGAATATATAGTAGGACACAGAGAAGGCAGAAACCAGAAAGGGGGTACCCCACATGCGCAGAGCAAACTGCAAAAAAGAAACAGGCGATTAAAACCTGTAGTTTAGCACATTGCATGTAAAAACTCGCATTCACTTTGATAAATAGCAATCGAGGGGGTGCTTATACAGTCACTACCGCTTCTATCAATATGTCATTATCAGTATATCAGTACCTTCTTTCTGATGTTCCTTTCTGATAGAAAGACACCCTGTAATAAGTGCGCTGTGGTAGCCTGGTTCGGTCATATATCCTAGCAGAATGCATTAACAGTAGAAATGACGTGCATTCATTAGGTTGCATGATGCGACAAGGAACAGTGCTTGTCCGAAGGATTGTAATTAGTTCCATGAATGTCTCTTCCTTAACTTTCTAACCTTTACACCACTATCACAGCTGATGCTTTCTCTTATTTGTCTGCACTGGAGAGGCTTTCTCTGGTTACATTATATCATGTACCTTTGACAAAATTTTTACGTTCTTGTACCCAGGCTTACTATGGACATACGTGCACTCAGTGATTCATTGCATACGGATGCGGTTTTAGGATCCATGGTTGACTACGTCATCTTTAATCCAGGTGCGTCATGTTTTTCTCATGTAACCTTTCAATTCTTTATTTTATGACACATGTGCCGTCAGGCTTATCTCGGGGAATCTGTGATTGATTTCCTTTGAATAGCTACGTATGTACTTTTGTGATAGTTTGTCTTAAGGTTTTCTGAGCTAAGCAGCCTTCTTGGAATGTTGTTGTGTCTGGATGTACTTAATTTATGGCTCCCTTAAAGGCTTGAAGGCAATACATAAGGCAGTAGTTTAGTTACAAGAGAATATTGTGGTCCTATATACACCAATCCTCTTTAACGTTTTATGTACAGTGTAATCGTTGCTCATCATAGCATCATTATTGACACATGAGAGTTATCTAGATCTTTTTCTTTAACCCAGCAATCAATTCACAAACACAATACAAATTCATAGCACTTTTGAGCATAGAATCTCAGAGCGTTGGCGCACTATAGCCAGTGTTGCCTTTTTGGGCATTAAACACTGCCAACAATAAAATAATAACAACAAGAGCATTGTTCAACTTTCATGAAAAGAAACGTCAACTATGCTAGAGAAATATGAGGGGTAGAAGCATATGAATAATATTTGTTTATTATGCTGGTACTGAAATAAAAATGTAGAGAAATAAGCTGAAAAGAAAAAGAATAAGAAACTAAAAGTAATGAAAAAAAAATGCGGGAACTTTTCACGAAGTCGCACAAAGCTTGGTACAACGAAGCTAATCGATCCTCAGTTCTCTAGGTTAACGCCAGTTGCTGCTATGTTGTAACTTTCTCGCCGCCTCCCTGGCATTTTCTTGTTGAGCGAAGTCAGGATCGGCTCATCACTGCCTATTCGCGGATGCTTCCCCGGCCAAGTTGGCTGGATCGGCTCATTGCCGCTGTTGCTGTTGCCGTCAACCGACACGTCTAGCTTCGAGATGCGCAGCTTCCTCCTTGGGAGTGCGCACTTTCTTAGGACGCCCCATGATTGTCTGGGCAGTGCAGCCCTTTATAGCTGCGCCCAAAGCTGTTACATGGCTGGTTGCTTGGTAACATGATGCGAGGCTAGGCTATGCACTGCAGAGCGGAAGTTGTGCTCGATGTCTCTGTCGGTGGGCGTGGCTTAGTTACTGCGCATGCGCGGCTTGGCGAAGTTATGGCAGGTGTTGCCCAGCTGTGGCACGGCTGGTTGCTAGGCAACACGAGACGAGGTTTTTGGGTCACGACAGACATTTTACGCCGAGCTATAACAGCCTCGCTGTTATTAGTGGTAACATCCGTTTGATTATGAAAAGAAAGAGTGCTAGAATACTTAAAATGTGTGCTAACAGCAGGCTGTGTTGGGTATGACCTGATGAGAGGTAGAGCAAATACTATTCTCTTGTGAATGATGATATTGGGCAGTTGTTGCAATTGGAAAGAGGCGCAGTTGCACACAAGGCTGTGCTATGGGGAAAGGCATCCCACAGGGCTCTCGCTCCTGGAAACGAAAAAGAAAAGGCCATTGCCAATATGCATCCACGCACACGCACTGTGTAGGTGATCACAATCGAGACAAGAGAATGACTTTGGCAGTCTCTCCTGTCCTCCTGCTTCTGAAGCCCCTGAATGCCTTGATTGCAAATTGCAGAGGAAAGGGTGGAATAAGCAAAGGTGAGCAATAAAACAGTCGGAACGAACAGACAACAGATCATCAATGTGATCTGCGTGCC
>NC_051178.1:149169466-149214414 GCF_013339695.2 Rhipicephalus sanguineus | reverse complement strand
AAATACTAACTCGTAGCACGTAAATATTTATTCGAGAATCGGTTTCAGAGTATGGATTTCATATCGTGTAAGTGGAACTTGCTTACTAAGCGGTATAAGCCATTAATCGCTAAATCAACTTTGCTTTAATGAAGTTGAACAGTGTCACGAAGGCAATGACAGCCCTTCTGTAAATTTTGCTGTACTTGTAAAGTGTAAGGAATCTATTAGTTGGTCTTGAAAAGCTGAATAGGCTAGCGCAGGGTCGGCTTGTGGATCTATTGACTAGCCTCCGTCGTGAATTCTGGTGAAAACTGCTCAGGGGACTCTCCATTGCCGGCGTTATCGCCAGGATTGCCTGGTCATGAGGGCTGGCTGATAAAAGCGGAATAGAATCAACTGAAAGGAATCTTTACAGCACACAGGCAATTCTTACTCAAGGTTGTCAACCAACATGTTTTTCTCTTACACTATTCCACAAACTTTGGACTTTGTGCCACGACTTACTGGCATTTTTGTTGAACCTTGCATTGTTTTACGACACTATTTGCATGATATTCTTTACCATAATTGCTTATTTGCACTGCACAGGAGTTGCTACATTGCTCACAAAGAGTACTTTTGGTATTCCTTGTGTGCTTTTTTGCGATCTACAGTGCCAGTGACTTTAAATCAGTTGTAGGTTGCCTTTAAGCCTTCAGTTTATGTGTATGTATACATTCTTTCTGATGACTTTTCTTTCTGCTTTCATTTTTCAGCCAAGCTTGCTCGTTTTTGCGTCGCATGCTGTCACAGGGCCTTTTAAAACAATGTGTTGTTTGTATTCAGCATTCATAGCTAATGTACATTGCAATAATTACTCTTTTTCTTGAAAATAATGGTATGTTTAAGTAAGAAAATAATTGAGATTGTTAAAACGCCAGTGACTGCACATATGCAGAATTGGTGGTAGTGACAATGTCCTTCTGCATCTAAGCTGACCCTCTAATGAGTTCATGGCACTAATTTTAAGTCTGCTAGTAAACATAAACTTAGTGAGATGCTCAAAAAATATTTGAGTCAGATATTATGTAACTCTCACTTCTGAAATGCCTACCATGAGAAGATTCTTGTAAGCTACTTTTAAGGTGGAAAGAAGACAAACTTGAGAGACCCATGGCCATAACCACTTTAGATGTGCCCAATCAGCTTCCATGCCATCACGAATACAAGCAGCATCTGCCTGGGAACAACCAAGCACATTATAATAATCGAGGATTGTATTCTAAGGAATCTCTTAACCCAGCAGTGTCTGAATGCAGACGTCATGTGAAAACAGATTGAATATGCTGTCAGTGTTTGACATTTCAAAATTTTCCTGCCGCTGTACTCTGTGTGCAAAATAAGTGAAGGGAAAGTTTGCCCTGCATAGTTAACCTTTTAGGCTGAAATATGTTAAAGTAGGTATTGCAAAAAAAAAAAATATATATATATATATATATACTCCCCGAGCATAGACAGGCATTGTGTTGTCCTTTAAGCAAACTTGGCATGTTTGCGTGTTGCCACTTGTGAAATACTGGATTCTCGAAAATGTGGAAGGCTATAACAGTGCTAACAGCAATGCCCTGTGATGCTTTGTCAAACACCAGTACATTAAAAATATTGTGTTTTATATGTGTCCTTGTTGAAAGGAATTAGAAAAACAACTGCATGTTAACAGATACCATGCCAGCAACTAAATAGAACACAGTTGGCAAATGCAGCAGCAGCAGTAGCTCTGTGCCCCTCTGGATAGTAAGTAAGTAAGTAAGTAAGTAAGGTATTCCTATTCCCTTTTACCACAGGGCAGGTGTTTTAAGCGCCACAGGAAAAATATATTTAGTGTTATAGAAATCTATACCACAAGATGGCACTGCCAATACGGCTGCTTGCATTGCTGTCTCTAGTAATATGGTATTTTGTAAGAACTGATATCGACATGGAAATGCTGGAACTGCTTAGCCCAAATATGCCCAGTGTCCTACATATAGGACGCGTCTTTGATGCACTCTAACATCGCTACTTCTTTAGCTGATGACTAGCGGCACCTACAGCACATCAAGCAGGCCTCAATGAGGC
Source organism: Rhipicephalus sanguineus (assembly GCF_013339695.2). Taxonomy (NCBI): domain Eukaryota; kingdom Metazoa; phylum Arthropoda; class Arachnida; order Ixodida; family Ixodidae; genus Rhipicephalus; species Rhipicephalus sanguineus. The sequence goes on along the minus strand of NC_051178.1, from coordinate 149,212,335 downwards.
CTGCTTGATGTGCTGTAGGTGGCGCTAGTAATCAGTCGGGTGTAATCTGCTGTTGGTGGCGCTAGTCATCAGCTAAAGAAATAGCGATGTTAGACTGCATCAAAGAAGCGTCCTATATGTAGGACACTGGGCATATATGGGTTAATTATCTCTGAAGCAAAGCACTTTTTTTTTCATTGGTTATTCTTTTCGTTCCATAAATTTAAATAGCAGTGAAAGAGCTTGCATTGCCAACTTTTCACATCCTGTTTATTGGATAAATTTATGGTCTCTAAACGAGAACTCTGGAAAGAGGGTGTCGAAGGGGACCAAGCTGAACATAGTGGTCAACCTTCATGTTGGATTGTTACTCAGCAATTATGAAAAAAAAAATTTGTCGAGACATTGCAGCTGCTAGTGGCACTGTAATGAAATACCAATCAGATGCTGTAAGCAGATCTTTCTCATGAAAAGAAACAATGCATGTGAAAATGGGGGTAGTATATATAATGTCAAATAAAAAAAAAATCTGAGCCCTGTATGAGCTAACTGGCTTTCACATAGTCTACCTACTGTGGTCTTTTGCTATGACATCTGTCATAAGCTTGCGTGTTGCTTTTAAATCAATCAGTCGTAATTATAATGTTAGTTTTGGTGCAGTGCTTACATGTTCCACACAATAACTATATATAAAAAAAAGAAAGAAAAACCTTGGGTTTCCTCATCTAAAGGAACAGTGGAATTGCCTGTTCCTTGAAGGGCACAACAATTCCACACAGTGTCCTCTTGACAGCAAGTGTCATCTTCCCGTGGCAGAGGGTGCAACTGTTTCCTTCACACTGTTCTGAAATTGCTGCAAACATATGCTCTTGATTTATCTTGCATTAAACAGGCATGTACTTGTGTTAAATCTGTTTAATTGTCGACACCTACTCAGATACATATTGACAAGTTTTAATAAACCAGTTCTACTGTATGTGGTGGTGAGCTTCTGACCTTACAGTAGTCGTTGGCGCATGCAGGGCTACACATCCTTTTGGAATGACTGCATTTCGTCGGGACTGCGAGGTTGCATCCTGGTAGAGCTGGCATTGCGAGGCCGCATCGAGCTGGAGCGATGCGGGGTGCGGCGCCGGTCGCTGCTGCTGCGCAAAGTGCTGCTACGCTCGGACACACCTACAGGCGACGTCCTTCTGGATGAAGCACTGCGCCACCTCAAAGAGACTCGACCCCCTGAGACCCTGCAGGCCTGGATAGATTACCTCAGTGGTACGAGGGTGCTTCCTGCATTTCGTAAAATGTCTTGCACACTGAAAAGAAACGAGTCTCCTCTGTTTGCTGATGGAAAGTTGTGTGGGCATATGTCATGTTTCGTTTAAAATTAAGTACAGCTTCCACCGAATATCAGCAGAATTCTGTGATTGGGACCAACTCCTTTACTTGAAAAGCAAGCTTTGAAACAAGTAAGCTTTTGGCCTGGACCAGGAACTGCATGCAGCACAGTCACATTGCTGTCTGAACATATTGTCAAATGGCCCACTCTCTTTTATATTTTGTCGAGCCCTTTATAGGGATACATTTTCAGAGATTTTCAGTCTAGTTCTATTCTTAGCGCACACTACTTGCAAATCACTTGTTTATCTGACTATTTTGGATTCATTTCAAACACATGCTGCTGCTTAAAGCAGACGACTATATTTTGCCATGCCATTTCCATCCATGTGTTGATTAATGCGAAAGGGGGCAAGAAGCCATGTTTTCAGATCCATATTCTCTGTATGCACTGACTGTAGCAGGTAAGACAAGGTGAGATGCAGAACAGAAGCTCTGCAGAAATCAATCAAAGGTTGCTGTTTGATGGTCTGCATCTATTTAGATAATGTATGCAGTGATGTTGTTCTAAATGTCACCATGGCCAGATAGAGGGGTGCAGTATGAGTGTATGTATGTATGCGTGTGTGTATACGTATAGTTTGCAGATTTAGCAACACACACACACACACACACACACACACACACACACACACACACACACACACACACACACACACACACACACACACACACACACACACACACACACACACACACACATATATATATATATATATATATATATATATATATATAAATGGGGCAGAGCCCCCACTCCCTTCCCGCTTGTTTGAAATAATATTCTGGCTACATTCCTGATTGTCACTGCTAATGTGACCATTGTACACCAGTCTGTAAAGAAATACAAGAAGTATTAAGTTACAACAGTGCGGCACATATGCCGGCTGTCTTACGAAAGATTGTGTTTCCTTGTAAACAGTATCGTAGTGTTTCTCAGCAGTGCATTTTTCACTCCACCGGAGGTTCACAAACTTCTTTCAGTCATTGATATAATCATTATTGGATATTCAGTCACCATCTTTAAAAATTTAGTCACTTGTTGCAGTTGTGGAATTAAAGGAGTACTGACACGAATTTAAAAAATTTTCGGATTGTTGCTCTAAATAAAAATACTGATGTCGAGAAACGTAAAATGAGTATTGTGGTGCCTGCAAATGCATCGTATATATTTTAATTACCACTACCTTAAAACGACACTTTCGGTTTCGATATCGAGGGGGCGATTTCCCAGTGACGTTTCATAGCAATGCAACATCACGGGGATACAGAAACTCGCGACATACTAGCGGCAAATCCGTCAGCTGCTCGTGGTGCACATAAACAACGATGAGTGGATTGTCGTCCAGTGACCCTGACAGTGATTTCTGCGATTTAGGCTGCATGCAGGACGCAGAACTCGCAAACTCATTGGAACTGCCTTGACTCGTTGGGATAATGTCCATTGCAGTGGGGCTGGCTTGCAGATTCTCACCGACGAAAACTTCAAAGTCAAATTAAAATATTTTATACGTGTTCTCCGACTCCGGTGTGTGGACAGCGTTGGCATTGCATACCAAGGAAACAAAAATGTCCCTTTTGTGATGTCTCAAAATTGTGTCAGTACTCCTTTAAAGACACTAAAGGCAAATAACAATTTATGTCAGATTAAAAGCTCAATGTATGACAACGTCTAAAACGGCAATATTATCAACAGCAGTGCCCTACTTACCGAGAAATTAAGCTAAATGTATCACACGATGAGCGCCACGAGCGGCACATTTTCAAAATAATCCCAATGACGTATGAGAGTCTGCCTACAATTAATCACTAGTAATCAAACTAGCAGCAATAAAAAAAAAGAACCTTCCGTGCATTAAGTTTGTTCGTTTCTGTTTGATTCATGGAAAAAAGAACCTCTTTGGCGTTGCCATGGGGAACGGCACGCTTGGTTCAAAGGTTCCGTTTTCGCCGAACTGCGCTTTGCCCGGCGCCCTGCTTTGCTCACGCGGTCGCGTCTCAGTGGTAGTTTCGGTATCGCGTAGTGACGCGTGTGTTTTGCGCGCTTGTGAAAGTCGCTCTGACAGAAAGTTCAACGAAATGCCGTATGCATGTGATGTTGCCGGATGCCCGAATGGCGCACGCTGCCAGTGCATGCCGCCGCGCAGTAAAGGCGGGCAACGTTAAAGGCCAACTCCGGCGATTTTTTGAGGTCGATGGATCTCAATGAAATTCACTGGGTATGTTCCTTTGAAAGTTTCCGTCATTTATGCCAAATTACAGGCTTGAGACACGCGCAGATTGTTTGCAAATGAATTTTAAAGATTGTCTGCGAACGCCCTCCCGGTTTCCCACAATTATTGGCAACATTGCGTCTGTGACGTCAATATTGTTAAGGCGACGGAAGTGATGCAGCCGAGGGCACCGCTAACTGTCAGTATCAGACGAGGCACTGTCAGTCGCAGACATTACAGCTGATGCGAGGCGTGCTCACCTCTCCATTGTGCGCCTGCTCGTCCCGGCTGTCACAGTTTTCATACTCCGCGCCGGCGTGACCGGCATGCCTTGCACGACTTACGGTTCGTAACAACTACTACGTCATACGGAGACAGTACACTTGGTTGGGTTTCGGTTTCGGTATTGTGCCTTTTTGCTTATTAGAAATTATTTTCGAATTTGCTGAGCATTTCTGCTATCGGGCACGTGACAAGAGTGTCTCAGGAACATAAAAGCACCATTACCCTGACATGGTGAAAAAATTGCCGGAGTTGGCCTTTAAGCACGGCAGCAGTGACGTGTGAAAGACTGATTTCAGGCGGGCGATTTGAAGTGCGCTAATGCGATGCGGACTACTAAAACATGATTTTATTTCCAAATAAGCACTTCCTTGGCATAAAAGTAGCACTACGAGGTTTCTGGACCGCTATTTCAACAATCAACGTCGACTTAATATTTGCCTTTAGTGTCCCTTTAAGCCAATCAGTGTGCAAGCGACATTTTTTGGTTTGCTTCTATACAGGGGAGACGTGGAATCCTCTAAAGCTGCGTTACCAGCTACGCAACGTCCGCGAGCGCTTGGCCAAGAACCTAGTGGAAAAGGGAGTCCTGACCACCGAGAAGCAAAACTTCCTGCTTTTTGACATGACGACACACCCACTGGTGGACCAGACGTCCAAGGGCAAGCTAGTGCGCCGGGTGCAGGAGGCAGTGCTGAGCCGTTGGGTCAACGACCCCCAGCGCATGGACCGGCGGCTGTTGGCACTGTTGGTGCTAGCGCACGCCTCAGACGTGCTGGAGAACGCGTTTGCTCCACTCTCAGACGACGACTACGAGCTGGCTATGCGCCGAGTGCGCGAGCTCCTCGAGCTCGACATGGAGGCCGAGGCCGCCAAGCCCAACGCCAACGAGGTCATGTGGGGTGTCTTTGCCGCTTTTGTCAAGTGATGCAGCCATGACCCAACCACTCCGCACCTTGGAGGAGGATAGAGGGGAAAGATAACGGGCTGGTGGAGTGCCCTTTGTGGGCACACTTCCAGTTCTACCGAGTGCCTCTGGTCATACGCCTCTCTTTGGAGCAGGCCCAGCCCTTGGGGGAGTGAGTAGTGGCAGGAGCTGCGAGCTTTCGGTTTTCATACACGTTGGTGCTGCTGTTGCTAGAAAATCTTAACAAGCAGAGTGAAAATTGGCAACACGTTTGCAGAACGTGTTGCCAATTGGCAAGACACCAATGTGGTGTCTTGCCATTGTTACTATTAGTGGCAGTTAGATTTAGGTGCCGTTTCTGCGTTAACTCGCGGTCACGATTTCATTAAAAGAAAGGAGACGAGAGCAGCGTCTGTGTACGGTATTCCTTGCCACTGCTCTTGTTTCTACTCACAGCGCCATAGTGTATTGCAAAACCGAATGCTCGTAACTAAGTTGGGTAGCCCCCGGTTGAGCGATGTCTGCCCACCCCAAGTTCCTGCCCTCGAAGCTTTTTCCCCAAGCACTGGACCAGACTTTTTTTCTTTTCCCCAAGGGAGTGCGGGAGGCAACCTTTGTGCTAATCCAGAGCTCCAGCTGCCTGACACTGCAAAAGACCCCTGGTGTGCTTTGTGCTGCACGTTGCAGAAGGTCTGTCCTTGTACATAGCTGGGCCTTTCTTTTTCTTTCACTCCTGTGGGCGTGGCTCTTGCCGTCAGCTTGGCGGCTTCTGCAGTAGCTCAATGCCAGCTGGGAACAATCATTTTTCTTCCGCTGTATTCTTTTGGTAAAAGGTGGCTCTCCTGTCGTTCTGATTGTAAATAAACATGCTGCTCTCAACTGAATGTCCAGTTTATGTTTCATAGGCTGACAAAAGGAGGCTTCTGGACAGCACGAGAAAAATAGGGTTTTAATTCTGTGGTTTTACATCCCGAAATGAGGCACACCATAGATTAATTTGACAGCCTTGTGTTCTTTAATGTGACCTAAATGTGTTGCCCTCAAAAGACGACATGAATTTGGTTCTCGGCCACAGTGTTGTTATTCCCAATCAAAATTTGGTGCTTTGGAATTTCTCCCACCAGTTGATTGTATTTCATAGCATTGTGTTATAGCTTATCTTTATGGCTATATAAACTAGTCATTCTTCAATTTTTGTTTATAACCTAGGTGACCAATTTATTCCTTATGCTTGGTCTTAATTCACAATTTTTTCCCCCTATATTATCTGCGAGTTTCACGGCCGATCCCCTACAGTGGGTAGGAGCCAAGAAAAAAGGCACAAGCGAGCAAGCGGCTGCATTTCGATGGAGGCGAAATGCAAGAACGCGTGTACCGAGATGTAGGTGTACGTTAAACAACCCTCAATGGTCAAAATTAATCTGGAGCAATCGACCACAGTGTGCCTTATAGTCGCCTCATGATTTCGGCACGTAAAACACCGGCATCTATAATGTGACCTAAATGTAGGTATATACACGAGTGTTTGTGCATTTCGCCCAAATTGAACTGCGACTGCTGTGGCTGGGAATCAACTCTTGTCCTGAAAAGGAGGGTTTCTCAACGTTAATGGTGCATGAGTAAGTGTTTGGCATTCCGATTTTTTCGTGAGTGTGGGTTGAGTGATCCATGGTGAAACACTCTACATAGAAAGGGGCACTCAGGCGCAGCAACTGACAGACTGGTCCGCCAGAACAATTGCCTAGACTAAACAAATCGCCACCACAAGTACCACATGAAGACAACGGCATGTAAAGGACACAGACCCACTCTGCTCTCTTGTTTCCTTTCCATGGCTTACTGTGTCGTTCTCAATTTAAATTGAACCCCCTTGGTAAGCCTCCAGGTTTCTGCTCTGTTGGTAATTACTGGTAAGATGCACTTGTTATATATATATATATATATCTTTCTCTTGAGGGATAGTGGTAAACTACCATTCATGATTCAGGGAACAAAAGGATGTTAGGGACATCTTAGTTGAAATCAAGAAATGGGCGTGGGCATGTAGAGCATAGGCAAGATAACCGCTGGTCATTAAGTGTAACAGACTGGATTCCAAGAAAAGGCAAGCACGCGAGAGGGAGGAAAGAGAGTTAGGTGGGTAGATGAGATTTTGCGGGTATAACGTGGCCGCAGCAAGCACAGGACCGGGTTGATTGGCGAAACATGGGAGAGGCCTTTGCCCTGCAGTGGGCGCAGCCAGGATGGTGATGAAAGGACACGGACACAACAGTTTCAACTTTACAGCGTACTTTGCAGTTTTATACGTTCCACCTCTGTCTCGCTTTACAGTGTGCTAGAAGTCCGACACTCTTCCTTTCCGCTCCCAGTCTCCGTACCGAGTTGGCTCGGGCCCGGTGGGGCCACCGACTTCACCGGTCTGCGGGTTGGTGTTATCGGGAAAACGGGCAAACGGATCCTTGTCGGATGAACTTGCGTCGCTTTTTTCGTCAGTAGTGCTTGTATGTTCGGGAGGCGCTTTCACTGGCTCAGGTTCGGTCTCCTTGTGATGTAACCGAACAGACCCAGAAGTACGTTTCAAAGTACTCCCGTACAAGCGCAATTTCTGGACGTTCGCGAGCATGTCGGCTACAGGGAAGCTTCAATACGGAATTAGAGAAACGGAATGTGGAGACGTCGTAGCAGGTTCACCGTTCTAGCATGACAATTTATCACCTTTAAAGTGCACCAAATGCTGAAACGGTGACGAAAAAGGTTACTCTGCTCACGGCAGCAGCACTAAAACAATTACACGGAGCGATAAAAATAAGGCCAAGGCGTCGATAACGTGCGCAAATAACCAGCGCTCAAATAACAATGAAAAAAAAAAAAATCAGACACGTGCAAACTTTAGTAGCTATGGATGTATCGCGTTAGTGCAACTGGAGAAACTAGAACAACTTTCTTCAGTGCTTCAGACTTTCACCCAGTCGTGCTTTTCACCTAACGGCACGCGGAGCAATCACGGCAGCAATGTGTGGCCTTCGTGATTGGCACGAATAATTCCGATCTTAAAGGCAATTAACGCGTTTTGTGCGTCGTCTCCGTATGTAATCATCGGAGTTAGCTTTTATAAAACTGTGCGGTGCATATTTATGTTTTATTCAAAACCTGCTTCCACTTATGAGCTAACATCATCCTTTCAGTCGCATCACTCGCATCCGCGGCATCCACTGCATCTTGTGCTACCGATCTACATGTTGAAGCAGCAGCGCACAGCCAGGGACAGCTGATTCCGTTCCGAATCCGCAGTTATATTGCCGTATTGGTTTTACGCGCAGAAATTAGTTTCTTACTGTGTAAGCTACTGTTTGCAGTCACTTCGCCCGACGTCCGCCTCCCTTTAGGTGGAAAATGAAGTCTCGCGGAGAACCAGTTTAGCCGCGCATCGTGCAAATGCTGTGACTGCCTGGCATCGTTTGTCACCCCTGTCGTTCAAGCTGGGAAAACTGTAGATTGTGTGAGTATCCTCAGCCCCGTGCTACGCATATGTGACACTCTGATTGCGGTGAAATGTGTGCTGATCCCCGCAAGTAGTTAGTGCTTTTTCATGTGCATCACATTCTTGTAAATGCGAGCCGCTACTCCTTGAGATACTGCTAAAGCACAGAAAAATTTATTGCGTTAGCAGTTGGCGTACGTGCATTTGATTTCTCGAGAGCAATCTCAAGTATAGAATGCCGAACAGTGGGTAATTGTATGCCTGCGACATCATTTTTGTACTTTATCCGCGTAGGGGGGGGAAGAAAAGCCGTTGTTGAGCTCACGTACAGGACCCGCATTATGGCTGGTACTGAAGAGGACACTCCCAGCAACTTGTCGTCCAACGAAAGTGATGCACCGGCTACCCAGGCGGTCCAGGTACGGCAGTTTCGATCTTGTTTTTTAGGGCCAGACTTGCTTTGTCAAGTCACGCATCAAATTTTGGTACCAGTCTGTCGGTCGTTCGCTGCCGCTGCTAATATTGATATATTCGTGGTTATATATATGAAAGCGCTAGGTGAAAGCTCCGGCAGTGTTCGCCTGTCAATGTCCTCTCCTCCATTCTGGTGTCTAAACCAGCCCAACAATGTGTTCCAGTTACCGGTATATGATCAAACATATGAAACCTTGGCATAACATCTGTGCATGTATTGTCACTTCATAGCAGGTGTGGCGCCAGGATTATTCCCCTGAGGGTGCAAGGAGAGCTGGGAGGGGGATGGGGGTGGAGGAGATTTCTTCAGGGGGGGCCAGGGACACCCTGAAGGAACTAGCTTTGGGTTCAGCTTTCTGGCACGTGCCTTTAGGGGCAAAGACATCCCTGAAGGAACTAGCTTTAGGTTCATCTTTCTGGTACTTTCCTTCAGTTGCTGGGGCACCACGTAGGGACTAGCTTAGGTACAGCTTTCTGGTGCTTTCCTTCAGTTGCAGGAACACCAACACCATGAAGAAACTAGCTTTAGGTACAGCTATATGGCACGTCCCTTCAGGGGTGAAAACAGGCCCTTGAAGGAACTAGCTTATGTTCAGCTTTCTGGTGAATCAGTGGGGTGACAGGTAGGCAGGTTAAAATTACAATTGTCAGTGTTGGTTTCACAAATTCATGGGTAACCACCATAAATATTGCTACATGCATATTGCCAGCCCCTTGAACCATTGCGCGTGTGCGCCGGACGAGGAGAAGGAAGATCTCTCTCCGCTCGGGCACTGAGCTGAACCGGTCAGCGCTGCAACTGCTACTGAAAATATATCGTGTAAATAGTCTACGGTCTAGTCTACCGAGTCGTCATTCACGTAACATATTTGGTGGAGGTGGAGCGTTCCCCGTCCTCACCACGAAGCTTCGCAGCGACCTCATCATTAAGGAATGCCGCCGCTTCGAAAGGGCCAAAAGCCGCCGCGTAGTGCCTCAATTCGCTCGGCTACCGAACACGGCTGTCACATCAACGTGCTCCGATCTCGGCGCCACCCCACCCTTTGAGGAGAATGTGACGCGCATCGTTCGACGGGAGCTTGAAGCGGCAAGTCCAGCGCCCCTCCACACACCTCCCTTCGACCACGCCGCTGTCCAAGCACCCCCCACGGTCTCTGTTATTCAGGCCGTCGTGCGGCAAGAAATTGCCAATCTCGGTTTCCCTGTCGCCTGCTCCGTCTCTCGACCCGAATACCGACCGACGCCCACGAGTGCACCCCGCAGTGACTCCTATGTTCCTCCGAGATCCCGGAACCCATCGGAATGGAGAACTCCCGACGACAAACCCATCTGCTTCCGCTGCCACCAGGTGGGTCATGTCTCCCGTCACTGCCGCACCACCTGGACGCCGCCTTATTGGGGCCAATTCTCGTCGCCTTCTCGCCCATACGCTCACCTCACCAGTATTCTCCCAGCCGTACGTACGCTGCCTCTGACGCACCCAACGGCCGCCCTACTGCTCGGTCCCCGTCGCCCCAACGCCGTCGTTCCCCGTCGCCTCAACCACGCCGCTATACCTCGCCGCCCAACTACGTCTCGTCCCGGACGGAAAACTAGGTCGTGCAGCTCCTGGAGGTAGTGCTGCATCATTGTCCTCTGAACCAAATCCTCCGTTGACGCTCACTACGAACACGAACTTAATTGATCTTCAAGTGGACGGTATTTCTATGACGGCGTTAATTGATACTGGAGCTCAGGTGTCCATCATCAGCGCGCATCTCTGCCGTCGACTTAAGAAAGTACTGACGCCTGCTACAACTAAAGCCGTACGCGTCGCGGATGGCGGGACTGTTGCCGTCACGGGCATCTGTACCGCTCGAATAAGCATTGCCGGCCGCCACGTTCCCGTCCTCTTTACCGTGCTCAGCAGTTGCCCTCACGACGTCATCTTAGGGATGGACTTCCTCTCGACACATTCTGCCCTGATCGACTGTTCTGCCGGTACTCTTTGCTTGGAACTTCCTCTTCTGCCAACTACTAGCCCCAAACTCCACAACAGCCTCTGTACCACAGAATTTATCCGCATGCCGCCTAAAGCCCTAACATTCGTCGAATTGGCAACGTCTTCACCGGTGCTTGACGGGGACTACGTCGTCACGCCTATTGCTGATGTCCTTCTGGCGCGCGACATCGCTGTACCACACTGCGTTGTCACCTTAGCCGCTAACCGGATACATCTCCCTGTTGTAAATTTCGGCTTCACGAAGCAAGTGCTACCCCAAGGCATCTCAGTTGCCACGCTCCGATCCTTATCAGATGACCACGGCACCATTTTCGCTGCCGACGTGTGCTCAGATGTTCCTTGTCGGCCGCCGGATACCACAGACCTCGACATGGCATTGCGTCACATGATCGCCCCGGACCTCGAACCTGAGCAGTCAGCCGCTCTAACCCGCCTTTTGGCTTCTTACCGCGACATCTTCGACGTCGATAATCGACCACCAGGCCAGACTTCTCTTGCAAAGCACCGCGTCAACACCGGTGATTCTCTTCCCATTCACCGCCGACCATATCGGGTGTCTGCCGCCGAGCGCACGGTCATTCAACAAGAAGTGAACAAGATGCTAGCCAGAGGCATTATTGAACCCTCATCGAGCCCTTGGGCGTCACCCGTCGTGCTCGTTAAACAGAAAGACGACACGTGGCGCTTCTGCGTTGATTACCGCCATCTGAATCGAATTACGAAAAAGGATGTTTACCCTTTACCTCGAATTGACGACGCTCTTGACTGCCTACATGGCACGTGCTACTTTTCTTCAATAGACCTACGCTCTGGCTACTGGCAGATTGCTATGGATGAGAAAGACCAAGAAAAGACTGCGTTTGTAACTCCGGATGGCCTATACCATTTCAAGGTTATGCCGTTCGGTCTGTGCAACGCCCCAGCCACGTTCGAGCGTATGATGGACTCTCTGCTACAAGGATTCAAATGGACAACCTGCCTTTGTTACCTCGACGATGTCCTTGTATATTCGCCTACATTTGAGACCCACCTTCGGCGTTTGGCAGCTATTCTTGACGTCTTCCGCAGAGCTGGCCTCCACTTGAACTCCTCGAAGTGCCACTTCGGCCGCCGGCAGATTACCGTCTTGGGCCACCTCGTCAATGCTTCAGGTGTGCAGCCGGACCCAGAGAAAATTCGTGCACTCACGAGTTTTCCTGTACCCCAATCAGCGAAGGACGTCCGGAGTTTTGTGGGACTCTGTTCCTACTTCAGAAGGTTCGTGGAAGATTTTGCAACAATCGCTCGACCACTCACTGAACTTCTGAAGAAAGACGTGCCTTTTACGTGGGGTCCCGCTCAAACCGCCGCTTTTTCTCGCCTCGTCACACTTTTGACAACGCCGCCTATATTGGCCCACTTTGACCCATCCGCTCCGACTGAGGTCCGAACCGATGCTAGTGGTCACGGGATTGGAGCCGTCCTAGCCCAACGACAACAGGGACACAACCGCGTTATCGCCTACGCCAGCCGCCTCCTTACAGCTGCCGAGCGCAACTATTCCATTACAGAGCGTGAATGCCTTGCTCTTGTCTGGGCAGTCTTGAAGTTCCGCCCATATTTATATGGCATGCATTTCTCTGTAATAACGGACCATCATGCGCTCTGTCGGCTTTCCTCACTAAAGGATCCTACGGGCCGGCTTGGTCGCTGGGCTCTGCGACTCCAAGAATATACCTACACAGTGACGTACAAGTCGGGCCGCCTACACCAGGACGCAGACTGCCTGTCCCGCTACCCGGTCGATGAATCGAGCAGCGTCCCTGACACCGACGCTTGCGTCTTTTCCGTTTCCTTACTGACAAACATCGGCGACGAACAACGCAGAGATGCGTCCTTGCGTACTATCATCGAACGCCTAGAATCATCGTCTACCGACCGGTCCCATCGCTCGTTCGTCCTCCAAGATGGTGCACTCTACCGCCACAATTTTCACCCGGATGGACCAGCCCTGCTGCTTGTTATTCCGAAACACCTCCGCTCGGCTGTCCTTCACGAACTTCATGACCTTCCAACGGCCGGTCACCTTGGTGTATCGCGCACTTACGACCGGATCCGCCGACGCTTCTTTTGGCCAGGGCTTGCACGCTCCGTCAGAAGATACGTTGCGGCGTGTGAGAAATGTCAGCGCCGCAAAACACCATCGACGCTTCCCGCCGGGTGCCTTCAACCCTTTGACATTTCGTCAGAACCGTTCTTTCGCGTTGGCTTAGACCTACTTGGCCCGTTTCCCCTGTCTTCCTCCGGCAACAGGTGGATAGCTGTGGCCACAGCCTACGCTACGCGCTACGCCATCACAAGAGCTCTTCCAACAAGCTGCGCCACCGATGTCGCCGACTTCCTCCTACACGACGTGATTTTGCAACATGGAGCTCCACGCCAGCTGCTTACGGACCATGGCCGCACATTTCTGTCGAAGGTCATAGCCGACATTCTGCAGTCATGTGAAACGAGGCACAAGCTCACTACGTCCTACCATCCGCGGACAAATGGCCTAACCGAGCGCCTCAATCGAACACTTACAGACATGCTTGCGAAGTATGTTTCCTCCGACCACTCTGACTGGGACCTTGCTTTGCCGTACGTGACATTTGCGTACAATTCTTCGCGCCACGACACTGCCGGTTACTCTCCATTCTTTCTGTTGTTCGGCCGACAACCAACGTTGCCCCTAGACACCATCATCCCGTTTCCCGCCGTACCGACCAGCGAATATGCCCTTGACGCTATCACCAGGGCTGCTCATGCACGTGAAACCGCCCGCACTCGCCTCTTGACTTCTCAAGAAAACCAACGGCGGTTGTACGATCGCAGGCACCGAGACGTGCACTTCTCGCCCGGTTCTTTGGTCCTGCTGTGGTCTCCCACCCGTCACGTTGGGATGTCGGAAAAACTAATGTCTCGATACACAGGTCCATACAGAGTCCTTCGCGCGGTTACCCCTGTAACCTATGAAATCGCTCCTGTCGCCTCGTCGCCTTCATCGTCTATACAGGCCAGCGATATCGTACATGTCGCACGCTTGAAACCCTACCACTCTCCCAGTGACGTTGACGTCTGATGCGCCGAGACGGCGCTCCTGCCGCCGGGGATTATGCTACATGCATATTGCCAGCCCCTTGAACCATTGCGCGTGTGCGCCGGACGAGGAGAAGGAAGATCTCTCTCCGCTCGGGCTCTGAGCTGAACCGGTCAGCGCTGCAACTGCTACTGAAAATATATCGTGTAAATAGTCTACGGTCTAGTCTACCGAGTCGTCATTCACGTAACAATATTTTAATGCTTGAAAACTGTGAGTAAAAAACAACCCCATTTGCACCGTGGAAGCTCTAGAACTTTGCAGACGTGTACTTGTCTATAGTTGGTCACAACCTAAGAATAAATGCAAGCTCCGTCCACTGCCCTCGCTGTACCAACCAGAGAGAATTTGCATAGGTAGGCTATCCCATCACATTTTTCTCATTTCCCTGACCTCAAGCACCAATCGCTTACTACAGGTACGCGATTTTCCTATGCAAACACACGTTCGTGTCTCTGGTTTTTGGTCGAAAACTTAAACTTTCTGTCAGATTTCAGCAAAGATTCCGACATCAGTGCTCAGCCAAATGTAATATTTTAAGTAGGGAAAGAACTTCGAGGTCTTAATATGCTAGTGTTTACATAAATAGCAAAAAGTACTTACAGTTAGAGCAGAAACCACCTAGAATGATTCTCTTGCGAACATGAATGGCAGGCTTGTTGCAGCTCTGGGGGAGGAGCTTGTATTTATTCTTTGCAACCAACTATAGGTGCTTTCTTTATTTTAATACTCATCGTGCAAATGATCATTTCACTTAACTTGAATTGTGTTGGATACATTCATGTATTCCAGTGCTGATTACAAGAACTAATAATGGGGTGCTTTGTTTCACGGTTTTCTCCCTTCACAGGGAAAATCATTTCAGAGCCCTGCGAATGCCTCACCACCAATGAACCGTCGAGGCAGTGATGCATCACAGTGTCTCACAACCAATGGTGTGCGAGCACGCACAGATGATCCACTAGCATCCATTGCATCAAATAGTAGTCAAGTGAGTGCCAAGTTTGTGCCAGGTATCCCATAGCTACACCATAACTTTGAAACACTTTTTCATTGATAGAGGTGCATTACATACATGAATGTGGAATTCATATAGCAACTGAGTTATTCCATCTACTTCTCAGGCATTACCATCGATGGTTCAATGTTGTGAAAGTCGAGTACTGCAATTGCAAATCATAAAGCTAGCAATCATATTGTTTAGTTGGGATTGACATTGTTTGTCATGCTGGGTATGAGTGTACCCAACATGTTATTTTATGAACATTGCATTTTGCAATAGGAAGTTGAAGAAGATCACACTTACAATAACTGTCAATCTCATTTTTTCTTCGCCTACACAGGTGCCGTTCAACTGGCAAGCTTCAAGAAGCACCGTGCAGGAGCGGCTGTCCTTCCTCTTCAACAAGGAAATTCTCAGTGATGTCCGCTTCCTGGTTGGCCGAGGTGCACAGCAGCAACGGTTACCCGCCCACAAGTTTGTACTGTCCGTGGGAAGCGCTGTTTTTGACGCAATGTTTAACGGGGCTTTGGCGACAAATGCGGAAGAGGTAGAGCTTCCCGACGTGGAGCCCGCTGCTTTCTTGGCATTGCTCAAGTTCCTGTACTCTGACAAAGTACAGATTGGTGCCGAGACCGTGATGACCACCCTCTACACGGCTAAGAAGTACGCAGTGCCGGCTCTCGAGAAGGCCTGTGTCGACTTCCTTCAGCGACAGCTGAGCAGTGACAACGCCTTTCTGCTTCTAGCACAGGCACGGCTATTTGACGAGCCTCAGCTGGCTGCGCTCTGTCTCGACACTATCGACAAGAGCACAGCGGAGGCCCTCGCAGCAGAAGGCTTTGTGGACATTGACCGGGACACCCTGTGTGCTGTGCTTGAGCGAGACACGCTCCGTATACGGGAGGTGAAACTGTTTGCCGCTGCTCTGCGCTGGGCGGAGGCGGAGTGCGTGCGCATGGGACGTCCCGTCACTGCTGACAACAAGCGCGCTGCTCTTGGACGAGCATTGTTCCTGGTGCGCTTTCCGCTCATGAGCATCGAGGAGTTTGCTCTGGGACCAGCGCAGAGTGGCTTACTGACAGACAAGGAGCTAGTCTCACTGTTCCTACACCTTACGGTGAACCCAAAGCCACCGGTCTCATTTCCAGACAGCCCTCGCTGCTGTATTTTGGGCAAAGAACAGGTGGTGGCACGGTTTCAGCAGACTGAGAGCCGTTGGGGCTACTCTGGAACATCCGATCGCATCCGGTGAGCTTCACTTTTTTTTTTCAGCTAAGTGTGTAAATATTAGGTTGTCAGCATTTTTTCAATTCTTGTTTGTTTTTTAATGAGTGTGCATGTTGGATTTTGGAGGATAGTTTATTTTTGTTATCGCAATAACATCTATGTCATGGCAGTACTGCACCAGCCGCGGTGGACTGGTGGTTATGGTACTCGACTGCTGACCCGAAGGTCGTGGGATCGAATCCCGGCTATGCCACGTTTCGACGGAGACGAAATGCTAGAGGCCCGTATACTTAGATTTAGGCGCATGTTAAGAACCGCAGGCGGTCGAAGCTCCTCCACTCCGACTTCCCTCATAGTCATATTCTGGTTTTGAGACATAAAACCTCAACAAGTATTATGTATATTATGGTAGTACTGCACTCTAATCTCAACCTGGCACTCATCAATGTGACATTTTCATCATAAGCTGCATTCGAAGAGATGGTCATAAAAAAAAAAGGCTCGCATGTTAGGAGCCTTTGCCAGATCGTAACAACCATTGAGACATTGAACTCGCAAGTGGCTTCCTTATGCAAGCTATACCGACTGTTGTAATGAAGTATCGGGCATTTTTGTCTGTATGTCACTGATCAACTAGTGCTGCGCTATGTGTACTTTCAAGAGTTTGTGCCATGCCTGCATGTCCAGTTATTTATAAACTGGGTTCTGCAAAATGTTAAACAGACGAATGTGGTACAGGCAGCACATGGTGCGCTGATCAATTGAGGATAAAAGTGCTGTGATCAGTCAACTAGCACAGAAAATTCAGCCAAATTCAGTCCTGTTGGTCCAGAATAATGTAAAGTCCTGACAATCAGAAATCGGATATATTTCTTTGCGCGGAGAACTTTTTTGGCTTTTCAAATTGCTTGCAAAGCATAGGTGTGCACACAGGGGGGGCGGCCGCCCCCCCCCCCCTAGTCACCTAAGATGGGGGGCACGAAATCTGCCCCGTACATTGACCTTCCTAGTCACCTAAGAGGGGGGGGGGGCGCAAAATCTGCCCCATACATTGACTTAGTATGGTGGGGGGGGGGCACTGCGATGAACATTTGCCCACCCCTGATGGGCAACCCTGCGCACGCCTATGTCGCAAAGTACACTGACCTTTGAGCCATCATGTTTGCCTTCCTTTCTCTCAGGTTTGCTGTGGACAGGAAGATCTTTGTGCTGGGCTATGGTTTATACGGGTCTATTCATGGCCCTTCGGACTATGATGTCAACATTCAACTCGTTCAGACAGGCTCCGGCCAAGTGCTTGGCTCGCACGACACAAGTTTTAACAGTGACGGATCACCAGCCAGATTTCGTGTGCTCTTCAAGAGCCCAGTGGAAGTGGCTCCAAACGTCAACTACACAGCTTGTGCCACGCTCAAGGTGAGTAAATACTCGCACTTCTTTGTTTCTTTTTGTTGCTGTCTTGCACTAGGGGATGTGCTTGGCACAACTGACATAGCACTTTCAAAAGTGTGGTGCATGTTAGGCATAGCTATTCCTTGCTGTAAGCACACCCACCATGGTACTCAGTGAATATGTATGGCGTTACAGTGCCCAGCAGGAGGTCATGGGTTCAGTCCTGGCCATGTTGGCCAAGTTTTGATGTGGGTGGAATGCAATGTAGTTCATATACAATGCATTGTGTGCACCTTAAGAAACCTCATGTTGTAAAAGTTAGTCTGTGGTACACTGCTCTGTTGTGCCTCCTAATCAGATCATAGTTCTGGCTTTCTTTTTCCTTAATTAGGTGTTATTTTTAAAGAAGTTACTTTAGATATTTCATCTAATTGTCAACATAATCTCTAAATGCTAGGCTTTAGACTTGCACCTTTTTTTTTTTATCACAAAATCCATGTGCACTGGATATTCCTTCAATTTGTACTGTTCAGCATGCTGAAAAGGCTTGGTTAGAAAAAGTCAAGACCTGAGTAAGAGGATACCGCTCCCAACCATCAGTATGGGATAAAAAAACAAGCAAAGGAAGCAAAATGAAGTGGAAAAGCAGTCATTTCCAACCTCTTGATAAACAGATATAGCCATATTTTTTGCATTTCTTTGCTGCCATGATCACTGAGGCAAACGATGAACTGTGGATCACCATCTCTATTAGCAGTTGTTCACTTGCATCCCCTACGTGGAAGGGAGGGTTTGTCTTGCATGGTGTTGGTGCAGATATTGCCCACTGCTTTATCCGTGAAAGCCTGAGTGAGTGCTAGCCCATCTAAAAGCAACAAGATTTCCTCACTCAGAGATCCAGACATTGTGCATAGTGGGAGCAAAGATTTATTTTCCAGAATCCTACTCTACAGGAACCGCATTCACCCTAGTGAATGTGGTTCCTGTACAGATGAGCAGCTGTTGCAAAACCCTGTAAGATGTTCAAATGCCTTGTCGGCCTTGACAGAACAGTTTCTCTGGAGTGGGAATGTAGATGCATATTCCTAGAATATTGCCAGATGGCCGGAAACGTCCCACACTTCTGGAACACTCATGGGTATGTGCAGTGCTCGCACAATGCAATGTGACGTCAAAACTACAGGTATGAGAGGTGTGTACAACTGCTTGAGATAACCGTGTCACACTGCTATGAATTTGTCCACTAAAGGTGATGTTTGCCCTGTTGTAAAATTGCAAGCTGATAATACACCAATGTGATGCAAATCAAAGATGGTGGAAATAAAAGTACGCACTGCTACATGAGAAAAAAAGAAGTGTTCTTTGGAATTGATGGTAAGGGCGATGGGTGAATCAGTAGGCACAGCACATTCGTATTTTAGGCAAGGTTTGCTGAATAATAGTGTGCTATAGTTATAAACAGCATTTAATCTTAAGTGTGAATGGAGTAAATCATTGCAGTCGCATTGACGTCATCCATCACTATGAGTCGTGGTACAAATGACAGCGGCTGCTCAGGCATAGACAATGTAGCCACTGCATGGTATGGCCCAGTGGGATGCCCCTGGTGATTTAGAATAGTAAACTAGTTTTTATTTTGGTATAGTATGTTTTATTACGTAACACTATTCGTAATAACGAAGATGATGGTCTAAAAATACTTCTTTCAGTATTATTCTATTTCTTTTTGTGCGGCTGCTCTTGAGGCTGTGCACCTCGATGCAGCTGAATGAATTTGCCAAACGCACTTGCGAGTGCATTCTTCAGTGAGTGTCACTAAATGTTTCTGTATGGCATCCTCCAAATGACGCCAGCAGCGAGGTGCAGTCGATCGAAATAGCACTAAATTTGCTTGTGTGACAGTGGTACAAGACTGCAAGGTCACGATGATGGCCTTACTGAAACTTTACGCCTTTGCATCTGTGGTCTCATCACCAAGGAAAGAGAACAAGCACCAGAAGTTTGGGTAGCCCATTAATGTTCTTGGTTGCTAGAGTTCATTCGGTTTTTTTTTTATTTCTTCCCAACTGCACATATTTGTACCAGACCTCTGCCTTTGACTATTATTTAATGTTCGGATGGATGCATCCTGGCATGACACTATAGCTGAGCGCTAGGAGTGCTAGGCTAACAATCGGTATTGTATATGAGCACAATATCTGCCTAATGAGCTTTGCGAAAGCACGATTATGTCAACGATTTTCTTTTCTTGCAGCCCTTGCATTTATGAAGAGCAGTGTTATGTTTTCATAATGTTCAAGGTAATTAGGCTAATTACAGGGCAACTTTTGTCTCCCCACAGGGACCAGACTCTCACTACGGAACAAAGGGCTTGCGCAAGGTAACGCTCGACTGCCCACGTGGGAGCAAGGTTACGTTCCAGTTCACCTATGCCGCTGGAAACAATAATGGCACCTCTGTTGAAGATGGCCAGATTCCAGAGATCATCTTCTTCACATAGTGCGTCTGGCCGAAATGGCTCTGCTGTGCCGGTGCATTTAAGACAGACTGAAAAGCAGCACTCTAGCGTAACCTGTCCCTGAGGACTGTAAACGGAAAATTGCGTGAAAGCCTCACCGTTACCTGAGCTAAATGCGCGTATACCTTGGTTGTGGTAGGAATGATCTGCATATGTGGAATTGGAACTGGTTACCCGTGTTACCTTACGTGGGTGTGCTTAGATGTTGATTTATGTAGCAGTAGCAGTATCATTAGTGCCCTTAAAATGCGATGGCATTGCTTCCCACCTCTCAAGAGTTGTGTACAAGAAGTGTGGAGTACCAAGTATTGTCATGTGCGGTAGGACAGAATGCCTGTTGGTAGGACTGTGTGAACTATGGTCTTCAAAAACGAAACAAATGCAATTATTCTATAGTTGTGGTATTGAGTTGGGTATAACAATACCTTCGCATACTTCTCAATTGTTTAAAAATATTTTTCAAATAGGAAATACTTGTGCTGGTTCCTGAAGTGGATGGCCACAAACCCCTCTGCTCCCTTCTTAATAATTTCCTTCTAACTTACTTTAAAGGGCCCCTCACCAACTTATTCCATGTTTTGTTGACACACTTGAAGATGTCTAAGGAGCGTTAAACCAGAATAATTTTTATAATTAGTTTATTATAGGAGGAGATAGAAAAAATTGTCTTTCTAGCACCTTACTAAAAGGAGAGCCACTGTTTTGCTTTGCGGTGCTTTCAGTGGTGACATAGTGCACTCCGCATTGAATCATGAACCGAAGTCATGTACAGTCAAACCTGCACTGAACTCTCAAAAATACGAGAATTAGTTCGATATAAAACTTTTTAAGAATTTACCATATTTTCTGTGCGAATTTTGGTGCGCAAGATTGCCTCACAGCACTGCTTCACGCTATTGCAAGGAAAGTGGCTTCATGGCAATATGCAAGGATTTTTTTTAAGTTTTTATTTTACTGCGGTTTGTAGTTGGGGTGCAGATTATATGCAGGGGCGAATAATATGAGAAAATATGGTATTGATTAAAACAGTGCATCAACATCATGCTGCGTAGCTGTGCATACTCGTCTGGCACCGGAAGCCTCTTGTCCGCCTTGTTCTTCAGTCGTGCTGAGCACAGTGCGACTGAAGAACAAGCTGATGTTGTATGCAACGGGAAGGTTAGACTTCATTTCTCGGCATTCGACTGTGTTGATTATCGCCAACTTTGAGTATAACAGCAGGTTTTTCATTTCACAGCTACCATCGCGCTAAGGGAGCGAAGAATCGCAAGGAAGTGAACAACGTGACAATGAAGAATCATGGGAGAAAACATGTGATGGCAAGCAGTAGTTATGACCGGGAAAGTCCCTTTCCATGAGTGAAAGCCAACCTTTTGTGAGGGAAAGCCAACTTCTTGGGGCATTATGCGCTGTCTGATGGCTATTTTGTTTGACGTAGCCTTAGATTTACCTATGCATTCATGCTAAAGCATTGTCGTGTTTGAAAATAGTTCAATATAAAGGATGACTCGATTTACACAGAGTTCGATATAGTTGAGTTTGACTACCATGGCTAGTAACGTTCCAAGCAGTGCCTGTTGCGTGCAGTATTTTTCGGTTCGACACAAAGCCCTTAAAAAGGAAGGGTATGTGGCCTTCCATTTGATATTTCGACCATTTTTGTAATGTGCAAATGCTTAATGCTTTATTAATTTTATTTACGCTTTATTCATAGCTACAAGAAACCATTATAGTGAGGGTGTTACCATTTGTAAAACAATAATGATAATATCAGCAGAACTCTAAACATGATCCTCAGCAAGTAATCTGCTATACTTTTCGATTCCCAAACATGGTGAGGGGCCCTTTGAGGTGTGCCTTGGTAGCCTTAAAATTCAATCAATCATAGTTTACCTTGCTATGTTCTATGCTTGCTAAGCACAAGTGAAGCTTTAAATATTTCACAGCATGAGTAAAGATCCTGGAATCTCTAAGTGAATTGTAAAGTTTCAAGCAGCATTTTAGATTTTGACTGTAATTAACACATTAGAGTCAACAAACAGCATCGTGTAATTTAGCATAGTATTTGGGAACTCGTGAATGTATGGTGCTTTAACACAAAATGCATTTGCTTCTTATCTTTTATTCACGTGGAATGTCTGTGACAAAACGTTTCTTTTGAGAAGCAAATGAAGTTAATGCTTATTATATAGTTCAAATAATTTGAATATTTGCACACTCCTACCACTGGGCATAGCAGACATGGGAAATCAGTGCTGGCATTTGTTACCATCATCCCATGCATTTATAATTGCATTAATGTTCTTGAAGTTGTTGATGGATGAACTCGAAAAATACTACTAACCAGTTTAACTCAACTGACAGTTGCGCTGCTATGTGCAATGGGCGAATCTCTAAAGATGGTCCTGGCGAATTTTGCCACAATGTTTTGTGCTGTGTAACAAAATTTCATACACTCTGGTGGCTGTGCCCAACAAATATGCGGGGAATGTCGTAGAGTCTGGCAGGAATTCTGCGGCATAAGCACTCCGGCACATGCCTAACAGTGGAACCTCATTACCATACGCATCTGTGTATCATTTGTTCACTTGTACACTGTTCATCTAGTCTCCTGTACATATTGTAAGGTTCTCCCTTCTTTGTTCCCCCAAAAAATAATGAAGTCCAATATGCTTGTTTTCTGAAATGTACACCATACTTTATTAAACCCAACACCTACACTGTGTCCTTTAGAGCTATTCGTGTCACTACGGCATCCAGTAAGGTGCCCACGGTGAGTTCCTTCTCGGTCACCTTGAACAGTTTTGCGAGTGCCTGAGTGTCTGTGAATTGTGGAATGCTGTCCAAGGGCAGTTGGCGGCCCTTGATGCGTTCCGTGAGTGTTTTGAGGTGGCAGTCTCCCGGGTCATCAAGGCGCACCACCACAATCGCCGAGTCGGCATCCTGCGCACCCATCTGGCGTAGCGAGTCGCCGATGCTGCCAGTGGGTCCCAAAACGTAGAGCATCTCGGAGAGCAAGCTTCTCGTTTTCATGCGCCCGCTGGATTGATTTGCCAGTGCCTTTGCGACTGCGCACTGCACTTGGAAAATGTCTGCCACAAGGGATGCCCTGATGAGACAGACTTGCAGGCTGCCACTCAATACAAGCTGTCTGAGCTCGCCGCAGTTGGCCACGTCGCCAAATAGCAGGATGGACGCTGCGCTTTTGCCTTCCCGGTCGCGCATGACAAACTCCATTGCGCTGCAAGCTGAAAAAATGCGCCATGATTGTGCAAGTCTACTAGCAGGGCATGCGAAATCTAGACATTAGAGCGAACCTGTTGTTTATCATCATCATCAGCAGCAGCCTGTCTACTTTAGACATCAGAGGAATTAGAGGGTGTTAAATGGGATGTAATAGGGCTCAGTGAGGTTAGGAGGCCACATGAGGCTTATGCAGTGCTGAAGAATGGACATGTCCTATGCTATCGTGGCTTAGCTGACAGAAGAGAACTAGGGGTGGGGTTCCTTATTCATAAAAATATAGCTGGCAATATAGAGGAATACTATAGCATTAATGAGAGGGCGATGTGTGTCGTAATTAAGTTTAATAAGAGGTACAAGATGACGGTTGTTTATAAGTGCCAGAAGTGTTTGCAAAATACTTGAGCTTTCCATTTTTTACTGACAACGCTCAGGATACATTCTTAATGCCGAAGCGGCAAGATTATCAAGCTTTTTCGTTTGTAAATGATCTCAGATCGGTAGCGCTGAAAATTCAAGCAAAACGAGATTAGCAAAGTTGACACATGTTTGCTGCACAAAAAACAACTCTTCCAGCGTCTATAAAAATTTAGCTAAATGGAAAGTGTAGTACGTAACGTACGTAATAAGCCGAAAAGGGAAAGTCCGGCAGCGATACAAACTGCAACTGTTTTGGCGTTCAGCGTATGTGCGCTCGTGAAGCACATGAGAAACCGCAAGATGCTAATAACGCACCACTATATCTGTATGCGCAATAGTTGCGCAGATTTGATAGTTTACCCGATATATAATGCTAAGCTACCAACCACATATATGACCAGCGCGAAAGCACACTGGTTGCTGCGTTCACGCTCTGTTTAAGCAATATGAAGATACGAAACATAATGCCCTGGAAAGGGCCGATTCATGCTCTGTTGCTAAGAGTGTAACCAGTCGCGTGTTATGTGCAGTAAAGAACAAATGCCTTGCGTCGCTTATTCAGGCCGCGTACGCCTGGCAACAGGTGGGGAGTAGTACTCGAAGTAGTGCGAAACGTTCATTCTGATAACACTGAATATAAGTTGTCGTTTTGTGACATTTCTTTCCAATAAAAATTCTGAGATGCTGCTTGGGAACTGTAAATGAGAGAGGCCGTGGACACTTGGGCTACCGCGTGTTTAAAAAGCGTTACTTTGATGCTTTGTATAACACTTAGACGTGTAGCACTGTAACATTAGCGTCTGTATCGCCGATGAAACACATTCGCTTACTTTCTTGGCTCTCCTCTGAGCCTCCTTCGTCTGCTCCGCCAGCGCTCATCGGATAAAAATACATCTACATCGAAGCCTAAAAACAGGCCGTGCGAAGTCGCTGTCAAGCGATATACAAAAATACGTTTAGATCCAAGACAAGTTTGAAGCCTCAAACACACGTATGTATGTCTTGTCTTCTGCTACAGTACCAGTACAGTTGAACAGTACAGGGGACAAGAATAGTACAGGTACAGTGCAGGCTGCAAGAACTTTTTCTCGACCCTACCATCTAAAGTTTACAGTCGGCTAATAGCATTGATAGCATGAGCCAATCTCTGAACACTGACAAAGGGCGATACGGGAGCCAGGTGCTGCGGCCACAACAGCGGCATCACAAAATGCACATCTATTTGCATAGGCCAGTAAAGCTGGCAGCTCGTTCTCCTATCGTCATCTTGTCCGGTCGGCTGCTGTGTAACTTCTCTACGGCTGCCCGACTTCTGAATTCGTTTTAGCTCACCAAAGAGACGCCAGCACTTTGGCTAGCAACTTGTTGCATCACTTCCAAATTTGTCGCCGGACAGATCGGTGCACGGTGCATTAAACATTTCCCTCCACCTTCGGATTATTATTATTGACCATGCACGCAAGTGCACTCTAGTTTAGCATTATGTGTCCGCTGTCTTTTCGTTGCGGCTACTAAAAGTGTTAATGTTTGCGTTTACTGTTTCCACGAAGTTGGATCGTGTATCACGCCTGTCTTGAAATGAAACGTGTTCCATTTTCATAACTGTATATACGTGACGATTGATGTCACAATGGCTACTATGGTCGCCCTTAATTCATTGGCTCATTTTGTATTCCCTGCACTGTTCACAGCGATGACAAGCATCTTGAAGCACAAGGCATTACTGTCTGATCAAATTGGCAAGCCTCACAATAACCACAAATGCATAGCGCCAGGTTGCCCGAGCATCGGAGAGCGCAGACGTGTGCGCTATTTTCGCCTCCCTTCAGATCAACAAAGGCGAGTTTACACTACCTAATGGCCTTGTTCCTTTTTTACTGATCTTTTAACTCGTAGGATTACATATTTACGCAAATGGCACCATCTGCCTCTTCTATATCTCATGAACTGTACGTGTAGAAATGACAACATGAAACGACTTCAGGTCACATTAATTCGAAACAAATGGCTGATTTTTACCAGAGCTGTCTATGACAATATTTTTTCACGTCAAGCTTTCGTGGTATTATTACTGAGTTAAAATATGCCCTTAGGTTCATTATTACTTTTGTTTTTTTATTTGCAAAACATGATATGTGTGATCACCTGTGCTTCTTCCTCAATGCCAGCTAGTGTATGTAACCCTACCCATGTTTGATACTTAATACCTACTTTTAGTGTCGTTAGCATATTGTTGTCTCCTGTAGGTGTGGTACCCCGCACCTCCACCAGTGTTGCGGTACAACGTAAACAGGAGACAAGGACGTGTCGTGCAGGATAGCGAAATAGCCTGTTCAAGCCACTAGAATTGAAGCATATCTCATTCATCTTTGGATCCCCAGTGTCCTACATAGAGCATATGCAACAATGTTATGCCTACGACATTATTCAAATGTATATCAAGAGTGCACAAAGCAGCTAGTAAAATGAGTTTCACATTGGACTCGTATAATAAAGGATGTGTCACATGCCTTTCCTATTGCATGTAGACGCAACCAGTGGCTGGCAAACTGTGATCGTCAGGACCTCAAGGGCCACTCTGAAAAGAGCCTGTACACCAAAGTGATGTGCCAGCTTCATTTTCACGACTCGCAGTTCATGAACGCACACACCTACCAGCGCCTAATCTGGAATGCTGTTCCAACACTGTTCGGCAAAGATGTACGCAGGCTAGAAGACTTTGAGCCTAAAGAGGCAGCTGGTAAGGACTAGCATGTATGTATATACATATAGTATGCTATGTTTCATTATGCACTTAGTGAAACCTTTAGTAACAAGAACATTTTTTAAATATTAATCTAAATAAGTACATCTAAACAAGCCACTTATTTGTGAAATGCTTTCAAGGAGGTCACACATTTGCACTGTCACTTTCAAATAGGAACACAGAAGATTCTGCATAATATTGCAACTAGAGCTGCAGAGCTGCTTTATACCTTCACCTACTATAACTAAACTGTGAGAGCAGAACATAGAAACTGCTTACATGGTCTTTATATGCTTAGTGCATCTTTTCTATAATGCTTACACGACTTCATCCAATAAAGAGTTTAAACATTAAGTTACACTTTGGGATGCTGTATCCTTCATCATTACAACACGACACCATAAACTAAAACACTGAGTTTCTTGTGGGCATGTAACTCGTTGATAACATTGCTTTTCTCTTGCATTTATGCATGTTTGTATGTATACTATGGTGTCATACTTTTATTGATTCAGTTCTTTTGACGGTTTGTCACGATCTGTACAGTGAGAGTGGACCACGCATACACTGTTCCATCGCCTGAATTGCCACCAGCATCAGTGGCATTACCACCAGCACCTCTGGCACCAGCACCGCCATTGGCTGACTCACTGCGTCACTATGTAGCTCTCTGCGCTGAGCTTAAGAGCCAGCTGGCCGACAAGGACAGGCAACTGAAGGCCCTGGAGAAATGCAGCGATGGCATTGTGGACGGTGTGATCCGTCATGTTAAAATTTTGCCACCTGAGAAGCAGCAGCAGCTCGTCAGTGCTCTCAGTCCGTTTGTGAAGCTGAGCCAGGATGAAGGTACATGTGATATTTCTTTTTTGTGTCACTCTTTTTGCCTAGCGATAGGCAGTAGTTAATGAAAGTCTATACAGCATCGCCGTTATTGTGGTGGCGACGAGGACAGTTTTACTCGCTCACGATAGAGGTTTGGTGCCGGACTCAACAATCACTATCCTCACCAATCCCTCAGCCGCCATCACGGTGTCCATAGGTGAGGACACTCAGGAGGTCTGATTGGCCAGGTAAAGCAGTAATGGCTTATTCTCATTGGACCACTGCTGGCAGCTCCTGTGATGCAACTTCAAGACAAAAGGTTTCACCTACTGTTGCCACAACAGGGAAATCTGAAATTGATCCACATGGCTGTTATTGAATTCAGATTTCCCTCACAGTGCTGGCTGCTAAAGCAATGATGTCATGCTGCTGAGCTCGAGGGTGTGGGTTCGTTTCCAGGCCATAGCAGCCGCATTTTGATGGGGGCAAAATGCAAAAAACACCCAAGTGCCTAGCTTTAGGTGCACTTTAAAGAACCCCAGGTGGTCCAAATTAATCCGGAGTGTCCCCACTACACTGTGCCTCATAATCATATCATGGTTTTGGCACCTTAAACTTCAAGAATTATTATTATTATTATTAAAGCAATGGGAGATAACTTTCTTTTTCTTGAAGTTGCATCGTCTTGCAGATGACAGGTGCTGCAGGTAGTGCTCCGATGAGTGCATGCAGTAGCTACTTTGTCTGACCTATTGCACCTCACACATAAACTGTGTTCCCACCTAAAGAGTGCATAGACCTTACAATATGGCCACCATCAGTATGCCTGTGTCTATGGGCTGGCTGGTTCCTACAGCAAGTGTGGTGGTGTATTGCTGCTGAGCTGCCACAAAACAAAAGTAGAGCTTTCTAATGCTGCAGCTCTGTGGCTTGTTGAAGGCATTTATCTGTTTATCTAGCTTTTGAGTCTGTTGTGATGCTATATGAGTAATGTCTTCAGTTTCGTTTTTCATTTCATGAAAAGAAAAACACATGCCTATGATGTCCTGCTCCTGAGTAAGGTCATGGGATCAATTCCTGGCTAGTGCCGCCGTGTATTATTGCTGGGGAGTGTAAAAGCACCAATTTTGTTTCAGCGCAATGCAAAATGCCAAAAATTTATCTGGTGCCTCACACTATACCATTTAACATAGCTAAGGTGCTGCATTGTGACGTTAACTTTACTCCAGTTATTGAAGTCAAGGAAGTTTATTATTTTCATTAAAAAATATAACACATTTGAGTATAGTACTGGTAAGATATCCACAACTCTTGTAATACGTCATACAAACATTTCTGGGGAATGAGTTGGTGTTTGCTGCTCTCGTAAACATGCAGGGCCCCATTTGCAGACTGCATAAACTTAAGACCTTTTTGTTTTCATGTGTCATGATAAATTATTAAGGATGTGATGAATGGAAAAGTGTTTGGGCAGAATACTAAATCTCATGTAAACACATTTCTTCTCAAAAACTAGTTTAGTGAATTCAATTTTAAAAAAAATTTTTTTTTTCTATGCCAAATCTTCAGTGACGTGCTTACACTTATGTGTACGTTAAAGAACCTCAGATAATCGAAACTAACTTGGAGTCCCTCTTTGTGGTGTGGCTCATAGAATGTGGTTTTAC
The DNA here is from genome assembly GCF_013339695.2 of Rhipicephalus sanguineus. NCBI lineage: Eukaryota > Metazoa > Arthropoda > Arachnida > Ixodida > Ixodidae > Rhipicephalus > Rhipicephalus sanguineus. The sequence continues at coordinate 149,183,449 of NC_051178.1, read as the reverse complement.
CCCTTAAAACCTCATAATTAAGTTATTTAGAAATGTGTAAGTAATAAAGGTTCAACATGCCTGCCTCAAAACAAAGCTCCTCTCTTGACTGTTTGGAGTTTAAAAAACCCAATCCAAATTGCTAGTATTTTGGTCTGCAAACTGGTTATAAGTAATCAAAATGTGACTGGTATATACTGTAATCCTGTTCATTCTTGCATTGTAACAGGCAGATCTAAAGAGCCCAAGGTCCGTGTGGAAGTCCTTTTGATAAGCAGGAAACATCCAGGCCACACCCTGCTTGGCTTGCGCACCAGATGCTCGTGGGCAAGGGGTCTCTACATGGTTCCTGGGAACTTCTTGCACTTTGGGTATGTCTTAGCACCTCTGTGCATTGGCCAGCTGACAAATCTGCCTGTGCTCCGAGCCCATATGTTTCATATCGTAGTGTGCATCTGCTCTTGTTCAAGGCAACATCTATATTTGCATATGTATTCAGAGCTATGGTGTAGGAGAGTGTATCAGTAAGTTTGAACCTCAATGTAGCAAACAAATGTGTTTGTATGTAACGGTGCATATGTACTGTATATTTAATGAAGTCAGCCTAAATTAATTCCTGCTAGCTGATCTCTATCGGTAATGAATAGTGTACGTATGCTTATAACAAATATTAGAGAGTAGTTCGACGATGGTGTTTGTATGTCACATGACGCTTGGTACAGTGTTTCATTACTTGCATGTTTGTACGTGTTTCAGAAAAAGTTGATATCATGTTTACACCTGCTCGCACTAGTGCTTACCAATGCTATCATTGAAATCAGTGGCATTATTGATGACATGTACAGTAATTACTTACCTCTGATATGTGTGAGAGAAATTTATAGCAGCTAGACAAATTTATTTATGTTCAAGAAATGTCACAGGGCCTGTTAAAAAGGGCATTTAGAAGTTTTCGAGACTTCTCAAGCATGAAAGTGTTGTGCCTACCTAGTATGATGGTTGGAAAAGATATTTTATTTTGGCTGCGGTCATGTTATTCTTACAATAACAAACGAAAGAAGGGGAATTTTAAGGGCTCGTTTTTCTTTGCTAGACACAACATTAATTCGAACTAACAGACAAGAAAGCCAAGGAAAGTATAGGGGATGTTACTTGTAGTAATTATGATGTAAATGTGAAGACAGTAAAGTGGACGAAAAGATAACTTGCCACCGGTAGGGAGCGAACCTGTGACCTTCAGCTGCAAAATACGTAGTGCCGGCCACCTGCATGCGCTCAGCCATCATGACTGTTGCCAAATGGAGTATGCATGTATGGGCTGACTCACGCTATCCTCTACAACGCTTCCCCCCCCCCACCCTTCGCCTCTTCTAGTTTATGCCTTCCCCCTCTCTCTTCGTGCATTGCCACACCTACCTCTAATCAACCTGTCGTTCCCACGCCTGCATCGACGTACATGAACACAGTGCAGGCTGTGCCCATCCCCATAGGCATGCACATGAGGGGTGCAGGGGGGGCGGCCGCCCCCTCTAATCATCTAAAGGAGGGCGCCATACCTTTACTCAGTCGGAACTTTCGCGTCATTTTTTAATGCGCAAGGTTATGGCTACGCTTGTTTTTTTATGTTAATGGCGACCAAGGAGCCCTGATGTTGCATTCAAAGAACTGTTTACTTCCCATCTTTACCCTGGAAAGCCGTGGAGCAATCGCAGGCCTTTGGGAGAACCATGTCATTGCTTCACCTTCATTTTTGCATCTATTGCTGAGCTGTTTTTTTTTTTTTGTACTGGACTAACGAGGGGAGGAGGGGGCACTGTGGTAGAACTTAGCCCCCACCACTAAAGGAGAATCCTGTACATACCTATGCCCATTGCCTAGAACACTGTCCCACACTAGCATGCACTACCACATAGGTCATTGGGCATTGTATTCAAAGGGACTCTCTTTAGCTCAATTCCATTTTATTCCCAGCGATTTCTGTTCCCCTGGGAATTCTTTTGTGCGTAATAGCACTGTTTTTCCCAAATGGCAGCTCCTACTGCGCACATTTTTTAACATTCCAGTGAATCTTGGGAGGCAGCAGCCGTACGTGCTGCAAAGGAAGAGACTGGCCTCGATCTTGTCGAGCCACGTGTTTGCTCAGTGGTGGAGACGGTGCGAGCATCTGAGGGATACCACTGGATCAACATATTCATGGTGGGCAAGCTGGCCGATCCAGCAGCCGAGCCGGCTGCGCCCAACGAGGCTGTATGTACAGGTGAATTCTGCATTTATTACTGTTACAATTCGGAGGCATTGTGGGAACGGAGCATCTGCGTGCAACAGGATCCTGTCAAAGAAGTTCTGATGTGAAACTTTAAAGGGTCATTGAAAAAAATAAAGAAAGATTTCTCTCATATTCGTAAATTAGTATTACCACCAGAAGCACCACACTCGCTGTGAGAATGCATTTGGTGAGCCGGAAAATGCCAAAGAAGAAAATACAGGTGGCAATGCTGGTTCCTGTAGTACTGCAGTCACACTGGCAAATTTAGTGTCATTTTGAGTGAGTGCACTTACGCCCCCAGAATGTCACTTTGGCGGCGCACTGTTACACGAGACAGGGAAGTGTACTTTGGAAATGATGGTAATGGCAATGGGCACTTTCGTAGCACAACATATGTTTGTTATTTCAGGCAATGTTTCTTAAGTAATAATGTGCTACAGCTATAAACAGCCCTTAAAGTAAACTTTATGTCCAAGCACGGCGGCTGCAGCCATTGCACGGCGTGTGCCGAGTGTGCCTCTGGCGGTCCTGGCTGTAAACCACCTGCGAGCAAGAATAGCAGAGTAGTTTTTCGTTGTGTAGTATGTTTTAATGCATAAGAATATTCCTAATAACGAGAACGATACTTAGCAAATACTATGAACTCGGCTTCGGATAATAACTTATTATTTATTCTTGAGCCACTGCTACTGAGGCTAGACACTCCGCCGCAGTGAAGTGAGTATGGCAAATGCACTTGCCGACAAGTGCGCTTTGTAGTGAGTGTCACTAAACATTCCCGTGTGACAGCGTGTGAATGACACTAGCGGCGAAGTGCACTCTCTCAAAGTGCACTTAAGTTGCCCCGTGTGACATGGGTATAAAAACTAATTATTTCATTCCGCAAGCACTCTACATTTTTTAAGAGCCAACTGCAGTTAGATACTGGACCACTTAATAAAAGCTTGGTAATTTCAAGTGGTGTAGATGAAGGGCAGCCTCTGTAGATGATTTAACAATTAAAATTCAGATGGATGTATTGCAACAAGAGGCATTTCTGATATCAGAATTGGAAGAAGCGCTGCCATTGCTGTTCATCAGAAATAGAGCAGAACCCAAAACACTGAGAACAAATGTGGCTGTTGACATGTTGACTCCAAGATCAGCTAGTGCTTGTGGTACGTGAAAGTTCGCAGTAGCCGTGGCAGGCATAGGTCGGCAAACTCACTCATGGTTCGACTTACACAGAGTCCGGTTGAGAAAAATTTTAGTGAGTCTGAGTCTTAGTGAGTCCGGTTGGGGAAAATTTTGATGATTCTGAGTCCGAGTGAGCCCGAAGGGCAAAATATATTTCATGAGTGAGTCTGAGTAAGCTCCACATTTTTTGCCGCCCTATGGCACCTATGGTGGCGGGATATTTGTGCTGTGTCCGAATAAAACACAAAGTGCATGTGTGGTATGATTAAGTGATATTTGAGACAATTAATAAAAAAGTTCGACAATTACTAGCTGATCAGCTTTGTTAATGTTGCCTGAATCATTACTTGTTTATAAAAGTTTGGCCGCAAAGTGAATTTCATTGTACCCATGTGGAAATGTGTGTGGATAGGCAAAATACTTTGCTTGAGAATCATAGTGATGCTTTGAAAACTGTGCAGGGTGGCACTGGTTTGCGTGGGATGCATTGCCTGGTGAAGAGCTGCTTTTCTGGAGCCTGCGTGACTTGCGTCGTGAGAATGTGCTTGATTTAACTGCCTTCCAATAGCCAATAGCTGAAATGTATATATATGTAAAAGAAAGTGATCAGTGTAAATAATGTAAGTAAACTGTGAGTGTTGTACATAGGTCGTACAGTGCCAAGAAATACAGCTTTCCTTTTTTTTATATCATCTTTTAATCTTGTCTTACTTTAATAAGTTGTCTTAGATTTCATGAAACAAGGTGCTGTTTCTTTTTTAAATATTATTCAGCACTGCTTTGAGATCTAAGAAGTAATCGTAGCAGATACTCAGGCAGACATTTCAGGCACTTGTGAAGCTTCTAGGCACGCAAGATGCATTCCTATAAACAGTATTCATGCATATTGATAGGTGGCAGTACACACTTTACTAAGCCATGCACGCAACCCTCGTGATTAACACATTCACTGGATAAATGCTATATGTCATGTTGCCATGTGACAGACAATGCTTCCATGTGACAAGCAATGTGGTTTCTATAACATTCACGCTTCCAGTGTTTGGTGCTAAGCTGCAGGTGACGTTGTGATGAGCACAACAAAGTTTGATTTTTGGATGCCACACTACATGCGACACTTCCTTGCTGTCATCCAAGTGGTGGGCACACGACGGAAGCATGGCATTTCTTTGGTGACATATTGGCTGAACCCACTTCAAATCACTTTTGCTGGTGTTATTGTAGCTCCAGATATCACAAATATGCCCATACCAAACATTGTTTGAACTCTTGTTGGTACAGAGAATTTTCATCTGAAACAGCGAAGTGGTGATTCACCTTTTACCATGCTCACGAAATGAAACACAACTTCAAGACTTCAATTATTATAACAAGTGTTATGGGCAATTGCTCGAGATAACCGTGCCATGTTGCTATGAATCTGACCACTGAAGATGATGTTGGCCCTGGTTTTAGTGTTTGAGGCCATATTACAATAATGCGACACTAACTGAAGGCTGTGAAAACGAAAAGTACATGCTTTGCTTAGCCCCAAACTGCCGCATTTCATTCTGTGAACACTGTGCATACCAGGCATCATAAATCTTTTATAAAGCATACATACGGTCATCTTGTGCAGATGACTGTAAAGGAAGCTTTAGAATATATATTACTGTGACAAATAAAAAAAAGTATTTTTTGTTGCTACATGCCTTTTTGCTAACGTACTCCTTTCCAGAGCGAGTGATCTTTGTTTAAGAACTCAGCATCCAAAGATTGACAGTATGCATATTCTGCCTGTAGCATGAACAACAATGCAGTGAAAAGTATTTTTGCATATTTATGTAATATCAACTGGCGACAACAGCAGAGTACTACTACATTTAAACGTCACATGGCATTAGCGTCTCACTCTCTGTGGGTAACCATCACTGAGTTGCACACCATATTGCATACTGAAAGACTCAGTTCCTGCAAACAATAGTTAACAGGAGGTCTCCCATGGTTCTTTTCCTTTGCTGGGCCACTTCTTGCGAACTCTCGCGCTATTTTCTGCCTGGATTTATTGAGGAGCATGCATGCACTCTCAGACTGTCATATTTCAAGCTTTTGTACTTAGCCCATGTCAGTAGATGCGACATTTCTAGCTATGGCTATCCATCCTTGCCTTGGATAGGGCGCATATCTTTTTTCCGTGATGGTGTACTGTACAGACAAGAGCCATCGTCAAGATTTCTATGATTAAAGATGAATACAAATGCTCTTCGAGAATGCAAGAGGGAACTGTTGTGTTCATTTCTGTCTCTGTGTATGGTTTCAGAAATGCAATACCAGCAACTCCAAGCATCCACTCTTTCTACAATCACCTCTGGCCTTGCATCAACTGTGCAAAAGCCCCCCCCCCCCCCTTCCCCCCCTTACCAAAAAAGATCAATTTCAATGCATTTAGCATTGCATAGAATTAATACGTTTAGTATTAGGTTAGGGAACTAACCGCATTTTCTTGTGGCTTCCTTACCATTTTTTGTGGACCAATCCTGAAAGTACCACATTCTATCACAGCAGCAAGAAACTGCACAGTGGCAAGGGTAGCAGAGCAGTGTGACATTCTTTCCTGACGACTGCTAGTATTTAAAGACGTTGTGCTTCTGGTTGCAGAGTCTCAGCATCTACAACCAGAAGCAATCACAATTGTTGTATGGGGCTCCAAACTCTTCCTTTCCGCACTTCACTATGCCAATGTCGCCACTGGCTGTTTCTAATCGCCGCGCACCTCTTGTGAAAGAGCTACCAGAAGTCTCGCATCATGGTGGTCATTGCACAGCGCATGTAGCGTTGTGTTGAAATTGCTTTTGAAATATGATATTTAAAAACAGGAATCCTTTTGTATCTGGTAAAGTATAAAGAATGGTTTTATATTTTTTAGTGCGCACTACTGTGGCCTAGCTGGAACCACACGAATGTCCCGCACGACTTGGCTTCTTCAGAACACACAGCACGAGTCACTGTGACATGACGAAACGCGACTTCCAATGGGAAAAATTGCTGTCGTGTGTCGCTGTACTTAGAGCAGAAGATGGTTTCTCCGTTCATGCAAATTATAACTGCTTTGTTTTCAGCATTCCTACTTGCACTGCGGTATTGCCACATTCCATAGTACCAGAAGTGGTGAAAACAACATGCTTAATTCGTGTCGAAGGGCCCTTTTGAAGACTCTTAGTTTCATTCCTCACACACCAACAAATAATTTCTCTATGTCATGCAAGAATCGTTTCAAGTGCTCGCAGATTCATGGATATGTTCATTTGCTTTATTAGCTCTCATGAAACTGCTACTTGCAAAAATTAAAAAAAAATAATGAGTGGTGCATGCCCAGCTGCACTTGTCACATTTGGAGCTGCACTGACTTAGTCATGCAAATGTAAATTAAAATTAATAATTGAAAATCAACTACTGTAGAACTGAATGTTTCCATGTGAACTGAAGCCTAACTACTGGTGAAAAAGTTCGGTGGCCTACCATAAGTACATTTATGGCTATTTGACTTGTCAACACACCAAAGCAGCAATTCATAGTCTAGTCTATAAGCAGAAATGCAACGAACCCTCATTACACCAAGGTCACTTTATTTGAAATAAAATGACACAATGGTCCCTACTTGTGCAATAGTGTGTCTTAGACAGGACTACAGTAGACCTATAAGCCAAGTTGTACGATTAGCGAACAGTACGAGAATGTTATATTAGTACTATCGACAGACTCTGTGGGCTTGCATTCAGTTGAACACTTGTAAAAGTCATCCAAGAAGGACTCTCGTAGTCAGTGGATGCTTTATACCAATGTGTGAGTGTACTTTGACATTTGCCCATAAATAGGGCCAGAGCTACAGGCCAGTGAAAAAACTCCATAGAACTGCATGAAGGAGTGCCAAGAATTCTCTGCTTTCCCATGTTCCACTCGGGCCGATGCAAAAAGCCCAAGTCTCACTGCTATAGCACTACGACTATACGTCTTACTATTTCATCACATTCTGATGCCGGATCAGATGTCTTGAGACAAGAGGCACATTCCAAGGGATCACTTGCAAATCGTGACAGCATGGTACCAACTTCAGTTGCGTTAGATCAGACTAAATGCACAAAGTGGGTCTACGACAGGGAAAAGTTGTCATCCATCCACTTGTAAAACAGAGATACGTATGCATACACAGAAATCCATATGGATTTTCTCTGTAGCCTCATGTTACAAATAGACAAATGATCGTATTTCCCTTTCATTAACTTTCCTACCCTTTGGGGGCTTCTGCAGAACTGATTTACCACAAAGTAGGTGCAGTAGAAACAGGAAAAAAAAAAAATTGAAACGAAATTAGGACATAAAAACACAGATACGCGATTGAACATGTGTGATTACATCAATTCACACGCTTAAAGTGATTGGAAACACAAACCATCCATTTACTTAGCAACACACTTGAGTGCTGCTGATGTGGATGTAGTTTAACAGGATATTTTGCACAAGGTGATAGAATTAAAACATTTGAAGCACCTCATAGAAGTCTGCACATTATTTGTATCCATTTCTTTTTTATTGTAACATAAATAAGAACTCTACCACACAGTGCATAAAAGGCTTTTTTTTTTTTCCATGGTCACATACATATTCTATTCACTTGAGCTGCATTAGGATGAATTTCGCACATCACTACAGCTGCCCCTTTGAGTTTATCTCAATACAACTTAGAACATTTTGCACTTTTAATGAATTCATTATAAATGAAAGTTTACCGTGTGTGTTGTTGACTAATACAACATATAACTCCTTAATATGCCCAATCCGCATTGTATATTTGCTAGTGAATTCTCAAAAATGAATTTAGTTGAAACTGCTACCATTTACCTGCAAAGATTGCTTTAATTAGAATATAACAATTGCTGGGGTTTGATGTGCCAAAACCACCATATGATTATGAGGCACACCATAATAGTAGTCTCTGGAAATTTCCAACATCTGGGGTTCTTTACCGAGCTAAAAAAAAAAGCACTCCAGGTCCCTACTCCAACAAAGAATAATGAAGAGCAATATGGTATCAAGCAGACTACAGAATTTCTGAACGCACTGTTGATAATATGTACCAGTGGCACTGAAATATTAAATCTCATGATTGAGCATGCAGCTGCCACTGTAACATGTAAAACCAGTGAAAGCACACCACTTTTTCAGCTTGTCAAATTGCCACTGCATGCACAGTAAGACAGTAAAATGATGTTTGGCTTCTACACGGCAGCAAAAGTGTTGTGCAGAGCATTCACCCTACCTGCACCCCCCCCCCTTTTTTTTTCATTGTGCTAAGGCAAGACACAAAAGTTCTACCAGCTTGTCTTGTCTTGTGATGAAAATATTTTTTCATGTTGTTACAAAGCAACTCTGGGTAGTTCTTTTATTTTGCTCTATGGGTGTGGATCCAACTTCTAGGGCTTGGCATGTTCTCCAGAGGATATATAAATTGCAAAATCTCAGTCCATGGTCAAATATCCTGGTGTGTGTTCTAAAACACCAAGTGGCGCTTGCCGTAAATACGGATGAAACATTGTTTCTAAAATTGGGTGACTTCCTCTACCCAATAAGCGGCGATTTAACAATAGGCCTTTACAATGGATATAACTAGGCGCCTGTACATGCAAGGACTAGCTCATCGCATGCGTTCATGCTGAAAGGATGCATCATTCTGGCACAATCGCAAGAATGCGTTACTGTCGCTTGATGAATGTGAAACAAACATCATACCTATTTCAGCTAGCCTCCCCCACAGTTTACTCTGTTGGTCATCTTTCCTTCTGTGCTTCTTGTTACCTACATCTACACTCTTCAAACACTAACAAAGTTTCTTGCACTGTTGTTGTTGGCATTCGCAAATTCCTCTAGCTGATGTGCTTCTGCTGGTCAAACAAACGCACATACTTTTTGGGCACAGTTCCAAGGCAAATGAGTGCCACAGGCACACACACAAATTATCGTCACTTGTGTGCAGCAACGTCTCTTCAGAAGCATTGCAAGTCGTCCCTGTCAGTCAGGCAGTGAGGTGAACTGATGCTTGAAAAGTCATTCATACTATGCAACCCTGCACCACAGTCCTGCACAGGGTTGGACACCATAGTACTACGCGATGCACTGTCTCTAAACACTGTCATTCTGAAGCACGCTTTGTTGTCTTGTCCCTACTGTCCATGGGTGGTGGCTCTTCTTCCGTGTACTCGACCTGAAAAAAGTCCCAAATAATTAAGTGCTAGCAAGAGTTTGCTGCCAATAAGCTCACAAAAAGCTGGCACTATATTAACACGATCGCGTTAGAGAGCTCGTTTTGCAGAAATGCCGGTGTGTGGCATATATATTTCTAAGCCGTGCATGGAACGTGTGGTTGGGATATTCTAAGACAAAAGAAACCATAACATTTACTGACAGCAAAGTTCACATGATTATGATGGAATGAGAATGGTCAAGTAGCGAAAAGTTAACTGCAGTAAGAGCTATACAGGCCACACATAAATGTAAAGCTAAGGTTATGAAAAACCTTACCGGCCCTCACAGCAGCAGCCTTCGGGAGTAATCTATTATATTTCACTTAATTCTTGGTTCAATTGGTAAGCCAATCATGGCTAATGAACATACCCAAACTAAACAGTCTATGCTTTCGTTCTTAGTGCTTGCGTACAATTTATGGGCACAATTTTTTTTTGTGCTTTTGCCATGTCTACTTTGACGATTCTCCTTTTTTTTGGTTAAAGCCACTCGTGCATCTGTAACGATAGAGATGTCCAAGCTGTTTCAGAGGCCATGTTGTGCATGGCCCCTTTTTGTCGTATGTCACGCAGCGGTATGCAGTATGAAGTATGCCCCACAGATCCAAAGGCAAAAGAAATATCATGCGTGGTATGACAGTTAAAGCAACGGAAACTAATTCATGACTACTGTGGATGCATCGCTTCTGCATTTACATTAAGCATAAGATGGCTGTAACCTTTTACTAATGCACAAACTGCCTCATACCCAACGTTCAACAAAAAGGCAATTCGTGCATCTCTTGATCTTACGGACATGTCTTGTACTTACTTGCACAAGCCCTGATAGCAGAGCATATGAAACCATGGCGACTGTGGCCACACCAACTGATATCAGTGAGTTGAGCCATGAGAAGGAGAACTCCTCCGATGACACCTTTGAAGCTCCCGAGTCTCCACTGCCAGTATCTGCAAAATGAAACAGGTAGGTACATCCCATCATGTAACCATACGGTGTAAGGCAGGCACTGTACTGAATATCATAAGGCACTGAACTTGAGTGCGTAGAGTAACGTGGGAACCAACTTTAATGTATCGGACAAAATATGAAGAAAGGAAAACAGACACACAGGAAAATTAAATCCAGCTAACGGCATAAAAAATGAGTGTGCTGCTTGCAAATGCTTGTAAAACAGATTCACACAAGCTTCTTCTATATTGTGTCCACCACTAAAAATTTTTTTCTGCTCAGAGACAATGCGACTTGGCAAAGAGGTCTCGTCCTTTTAATAACTTTGCTCTGCTACGACCAGCAATATACTATGCTGTGTGACCTAGCGTTTTTCGGAGTTTATAAAAATTTAAATTAGAAAATAGGGATAGTCTCTAAGGTTGACATTCTTCCATGGCCCAGATGCAAAGTGGCTGAGCCTTCTGCACCTTAAATTTATGCAAATGTAGCATCTGCTAAGCTGTAAATCGAGGTGACAACTTGATGTGACGCTTGGTGTGACTTGAATGACGCAGAAGAACTCACCCCTGACAGAGAAGTATCGCTGCGTAATTCTGGTAACGAATGCCGCCAAGTTGTCACACGCCTTGAGGTGGTTCTGCAAGGCGCAGTTTGGAAATGGTGCACGTAGTAAAGGAGCCAGGTGGGCAAACACAATGGCGTCCAAGGAAGTGGGGCTGAAATGGGGTCGGCACAGTTGGGCAATGCACTTGCTAGCTTGCAAAGGAAGTATGCTCTTCACACCAAAAGCTAGCAGGTCACAATCGGTGACACCTACACACAAAAAATCTCCCAAATCACAGGAAAATACGGCTGAGACAAAAGTAAGGTAATTTGCTTGTGGTTCCTAAAATGCAAAAACAGCTAAAGACCAAACTTGGGAAGCAGTGAAAACATTGAATGAGACACAGTTGCCCAAGCATGTAAAAAATAAAAACAAAACACAAATTTGTTATGTCACACTGATGCACCGGCACACAGATATTGGTTGTGAATCTAGACATAAGTTGTATAAATCATTATGACTTCGTTGTTCTCCAGTGTCTTTTTAACTCTGTCACAAACTTCCTGGTTATCTTTAAGCGTTTCTAATGGTAGAACTGCTAGAAAGGTAGTTGCATGTGACGATGGTTTCATTTACTTGCGAGTCCTTTCTCATGTCACAGAGCTGTTATGCAACCATAGTGAGGCAAAATGTAGTCTGCATGCGTACGGAGTTGCTCCCCTCTGTAGAAGCACTGAATACCAGCACACAATGTGCCTGCACTTAGCGAAACAGTGCAAAATTGTGTCGGTTGCATACCCTAGTGCGGGTTGCATATCTTGATTCCGTTTTGTGTAAATGCTGTGGGAACAAAAGCATTCTCGCAGATCCCATCATTCTTGACCTTTTGATTCCGATACAGGAGCATAGTTCTGAAATACACTGTAGCACAAAATAGCATGCCGTCTTTCCTTTCTTTTTATAAATTTAATTTCTTACATAGTGCAGCTACTGCAGGCTCCTCCTGATAAAAGCTTTTGTTTTCCAACACTGAAAACCAATGGGTATTGGAAACTACAAGATATGTAATAGTACTTGTGAAGTAACTTGGCAACTTTTTTTATACTTAATTGACCCATAGACCACTCACCTCTGGCCAAAGAAGAACTGTTCTTTTCCAAGCCGTTGCGACAGTGTCGTCATGCACTCCTGCGCTTCCTTGAAAAGCTGTGAAAAATTATTTGCAGCCATTAAAAATATGAAAGCTTCAATGACAAGAAAGCTAACCTCAGAATCTCATCATGTCTTTCAGCACAACTTTTCTAGGTTACTTAAAAACATTCTACCTTTATGGAATGGCATTACGCTTGTTTCCATCGCTGAGAAGCTTGCATTTCGCCATGAATAACACTATCACTCGGTCTATATAAAGCCGACATTTAAGCAATGTACACATACCGCAATCTGTGCCTGGCCACCTTCGAGGTCAAAGCCTTGCAGCTTTGAGTCGAGAACAGCAGCGGCGGCACGCTGCATCTGTCCAGGGATTACGTAGTTGAAGGGAAAGCCAAGAGCCTTTGCGTACCAGGGCCTTGTGAGCTCCACATAGTTCGGTGCTCGACCACCATTGGTAGAGCTGGAACAGAAGAAAGCATTAGCTTTTGAAGCCAACAGGAAATTTCAAGATGTACACTGCCTTTCTTTTCTACTTCAGAGGCAAAGAAGGTTCAATAGACATTCCTAAAGTGACTTTACAACAAAGCACTAAGAGGTACCTTGAAAGAAAAAAAGAGACTGTGTGTGATCTATTGTATGTTTTCAGTCTGTGTGCCAGTGACAGTTAGCACTCCCTAGTAAATGAACTTCAACAACGTGTGCGAGCTAGTGGTTGGCCTTGGTTAGTGCAGCCATAAAAGCAATAAAATGTGACTGTGTGTGCACAGTCACTGGGCCCAATCCAGCTTAGCCAAACACATTACATGTTACAGAATTCATTGTAGTTCAAAGGAACATGGGACAGAGCAAAGGACAGGACACCATGAGCACTCGCAGTGTCCTGTCTTTTCCTCTGTCCATGTTCCTTTAAGCTACAGAGTCCTCTCAGTCAAGAAGCTTTACTAGATTACATGGTGTCCAAAGCAGCTCTGTATGCAATTAAGCAGTTAACTGTAGAAACAGCGCTAAAAGACGGGACAAAGAAAGGACACAGACCACGGCGCTGACTAACAACCAAATGTGTTTTATTCTTCCAGTCTGCATATATATACTCCACCACAATCTCAAGGAAACAAAAAGCAAAAAAAAATTGATTAGTCTGCGCAGAGGCCAAAAAAATACTCAATCGGACAGAAAAGTTAACTCCTTCGGAAAGAGGGAGATCGAGGGGAGGCTGACACATGCCTCTCCGCCGTTATAGATATGGTACGCTTCAGAAATGACACGCGCCCGTTCATCATGTTACTTCGACAGGAAAATCGAATCTTTAAAAGATGGCTGACAACCACATTCATTACAGTGAAGCGACAATTGACTATCTCTGGCATGTTTACGCACGTTATTCGCATGCTCGCGCATGTGGTCATTAGCGCACCACCCCGGTTGACCAACATAGTAACGGCCGCAAGAAAGGTATCTTGTACACAACACTATCGCAACATTCAAAGTACTTCTGGCGATGCTTCTTGCTGCATCTTTTTGTCTTGGTCTCTCGATTCACTTGCTGACACAGGCTACCAAGCTTATTTTTGGCAGAAAACAACAGTCTAACGCCTGCCCTGCTGACCACTTTCTTGAGATTATGTGCCACCTT
>NC_051178.1:149079246-149169366 GCF_013339695.2 Rhipicephalus sanguineus | reverse complement strand
CTTCGGCGTCATGATGTATAGCATACGAAGGTCTCTTAACCTGTTGTATGGCACGGCACGTAAGTTCGTGTCATCTGATGCTTGCCTTTGAAGAGATGTTCTACATTTGTCACCATGGCCATAAGTGGCAATGACAACACTTCGAAGGCCAGATGTAGTACGCGTATACTAAACGCGTACTACTCATTGCTCATTGTTAGAGCATCACATGCATAATGCGGAGAATGTGGTGTTCACCTCCCACCAGCTACGAGTTGCCACTTTCTCTGCCTTTATTTCTCTTTTTCCTATCATCTCTCTTTTTCTCCATGCTTTTCCTGCCTTCATTGTCTGTTAGCTTCCCGTGGATGTAAATAATAAAAAAATTTTAGTTTCTCGGTTTTCCTTATTCTTCTTGTTGCGACTTATGCAGACTCTCTGGATGACTGTGGGCTTCGTTACTTCCTGGCGGTGCGTCACCACACGTACTTGTTGCGATGCCTGCCCTTGGCACAGCGGGCGCAACTGCAGCGCCACGGTCTGGGCCCTCACAACCTGGTCTGGGCTTTCCACTCGGAGACCCAAGAGGAGCTTGCACAACTCATCCCTGCCCTGCAGAAGCCCACCCTACGTTGGGCCGAGCTTAGGGAACTCGGCATTGGCTGGTGGGTCCGTTCCAACCAGCTGCTAAGACGTATCATTGAGAAGGTATGTTGGCTTGCTGTGTTGCACTAAGGTTACAATTTGGGCCTGTTGGCTTGCCATTAGAATACAATGTCCAGTTGGTGTGCTGGCCCAGTTGGTGTTTTTCGATGCAGTGCACAAAGGTGGCGTTGCAATATAATGGCGCTAGAAAGAAGCAGCCGGGACAGACTATGAAGCAGTAGCGGATCCTTATCAGTTGTGCTCACTTCTTACTAGTCCTTTCACCTGCTGTGATAGCTCAGCAACTTTGGCACTCTTCTACTGAGCACAAGCTTGTAAATTTTATTGCTAGTTGCCGTGGCCGCACCGGTGTATTTGTCACACGTGACCAGGACCTTGGAAGAATGCCACGTGTTTCAGTTATTTTATGAATGGAAGCAGTTTGTTGATGTTAGGCTCAAGAGTGACTGTCAACCTTGTTACTGTCAACTAGTCACAAGGTTGGTGAGCACTGTATGTGCATGAAGAAAAGTCGTGTGGCAAGTCAGTTAGTCTTGGAGATGCAAATGAGGGCGGACGAAGAGTTAGTTCTTAATATCGTGGTTTAGCGCTAAAAAAAGACAGACACATGTGAGTTTTTTTTTGTTTTTTTTTTTAAGCGCTAAACCACGATGTTAAGTACTCACCAACTCGCCCAACAACAAGTTCTTATGAAGAGTTAGTTATCTGCCCTTTGGAATCTCTATCGGCTTGAGATGTGGAGGGCGACTTGTTAGAAAACTGTGGCTCTTGTACTGTCCACTACAGTCATGCCAGCCCTTGAACGTCCAGCCCCCCCTCCCCTTAGCTCTGCGCACTAACAGGCCCGCCCCTTGACAATGCACTCGCCTCTAATCAACTCCCCTCGCCTAAAAGGTAAAAGAAAGCCCTCGCGTGCTTATCTACCTACCATGTAGGCAATAGCCGCCCAGAAACATGGCTCAGGTAACTGTGTGATACTACATTCAAAAGGGCTCTCTCTATAGTTCAAACTCTGTTTTACTTCAACAAATCTTTTCTCCTCATGGAATTTGAATTAATAAGATTACATCGTAATACAATAGGCTCTCGTTAAACGGAACCTGGAGGGACCAAGATACTATATGTTCCATTTAACAGGAGTTCCATTTACTATTGTTCAGGTACGAAACCAATCATGGTAGGGGCAGCTGTTTCATTTAAGCAGCAATTCCATTTAAGAGATTACCGTTTACTGAGAGTATACTGTATTTTCATATGCATCTTTCCTACTCTTAAAAAGTTTATTTGCCAAACATGTTTTTACAGCCAAGTACAAGGCCAAGCATGATTAATGAGTTTGATTCATGCCACAGTGACTATGTATTAAAGGGGGAGGGGCGGGGGTCAAATGCAAAAACACTGCTGTATATTCAGGTGCCCACTGAAGGAACCACAACTGATCAAAATCTATTGAAAGTCCTCTACTATAGTGTCTCAAGGCCCAGACATGTCTGTGAAATGTTAAACCCTATCAGTAAATTGATCATTTAGCAGTTTTTTCTGATCACGGCTTGGCTGCTGTTGTGCTTGGAGAAGGCTGGCATTGTGCATTATTTGGTTTTCATTTCAGCTGGCCAAAAGTTCCTTCACAGCTAAACAAAACCCCTTGGATGCTGCACTTTACTATATGGCAATGAAGAAGAAAACAATTCTGGCTGGACTGTTCAGGTATGTGACAGATGTTAAAAATCCATGTTCTTGGTTCCTTATGCAAGTTGCAAGTTCTAGGGTCCTGGTGTCTGTTACACCTTATGTATTTTCCTGCTCGTTGGGTTATTGCAGGACTGTGAACGACAAGCGGATGTCCGACTTCTTCCAAAACGACTTCTCTCAAGACCGTTGGAGAAAAGCAGCGCTCAAAAATGCCTATGTGCTGCTTGGGAAACAACAGTTTGAGTATGCTGCAGCTTTCTTCCTCCTGGCCAATGCCGTGAAGGATGCTGTACAGGTATGCTGACTTCTTGATGCCACTGGGAAATGTTGCTTTTTTGTTTCAGTTATACTGGTACATTAGCTGAGCAGTTAGCCTGAATCAAAGTGCTGCCTTTCTACTCGATGTTGGGAAAGGTAAAGTATAGATCTAAAGAGAGAGAATGTGCCATGAGAATGAAGACGGTGGTGAATAAACAGCGTGAGGCTCTTCAGTGTCTTAAGTCCAGACTGCTGTCATGCAAGGATTTGACGACAGCCTAGAAGACGCCATGCTTATGATATATATCCGTTCGGGTCCTGACGGAACCTACTCAGATGATGGGTGATGGATAAATTTTTTTTAAATCTTCCGTCAGTGATTGTCTTTGCACGACATACCACCAGCAGACACACGAGGCGTGTTCGGCTGTCTCAGGAGTATTGCAGTCCAAACTGTCCACACAGCCAATAAGGCCTAGGTAGTGACAGGAAGTCGACAGGTACCGGTATGAGTTGAATTTGTCAACTTAAGAAATAGGAAGCCCTATAGTTCGTTGCAAGCTAGCAGAGGCCTAGCCAGAGGGCAAGGGGGGGGGGGTCACCCCTTCGGCTAGGCCCCTGCTAGCTGGCAACAAACTATAGGGCTTCCTATTTCTTAAGTTGACAAATTCAACTCATACCGGTACCTGTCGACTTCCTGTCACTACCTAGGCCCCCCCTGAAATTTTTCAATTTTGCTTGCGCATATATACAGGCGCACATACAAATGCACGCACGAACATACATAAAGTATGGTTGAACCCGCCCACCCCCCCACCCACTTCCGCAAAAATTTCTGGCTACGCCCCTGCAAGCTAAGAACAAATGTAAGCCCTGCTCACAGTTGTCGCTGTCCAACTCAAAGAAAATTTGCATAGGTGCCCTATCCAATTGCATTTACTCATTTCCTTGAGGTCATGCACTTTTTACGTATTTCAAGTAGGTGATTTTCTTATACAGACACACGTTCATGTCATTTATTTTCGGTTGAAAACATTAACTTTCTGGCAAATTTCAGCAGATTCCGACATCACTCCTCTGGGAAAAGTAATATTTTAAGTAGGGACGACGAACTTTAATTACAAACATGCGTAGCATTTACGTTAGCAGTGAAAAATTACTTACATTTGCAACGGAAACTACCTTGTACGGTTCTCATGCCCAGATGAATGGCAGGTGCACCGCAGTTCTGGGGTCGGAGCTTGTAGTATTTATTCTTAGGCTGTAACCGACTACAGACAAGTACTTACATAGCGCTGGTGGTTGACAGGTGTGCCTGAGCAAGCTTGAGGACCTGCAGCTGGCCATGGTGGTGGTACGCCTGTATGAGGGTGACCTCGACTCGGTTCCCGAGCACCTACGACGGCTGCTCAATGCCGAGGTGTTGGGTCAGCCCGAGGGCGCCGAAGGCACATCCCTGGAGCTGGCCCATCCAGATCCATTCCTGCGCTCCATGGCACTGTGGCTACTGCAGCATTACGAGGAATCACTCACCACCCTGCTTCAGACACGTGTGGGGCAAGAGCATCATACGATACACCAGGAGACGCAGCAGCTGTCCAGCAGTGCAGCTGGGCAGGCTGCAAATGCCAGCGACAAAGGTTCCATCTCGAGTCCTACAACAGCCGACGACACTGGTGAGAGTATGACTCTGCGTGGCACAGCTACCTCGTGGTGGCCTTAGCTGGGATTTTTCGGGCTGTGTAATTCCAGTGCTGAAATCCTATTGCATACAGCGATTTTTTCGTCATTTCTACTTGAAGGACTTATTGCATGAAGTATATTATAGCTACATGTAATGCTAGCTCAGTGTCAGTGTGTCTGTTTTATGCCAGGCAATGCCCACGCGAAAATCGTGGCCCCAAATGACTTGTTTTATGCGTAGCGAAGAGACAATGAAGCCAAGAAGAGCATGGGGGACATTATTTGTTGTTTTTTAAGTGTAGTTTAGCGTTTATAAAATGAATAGAAAGGAGTTGAAGTGAGTGAAAAGACAACTTGTCGTTGGTGGGGACCAAACCCACAACCTTCAAATTATGCGAGTTGTGGGTTCAGTCTCCACCGTCGGCCATGGCGCGAGACCCATGTCGTCTTCATCCAAGATGGTGTTCTTACTGCAATGGTATTCATTAAAATTAAACAGAGTATGGCCAAATAATATGCAAATTAATGAGAGTTTGATGCCCCTAAATAATGCATATTAGGCTTGTGTGAATAGTAAATTTTAGGTTCGAATCGAATTCAAATAGTATATATCGCACATTATAAAGAAAAATGAGCATATTTGTCATGACCCAACCAACCTGCACAATGTTGTTTTTTTTTTAATTGTAGCAAGGCATGTGCAAAATGTCATTCTTTTTGGTTCAATGGAAGTGGAAGCAAATTCAAATAGTAGCAGGATTTGGCTTTCGGTAGAATGCAAGTGATAACTTGTAAAATATGTGGCGTTTTAAAAT
This sequence comes from Rhipicephalus sanguineus, assembly GCF_013339695.2. Classification (NCBI taxonomy): domain Eukaryota; kingdom Metazoa; phylum Arthropoda; class Arachnida; order Ixodida; family Ixodidae; genus Rhipicephalus; species Rhipicephalus sanguineus. The sequence continues at coordinate 149,164,273 of NC_051178.1, read as the reverse complement.
TTACTATACTTAGAGCATATAAGCCAGTATAACAAGCTTTTAAACTTAAAAAAAATTACACCATTTCTCGCTAAAGGGGATCATGAGGCGATGCGAAGCCGGAGCACTTGCACGATTGCATTCCGTTGGCGTTCGTTGGGCATGCTACCAACCTCGCGTCGTGGAACACGAAGAGGAACACTACGCGCGTCGTATCTTCCCTCTAGCCTGGCCGTTAATTCTCACAGGGCGAGCAGGGAACGCGGTTGACAGGCACGCGAGAGGGAGGCAGAGTAGGAGAGGAGAGAGAGGGCGACGGGACGCACATGCTCTGGCGCTCATCGCGGCGCTGCGCAGGAGAGAATTTCGGCATGTCGAGCCCGCATTTCAGAGGAGTCAACCGAAGCAAGCGCTGGACTGAACACGCGCAGCGCTCTACCACTTGAAGGAGAGGAGACTAGAGGAGGAGAGTAGCGCATGCGCCGCGAGAGCAGAAGTGAGAACGCAGGAGAAGCGCAAGCAGGTGCTGGTAGAGAAAGGGAGAGAGTAACGCACAGCTGTTGGAGAGAGGGAAGGAGGAGAGTTGCACATGCGTAGTGTGAGTGCAGACTACCACACCGCGGGACATACCCCTGGGCAAGAGATGCTTTGTATCTAAAAATGATGAATCGATGTGAACGTAATTTGTTAATTCAACCTTAAAGTGGGGCTTCGTGGCAGTGCGGATTTCCCCTGGATAGGTGTACTATTCACGGCATTAGCACCCCTCCACTGCAGTGAAACCACCTTTAGAGGGGGGTTACAAGCGGTCTAATATGCACCTTTTCGTTCATCTCGAATACTTCGAAATTTCCAATAATTTAAATTCGAATCGAAGCGAATTCGAATACTTTATTATTCATTCGAATATTCGAAGTGCTCGAATATTCGCACAAGCCTAATGCATATGTTTCCCGGAAACAGAGGACAAGTTCGAATTGTCCAGTTTTCTTTTTCATACAAGTCACTTCAGGAGCAGAAGGGCATGTGTAGAAACCCAATACGAGTATGCCCGGAAGTGGTATGGATTGTGCAACGATAGATGCCAAGTTATCTTGGAAGCGGCAGTTTAAGGGCTAATGTTAAAGGGACAGTAAAGAAAAAAAAAAGATTTTTCTGGTGCTAGCGAATTACTCTCACAATACCAAAATCACCACGCTTGCCACTAGAAGATGCTTGGTAAGCGAGAAAACACGTGAAAAGAAAATTCAGGTGGCAACACCACCTTGAAATTTCCGCATAAATCGTTATGACAGCATAGATTTTAACGATGTCCACTAGGGCCTACGTAGTTCCTAATAGGTGAAAATGAAGTACATTGTCCTCTGAGGGGGCCAGAGACTAAACATACCAAGTTTCAGAAAATGTCGTTGAGCCACTGTCGCCAAAATCCGAAAAATACACTTTGAAATCCACGACATCACGCACGGAGATTTCGGCGCAAAATTTAAAAATGGAGCTTTCACCTTGATTTTCTCTTCTGTTAATAAACCTACGATGGTGATATTGAGCTCGTTAGAGTTTTCAGAGTACGGTTTATCAATCTAAACCGATTCATTGTTTCACTTTAGTGTCCCTTTCACAAGAAACCACTCACTTGAACAACTTCATAGCAAGACTGTGCTAAGCTGAGCTTGCCCTAAACACAAACACGGTTCAAGAACAGCACTGTATTGGCTCATGCAGCTGACCCAGGGGTGTTCAACTTCTACCTCTACCTGCGCACGCATCCACTTGTGGTGCGACGCAACCTGGCCAAGTCCATGAGCATGCGCCGCAAGCACGGCCGTGCGGTGCTGCTTTCGGGATTCAAGCCCGGCAGCACAGTGACCAAGACGCTAACACCAGGAGGAGCGACCAGCAGTGACACCATTACGCCACTGGAGCGACGGCTGTTCTTCACGACCAGCCACGCGCACTTCCGTGCTGGCTGCCCGCCGCTTGCGCTAGAGGTGCTGTCGCGACTGCCCAACTGCATTCTTGATGACAGTGGTAATGTCATGACCGAGGAAGGCTCTCCTGCCAAGAAAAATGACTCTAATGCTGGGACTCCATCGGGTGCCATCAGCAACGGGCCAGTGAAACAGAAAGCTGAAGACTTTGACTGGAGGTAAGAACCCTGTGTGACATTACAGGGTCGGGTTGTCAGAGTGCATGAAATGCTTTGCACTGCATGGTATATTTAAATATTTATCTTATAATGCGACCAACCGAGAACCGTCACCTAAATATAATGTAGGTGAAAGCCTGGGATCAGAAGCATCGGGTAGCATTTTAAAGGGGTACTGACACGAATATTTTCAGTTGTCGTTTTTTTACGTCAAATGAAAAGTCAAGCCCTCAAGAGCCTGGAAAAGGTAGTGCTAAGCGCGAGTGTGCCCTGAAAAAGTAATTACAGTATGTTTTTAAAAGCTAGTTTCGGTTCCTGCTGTACCCTGACGTCACAACACGGTATGAGCTTCTCGTCACGTGCTCGCGCAATATATAGTGATGCTTCCATGGCTGCTCCGCACCGTGGCTCCGTTGGTGACACACAAGCGGCCATTTTGGAAGTTTTGATGACGCACAAGCGGCCATCTTGGAAGTTTTGGTATCTAACGTCATCACAACTAGCCATACTGCTGCGTGAAGTCACTAGAATTGGTACTGTAGCCTGACGTCAAGCTAGTGTCGATGTCAGTAGGTGCGCCATGGAAAAATTGACTTTAATATCAAATGAAAATATCTTATCAGCATTTGCTGTGCTTCACACTTGCTCAGAGCCGTCTGCATACAGGAGATTTGTATGGCAGAGTAAACTCACCTTCGAAAAAAGGTGTCAGTACCCCTTTAACAAAACAAGCCACGGAACTGCGAGCTCCATGCTTAGCAGGGTGATGGTGATGTGGCTGCAATGCAGGGATGACGCCAGGCAGGGGCGGGGAGCAGCAATGACTGTCCATCTAATGTGTTTATCAGCAGCAATGTTGATTTCCCAATAACCTCTTTCTCGCCAGTCAACCTGTGGCAAAGGTTCCACAAAAGGCGGAAGACTTTGACTGGAGCCAGCCCCTAACCAAGAGTACAGCTGCCACGGATAAGGCAGATGCATTCGACTGGAGCCAGCCTCTCGGCACAGATACACCCCAGCGAAAAACGGACAGCTTCGACTGGGGTCCACCACTGGCCGGCACTGATGCTCCTAATGTCGAGGATACCAAAGGCTCGAGGCAGTTAGAAGAAGGCAAGTAAAGAGGACTGTAGTGCAACCTACAGCTACTGTGCATAGGATTCTTGTAAAGGTTACTACAGAAGGAACTCTGGCAGCATGATTGTTAAGCTTGCATAATAATGGTGGGTGCAGTGCATGTACTTGTCAGACCTTGGTGCTTTTGGCTTCAGTCGTTCTTGTGGCATTATGTACTAAGCGTTTTCTATCGAAATTTTCAAGAAGTGCTATTTTTATGCATGCAGAAAAGCAACACGAGTTTTGTATACATACATGGTTTTTCGAAAAAAGTCCCATTTACAATGCATTGTTTTGTTTAAAAATTGTCTGATTCACTGCATTGGCAAAGCACTGAATGCGATATCAACAAATTGGAATGCTATACGATGTAAGGCTAGCAGCTAACTCCTTTAGAATCCGACCTGGTGTAACTCAACAAAACACAAGGAAACATGGCTGCTGCAGTCAACGAAGCAACCTTAGAGCTGTCTATCGCTGCCATGCAAACTGAGTGGTGAGGACACAGTACATATAAAGGTGTGAGCCATCTGCTAATTCCTGTCAAGATAGGGCACTTGCGACCATGCCCGGCCACTCAAAGCTCAGTCTACTTAACAAAATCTATCCGACTGCATACGACAACAAATGCCCGCTATGCGGGGAACATGCAACACTTTATCACGTTACATGGGCCTGCCAAAACTCAAAGGATCTGCCAATAAACAACACACCAACACCGGAGCAGTGGGAGGCTGCGCTGTCCTGCTCGAAGCCTGAAGAACAGCTCAAGCTGATCGACAGAGCTCGCAAGATGGCAAAGGCCACAGGGGCCCTGGAATGAGGGCTCCACCTTCGCCGGGAGAATTTCTTTGCACCAGTAAAGTTTTTCATTCATTCATTCATTCATTCATTCATTCATTCAGTCAGTCAAAGTATGCAGTTGCTGCCAGAGCAACGCAGCTCCCTTCCTTTGGGACCTTCGATGGGTCTTTTGTGTGACGGAAGAGGGCCGGTGCGTTTCCTCTCTGTTCGAGCCATGATCGCCGGCTGCCTCCCACACGCTGTCACTCGTGCATCGAACATACGACACGCGGGGCAATGTTATCACCATTGGGCTTTACATCTAACCTCACGGTGATGCTGATGATGAAACTGCACCTGGAGTGTCATATTATTGCTATCACAATAAAACAATCTTAGCAATGTCTCCCTAAAGGCCAGGAGACAGAAATATGGGCAAATTTACGCAATATCCATCATGCTTGTGCTGGCTGAGCTGCCGTACTTGCAGGACTCTTAGAATTGAGTGTCAAAAGTACTTAGTAATTTTACTGGAAACCTTGGCTTGTACAATGGTTGTTTTTTTTTTAAATGTATTTACTTAATTCATTCATTTTATCTTTATTTGTATTGTTTGAGTGTTCTATCAAGATCAAGATCAGAGTGAGTAAAGTGCAATTCTGTCAGTATTGCATATACCGTTTGATTTGTAAGCAAAATCTCATTATTTTTTGCTCATACGATTTATATATAAGCATGGCACATTTTTGTGGGGGCAGCTGCTTTTAGCAAAGCCAAGAAAAAAATAATATGCGTGACGTTTGTGTGGTGTTATAACACGCTTAGTTAACTGATACCTACCAGTCCAGCATGTGGCCTTCCATGGCTACCTGGACTAAGCATGGTGTTCAGCCATGGGGCGAATAGCTATTTACTACTATAAACTCCTACTGTCCGAATAATAACCACCTATAGTGCCGTTGTCAGGTGGGTTATAGGTGCTAAGAAGTGTCCAAAACATCACCTTTATCACACGATGTAGGGCTTTTACATTTTCACAGGCTCTTTCTTCGCTCACTCATCTGCACACACGCTCATCAGTGGTCACTTATGTTCATACTCATGCTCACTTATACCAACACCAGTTCACATTAATAGTTGCTGCTATTTGCACTAGCACTCGTTCTTCCTTGTACGTGCGTCATCTTATACCTGCACTCGCTCACATATGTCCTCAAACTCACTGGAACTCGTTCCCATTCATACTCACATTCACTCACACTCTTCATTACTTACTGGTGCATCGCTTCATGCCTGTAAAAGGAGTAGATAGCAAATAGGAGTGGGTGTGCTTTCGTGCGAGTATGCCAGCATATGTCGAGTTGTGTCACTGACAGCCCACAGAGTGGTTAAGCAGAAACGCGAAACTATGCTGAATGTTGCGTGCGTAATAACTTGACAATAATTGTGTGTTTGTCTTCAAATGCCTATTTGCATATTTTTTGCCATCTTGTATTTCAGAAGAAACACTAGCTCAAAATAGGGTAGAGACCCTAGACATCATGGCGCAGCAACTGAAATTCATGGCATGCCTTAAGGTGAGCTATTTAACCCTATGCAAAAAATATTCGCAAATGTTGAAATTACAGTTTATGCTATTACTTCTTTTAATAGCTCACTCACATAATTTGCTCGTTCCCATTGTTGTGTGTGTGTTAACCTTTTCAGTCATAGCATCCCTGCATGGAATTCCAAGGTGTCTTAATTCATAAAGATGGTGAATTGAGCTTATCAGAACAGGTTTATATTGTGCAACATGGAAGAAGTTAGGTAGTAAATTAGAAACAGGATAAGCACTTTCTGCCAGCTGAGCCTTTGTGCCACATCTGGAAAAGGAATTAAAAAAAAAATACAAGGCTCGTTATTGAAAAAGTATGAGCTATAAGTATGTGACTTGCCTGTGATAATGTGACACAGTTTAACAAAAAAAAATGAGAAGCATATAGATTTTTATTTGTGTAGAAAAATTGCAGAATAACAGAAACACATTTCTTAGGAGTGGACTTGTCAAGGACTGACAGTTATTTGGCAGCATGACCGAAAGTGGCCAGTGCATGTGTTCGTGCATTTTGCAATGTAGCAAGCCTCTGCAATTGTGGGTGTGCTTATCACTGTGTATTTGTGTTTGAAATCGAAAGTGTGCAATTGCACTCGTGTCTGTGGCTTGACAAGTAATAACAGCATCCATCCTGTCATGTCATTCTTCACTCCTGCCATCACAAAGCTCATGCTTTTACTATACATAATAGCAGTGCGAGTATTTTAGGGAGTTCTTGCCATTAAGCATTTATGCCGCAAGATATGGTCGATCACCCTGCAATTACACATAATTTCAAGCATCATGTCTCACACAGAGTGCTTCGCACTACTGTTTTGTACAGGGGTCTCAAACTCGCCTCAGCTAGCGAGCCACAGTCACAAAATTTAGACTTACACAAATGCCGGGACAGTGAAAAAGATCGGAGAGGGGGGTATTGGGGGGGGAGGTTTGTTGACGTCAGGATTCGAGAAACGTAACGATACTGACTTCCAGAATGTTTAAAATCTGGATGCCAATTCTGAAGGGTAGAGTTCCCGGTTATATTTCAACACATGGCGACCGCATGGGGTGCCTCATGAAAAAACATGCTTGAGACCAGTCACATCTGTCTAGCTCATGAACATACTTATTAAGAACATAAAAAAAGGGACAAGGCAGTCATGTGCGGGCCGGGCCACTAGTGAAAGTCCCACAGGCCGCATGTTTGAGACGCCTGGTTTAGTACATTTGATGTTAAGAGAACTTGCTGAGAGCTCTGTTAACAAGTACTTTGTGCAAAGTGCAAATGTAGATAGGGCAAATGGCAAAAAAAAAATCAACAGAGCTTGTTGACTGTTACAAGGAGAGTGCTTGTTCATCTTTCGTTTTTGTGGTGTGTCCATCTTCGTGCATTGCATGATATTTTGATGCTGGACACTTTCTATGGCATTTATGTTGCTCTAATGGGCACCTGTCAAAGCAAATGAATGGGTGCCCTTATTGAACCGCATACTGTAATTCATTCCCCGTCATTTGCGGTCATTTACAGATCATGATGGAGGAACTGAGCACTCTGGCTACAGGCTTCGAGGTGGATGGGGGCCAGCTGAGGCATCAGCTCTATGTCTGGCTCGAGCGTTGTGTGGCGGCACTCAAGGAATTGTGCCAGTACGGCACTGCTATGCAGGCTGCTGGTAGTTCCTCAGGTGTGGCAGTTCATTCATTACCGTACAGTGAGCCTTTCTAACGAAAAGCTTGTGTCTCTACATAACTTCCTAGTTCAGTTATTTTCACATTTCCCTCATAGTGCTTTATGCGACTGGTGATTGCCTTGTTTAATTGTAACTGGCCAATTGTGAATTGTGAATTTTTGTTATAACTCTTTTTTAACTGATTCATGTCTAGACTTGCAAAGTAGCGCTTTTCTGTTACTATGTTTATGGCCTATTGTACATGTTGTATCTACTGCTTGCGTAACTTGTTTGCCTCTATGTTAATGTGGACATTGAATGAACCTCTATAAGCTTGAGCATTGGCTCAACTTTTATGTGATATACGGCACTAATCATGCATGAATGAGAACATCCAATCTAAAGTATCAGTGAAAGCTTACTTATAGCACTCATGTTTACCATTTTTAATTGATTGAATAATTTGCATAAATTCTTCATTATCCACAATAGTCCAGTAATGGGCACTGATTATAGTCTACTTAGACAACGATAAATGGACTAGTAGCTAGTAGTTCTCTTACCAACCTGCCCCTCCTTTGTGATGGTGGTCTTGTGTGTGTGTGTGTGTTTTTTTTTAAGCACAATTTGGCAACGTTTTACAGCTATAGGCTGTGTTGTTCTAGAGCCATCATGGAGCAAGATAATCTACAACCACATTTTAGGGGAGGTAGAAGGGCTAGAGAAACAAAGAAGGGAGAATGTAAGTGCAAAGTGATCTTGGAGTTCAAAGGTTAAAAAAAACACGGTGTTCCTTCTCACACTGATAGACTGATCGTTATTGGTTGTTTTTGTTTGCAGTATCGGAGACGTCCATCCTTCCCGATGCAACCGGTGAGGAAGCTGGTGGAAGAGACAGGGCCAACACTGCTGACGGAACCCAGCCAGGGGCACCATCTCTGCACGCCATCTTGGTCGCAGACAAGCAGGATTTCGAGGCCAAGTTGGTGCGCGCTGCACGCCGCAAGCTGTGGCTCAAGGCCAACGAGGCATTGCTCCGCACTCTGCTGTCCTACACCGGCCTTCACGGAGCACACGGTGGAGGCCTGGCCGCAGTGCGCATGGAGCTCAACCTGCTGCTGCAGGTGAGGAGGGGGAAGTAAGGTATAGGGGGTTCAAAGGCTGTACTTTGCACTGTGAAACGACAGGTAACAGTGCAGGAGAAACGTATTGAACGACATTGCCAACGAACGTGCCTTGTCATTCGGCGTAGCTTCATAGAACAGCTCACAAGGTTTTAAAGAAGAAACAATGAATTCAAGAAATGGGCCATTTGCGTGCCCTGGTGCCTGTGTATGTGTTTTATTTTTGTATTTTTACATTTAAATTAGTGGCAATAGAAAGTGCGGCAGTACATGCTGCCTCAAGCTTGTATATATTGGTTGTGCACGCTTGTACCCTTAACTGAACAGTTTTCAGTGTGATGCTGAGGCAGTTGCCATAACATGCTGCATTACCTTACAAACTTATTTCCTTTTTTTTTGTCTTTCTGAAGCGTGCCCATGTGCTTGAAGACCTTGCATTCGGCACATGTTTGTGTATATCATTCATGCTCAGGATTATTGATGTACTTAGGATGGCTCTGGTCAATGTTTTTTCCGAATTTGACTCGGTGACTAAGGTACCAACGTAGCTGAAGTCTCTTATTCAAGTTTTGTTCAGGATTTGTTGAATTTCATAATGGGTGTAATGTAAGAATCCTGTGTACATTGGTGCATGTTATGGTGTTTGAGGTAAAGTTAATCTAAGTCCCCTTGTTACTATGTATATCTCTATCACCCAAGTGTGGGATATTAATTAAACCCTGTCAGTCAGTGGTTCAACATAAGTAAACATCAGTTTTCTCTCAGATAAAGGCCACTTGATAGGTGCTGCTGTCACTTCATTATAATAATTTAACCACGTAAAACGTATGCACTGTGCGACTGCTTTTGCAGGAGTTGCAGCAAGATCGTTCCCAGCAGCAGTTGTTGTCTCCACTTCCTTTCCCGACAACGCTACCGCTCTTGGCTGCCAGTGTGGCCTGCCAAAAAACAGTGGTTGCCGATCCAGTGCGCCTTCTGCAGGTAAGCTGCTGTTGATCACTCGCTGGGAGTCATGTTCATATTCACATCCTCTGAAGCTCACTGTCACAGACTTATTGATGCACATGTTAACCCTCTCTTGTTCAAAAGCCAAGTCCAATCGCGCCTTTCATCACTCACTCACTCACTCTTAAATCACTGTGGAGTGAATGGATCACTACTAATGAGTGAGTGAGTATGCCTACCTGTAGTAGATACACGGTATTCTTAAAGATATTTTGTTCTGTGTCAGTGGGCAGCTACTCCCCATAGAATAAGACCCTGTGGTATCGAATGGAAAAAAAGCACACAGTGCTCGCACAAAACACCAATACAAGTTTGTTAAGTGTTGTAGCACAAAGCACGGACAAGGAACAGAGACAACGAAGACGAGCGTTGTCTTCATCGTCTCTCGCGTTCCTCGTCCTGCTTCGCACTGCACCACCTACACGAAAAAGCAGAAAACCAACTAGCCCAAGCCACAACTCTACCAATACAGATTTCTGATGTAATTGCTTGACTCTGCCAGAATAGTACATGAGGCTTTGCATTTGTGTGCCGCTGAATGAAAGACTGGCATCCCGATCATCCATCTTTGTGGCACTTCGCCTTTGTTTTTATGCAGCTAATGGCACACGACATCTTGCTGACGGTGATGGACCTGGAAGAGCCCCCTGGCGAAGCCACAAGTGCCAGCACCTTCTCTAGGGTGTCGGTGTTGTGGGACCTGGGCACTTCCCTGTCTGCCTGCATCTACCAGGCACTTTGTGACAGCGACAGCTTTGGTCTCAAGGGTCAACAGGGTTCCAACAGGGGACTTGACGTCGAGGACTGCCTCAGGTGCCTGACATAACTGAAAACCCCAAGAGATTTTTGCTGCTGAGCGTAAGGTCATGTTATGATGACAATGACGAGTCTTCAGTGCTGCTACTGCTGTGGGTCTCGCTACTCAGACTCTCGACGTGCAGATGTGGCATGCGATAGCTCCATTAAAAGTAAAATGCACTGCAAATTTTCTTCTCTAAGTAAATAAATTGGGTGCTACTGGAGGCAAAACGGGAGTGGTTCGCTTTCCTTCCGACAGCTCGCGGAACCCTAAATCGCCTTTCACAGAACCCTGGGCTCCGTGGAACCCAATTGAGAACCTATTTACAAAGGGTGCACAGTTGTGCCATACAGAGCAGCAGCAACTGCAGGATAGAGTAGTTTGGGGACACCTGAAATTTATTTCTGAGGTAGCACTACTTGTGGGCAGTATGGAAGCACTGCAAAGTGTTGGGCAGGATTAACAAAAGTGTTGCAAATGCCTACTCTTCTATCACCTGTGTGCATTATTTCCATTTTTCTACGCCCCCATCAGTAATTGTTGTGCAACACATCGGGATTTCTAAAATGCTTTTCATGAAGCCCCACTTTACAGAGCTTTCTAACCATATTATATTTTTTAGTAATAATGCATGATGCTACCTGCATTTTTCTGGATACTACACAAGAACTTTTAACTGGCTAATTGTTATTATTAAATGTGTTTTTATGTGTGTGTGTGTTTGTGTTGCAGCCTTAGTGTGGTGTACCAGAACAGCCACCTACTAGCAGGCCATGCCACCAGGCGACCTCGTTTGGGTAGCACTGATGAGCCCCTCTCACCTTCCACACAGCCCAGCAAGTGGCCAGGTAGGCATGTACATACCATTCGTTCATTGTGTGGGATCTCTTTCACACTCGAGGAACAGACGCAGTACACACCGTAGTGCAACGAACACATGGGCATTCATTAGCACCTTTTTCACGACAGTGAGCCTGCCAGCCATATCATACAAATCACTACAGTAACACGACAAATAACACAACAAATAACACACTAGAACGCCACTATGACACACACAAAACAACATAACACACACACACAAAGTAACACGAATGTGGCACCGCCAATGCTCAACTCGCCATGGGAGTGTGTGGGGATGAGCCGTGGAATTGCCCCATGAACCACCCACAAGAGGCAACCATTGACGAGCAGTGCCAAGTCCTTGAAAAGGAAGAACTCCCCTGTGTAACATAGTTGCCAGGTGGCATCACCACAGGAATACCCTTGTCACACGGGTAGTCTAACCACAGTTAAGTACGACGGCCGTTAAGTCTAACGGCTGTTGTACCTTGTCACACGACAACCCTAACCGCAGTTAATCCGCTAACGGCCGTTTTCGTAAACGGAGGTAGGCAACCCCTGTTAGCGTCGTAAACTGACAACATGGCTGCCTCCATGTCGGACGTGAGCAGCTCGGCTCCCAACGAAATATCAAGCCAAAAGCGTGTCAACTGGACCATTGCGACGATGGAGGCGTTGATACGCATTTGCGACGATAAATTACCGGCTTTGAGGTACCAGTTTGTCTGTGCTGCAAAAATATCGTGTGCATTTCACGAGATTGATACACAGCAGCATTCGTTCATTGAACAGGGCTTCACGCTATTGATAGACGCGCATCAAAACACGCTGATGACGCGTCCATAATCGAGCGTGAAGCCCTGTACAAGGCGGTGTAATAGCGGTGTTGCACGAATGCAGCCATGTATGAACTAGAGAACACTTGGAAGCGCTGCAAACGTGTGACAGCGCCTCTGTCTGGTTTACGGTAACTGTGGTTACGTCCGTTAACTGCAGTTGGGGATAACAGCGGTTAAGCTTACCTGTGTGACAAGGGTATAACACAGCGCCATCTGCACTGCTGCACTAACTATGCCAACATCTGCTTGTCCCGCAGTAAAGCCAGCCCGCAGGATGCATGGGCACCATGAGGTGGAAAGAATTCGCAGGGTGTGCGAGTACCCCCACAATTGTTGTGAGCTTTGGTGATGATTCATTGTTTTCAACAACCTGGAGATCTAAGTATTCATCTGTAACCTGCTTCATAAATGTGTGCTGTTATCAGCCACAGCGGTACAAATAAATTTTTGGCGGAAGATGTGGATGCAGTATGCTGTTTATTGTGATTGAGTGAGTGCGTAGTTTGCACATGTTCACCTTGTACTAAGCAAATGAAAAGAATGTATGTTTCAAATGCTGTTTATAAATGTGAATGTGCTGAGTATAACTAAATTAATCAATATTACTTAGTGCAATTTTACTTGGTAAATCAGCTAGCTGACTAGGCAAAGCATCTTTTATTAGGTCACTACAAGCTAATGCACTCTAAAACAACGTGGCTTAGTAAATAAGAGTCTTCCTTGGTATTCTTTCTGAAATCATTGGACTCATGTTTCATTTTGCTTTGGAACAGGTGTGCAGTCTCTACGTGCATTGATGGCTCGTGACAAAGACGAAGATGGTCCCCGGCTGCACACCTTGCTGTGTGAGTCCTTCGTGGCTGTCTACCTGAGCCAGCTGATTCACGCGCTGGCCTCCTGCGACTGCCATGTCCTCTACCGGCTGGTGGGCCAGCGCTTCACCCAGCGCACCTGGTCAATGCTGTTTGGTGGGGGAGCCAAGAAGCTGCTACGTGTGTCTGCAGGTGGCTCCAGTGGAGCTGTCACACCATCAGCAGCAGCTCCTGAAAGTGAGCCAGAGCCTTGTCCTTTTATTCAACCCCTAGAAATATGAAAACCAAGACAAAATGCCAATTTCTGTTAACTAGCTTCACCGTACTTGGCCTGACAAGTGACACCGACACGTAAATACTAGGCTTGTGCGAATAGTAAATTTTAGGTTCGAAGCGAACAGTGATTTGGTCAAATAATTTTGAATCGAATTCGAATAGTATATATCACATATTATAAAGAAAAATGAGCATGTTTGTCGCGACCCAACTAACCTGCACAATATATACTTCTTTTAATTGAAACAAGGCATGTGCAAATGTCATTCTTTTAGGTTCAAAGGGAAGTGGAAGCAACTTTGAATAGTAGCAGGATTTGACTTTCGGTAGAATACAAGTGATAACCTGTAAAATATGTTACGTTTCAAAATTTCCTTTACTTATACAGTAGAACCCCGCTGTTACGTTCCTCACTGCTGCGTTTTCCCGGCTGTTACGTCGTTTTCCGCCGGTCCCGGCATAGCTCCCATAGGATACAATGTATTGGGAACCCCGCTGTTACGTCGTAACTGTCGGACCGTTCCCGTATGATACGTCGCGAAGTGCGCCCGGAGCCGACCGAGTGACTACCAAAGGAGAGCGGCCATGGTGCATTTTCACGCAGCTTGGCCTCGTTTGACCGTAATATTAGCCGCATGAGAGGCGCAAGCAAAAGAATCTTTCAATTGATGCAAACAAAAGCATGGCCTTCGAGATTCAAATTGCAAAGATGGCGTCTATGACGTAACTGCTCGCGAAAGCAAGGCCTTCGAGATTGGCATTTACTATTGACAAAAGCATAGCCTCTGAGATTTGCATTGCACAAACATGGCGTGTATGACGTAATTGCTTGCGAAAGCAAGGCCTTCGAGATTGGCATTCACTTCTGCCATCGCGTTGGCGTAGACTCATCATCATCGTTATTTGTCGGAGAACGGGAGGGGTTCGAGCTGGTTGGAGCTCGCATAGTCGTGCGTGCGGTTCGCGGTCGGACTCGCCGCGCCGGTCGTGATTGCGTGTGCTTAGTTCTTTCATGCCTACAGCTGTTGGTGTTAAAAAAATCACATACGTTGATTACATTTCTGTGGATAAGGCCGTCCTAAGCTCCGCGTTTCCATCCATCGACTAGATCGCGGCTGAGCGCGCCAATTTTCGTGCTGCTCGTAAGAATTGAAATAAAATTCTGTACCACTAAATATTTTGCCGTTTTTCCTGTTTTTCGGCTCTTACGTTTCCCGTCTCTTACGTTTATTTCCTACGGTCCCTTCAAAAACGTATCAGCGGGGTTCTACTGTAGTATATAAGCTGGTATAACGAGTTTTTAAACTTAATTTTAAAAACGATGAATTGGTGTGAGGGTAATTTGTTCATTTAACCCTGAAGGGGGGCTTCGCGGCAGTGCGGATTTCTCTTGGAAAGGTGTATTCACGGTATAGCGCCTCTGCGCCGCAGTGAAACCACCTTTACAGGGGTTACATGCGGTTATATGTCTATACGTTCATTTCTAATACTTCAATATTTAGAATAATTTAAATTCGTTTCAAAGCGAATTCGGATACTGTAATATTCGTTCGAATATTCGAAGTGCTCGAATATGCGCACAAGCCTAGTAAATACGCTCATTTATGATTCTAGCCACTGGCCCCGCCACGGTGGTCTAGTGGTTATGGCACTCGACTGCTGACCCGAAGGTCGCGGGATCGAATCCCGGCCGTGGCGGCTGCATTTTCGATGGAGGCGAAAATGTTTGAGGCCCGTGTACATAGATTTAGGTGCACGTTAAAGAACCCCAGGTGGTCGAAATTTCCGGAGCCCTCCACTACGGCGTCTCTCATAATCATATCGTGGTTTTGGGACGTTAAACCCCAGATATTATTATGATTCTAGCCACTGGTCTGCTTTCTCGGCTAGGTCAGACGAGCTGTGGTGAAGCCCAACTGGGGATCTTATCGTATATTGAATAATATGTATGGGGCATCCCAGTTTAGCTCTAAGCCGGCATGAATATAAATTCTTTGCTTCAAAGCGAAGTCGAGGCAAATGGCTATAGAATAATTCTGAAGCAAATAGTTAGAATGGTAGGATTTGCATAGAACCTTAAAACAAGTGCTGGATAAGAAGCTTCCTCTTTATTTAGATTATCTTAAGAGAGCCGTACACAGTCTGTCTTGATTTCTTTCTTAGGATAGTCTGATTTTTCTTTCTTACAATAATCTCCGAGAATAACTGTATGCAGTTATTTTCAAAGATTATACACTCAAGTTTTTTCTTCTGGTCTGCTGCACTTCTCTTTCTGTTTGTTGCAATGCTCAAAATAATACAGTATGTTTTAAGTGTTGCCAAATTTTTCGTGCATAACCTGCTCTAAAACTAAAATAAATAAGTAAATCGTGGTGCAAATATACTTCTTGAGGTGTGACTTTACCACAGGACATATTTCTCCTGAAGAGGTGGTTTGTGGCACGGCCAAGCACTTTTGTAAAACCATTTTCTCAGGTGGGTTATATGCTAGAAAAGTAGGCTTGTGCCCACGAACAATTATTACAGTATTTGAATTCACTTCAATTTGAAATAAATTATAGGAAATTTTGAAGAATTCGAAATGAACGAATAGGCGTGTATTAGTTCGCATGTAACCCCCTCTTAAGGTGGTTTCACTGCAGTGGAGGGGTGCTGTACCGTGAATACACCTATCCAAGGAAAATGCGCACTGCCGCGAAGCCCCACTTCAAGGTTAAATGAATATATTATCCCCACATCGATTCATCATTTTTTATGTTTAAAAGCTTGTTATACCGGCTTATATGCTCTAAGTATAGTAAATTTTAAAACGTAACATTTTTCACCGGTTATCATTTGCATCCTGCTGAAAGTGAAATCCTGCTACAATTCAAAGTTGCTACCACTTCCTTTGAACCAAAAAGAATGACATTTGCACACGCCTTGTTTCAATTAAAAAAAAAATTGTTCAGGTTAGTTGGGTCATGACAAATATGCTCATTTTTCTTTATAATATGTGAAATATACCAGAGTGTCTGAACGGAACGAAAACCGAAGACGAAAAAAACGATATTTTTGACCGGAACGAAAACGTAACCGAAACTTTATTTATTATTTCGTTCCGGAGTGAACCGAAATTTTTTCAATCGTTTTTCGGTTCATGAGAAAATTTCGCAATCCGGAACAACTGAACTCATGCAATGTGAACATATTTCAGGGTACAGTATTAGCGCGTACCTCAGGCAGGAATTCCAAAGCAAATGATATGTTAAAATTGTGCGAAAAACGAAAACAGTGGCAACAAGAGATGTTTATATTAACGCAAGTGGACGAGTGGACTT
Organism: Rhipicephalus sanguineus; assembly: GCF_013339695.2. Lineage (NCBI taxonomy): Eukaryota > Metazoa > Arthropoda > Arachnida > Ixodida > Ixodidae > Rhipicephalus > Rhipicephalus sanguineus. The sequence continues at coordinate 149,147,979 of NC_051178.1, read as the reverse complement.
TGGCGCGCCTGTCAAGCAGGCCAAAGTGGAGAGAGCGTTGTCGACGCTGAAGTTTGTTACAGTGAAAGCTGTTATGAGATCACAACAGCCGAGTTTGGCGCCATATAGTTGTCAGCCGCCGCCGGTGTACGTGAGCGCTATCGCGCGATATAAGAAAAAATTAAATGAGAAACACATTTCTAGGATCGGATGGGATTTTAATCTGCGCCCTCTGCGTGGCAGTCGAGTCTTCCACCACCACAGTTGGTGCTTTTAACTTCATCGCAAAAATACTCTATACAGGCGTCATGTCGGGCAAGGAATCGCGTTAACATATGTAATATAGCGTGGCAGAAGAGTAAAATAACAACCAGTCATCACACAATGCTAATAGCGCAAAGAGTGTGTGGTTTAATGCTTCCCGCCAGTGTTGCGGAGTTACCACTCCTGAATTGGAATGACTCCGGAATCATTCCACATTTTCGCGACACCGGTATGGAATGGGGACAACGCTCAGAGGAATGGAATGGGAATGGAATTAAGTCTTTTTCCGAAAATAGAGGACGTTTTCGTCTACGTGCTGTTTTTCAAGCTTCAAACGTTAGTAAGTCAGAGCCTCGCAAGTTAACACTAAAGCTGTATTTTTAAAATGGCTTAGCTGATTACAAGCACGGTACATTTATAAGCAACGCGCCTACTAGAAACAGAGGCATAAGCAGATACCGAAGGGAGAAACTAATTACCCCTGCGCGTTGGTTCCCATTGATACCCCCACCCGAAAGTGGTGAATATTCTATGCACAGCCTGATCTTTATCTCACGAGCAGTTTAGTACCTGACACATGTAAACAACCTTTGCGACAAGGAAGGCATTGCATGCCTGCGCACAGGCAAACACAGAAAGTTCTCCTCACCCCATCCATGCTTGCGAGGCGCGCTTGACAAGCGTGAGTGCTGACGGGCAGTGCGGCCCAGTGTTCCGTATTCGATGCAAAGGCGCTTTTGTCAGCATAAAAATACGCTATGTCGTCATTTTAGCATTAACAGATTTAAGCTTAAACAATATTGAAATACCACCATTCGTTCAAACATGTTGACCACGCAAATGCTATCGGTAGCGGGAGAACTGCCCCTATGGGAATTAGTAGGGTGGTAGTACTGCACGAAATATGTCACCAAGCTACTATTCCTCGACCTTGGCAACGTGTTTTGCATACTTTTGCAGTTCTTAATGCATTTGATGACATCAGCTTTAGGGGGCGTTCATTCTTAACTTGATAAAACTATCAAGATGCCTTTCCTACGTTGAGGAATTTCAGGAATGGAATCGGACTGCCAGGCCATTCCCTGAGTGCCAATGGGCTAAGTTTTATTCATTCCGAGGAATTGAAAGGAATGGAATTGCGGCAAGTTCTAATTCCCCGGAATGGAATTGGAATCGAATGGAGCCGCCCATTCCGCAACACTCCTTCCCACCCACTGCAAAGTGTTCAGCCATAATTCTTCATTATCAGCCACAGCACGAAGTGCAGATAATGCCTTACAGATGTGTAGCGGGTACCGCGATTCTCCGAAGAATGAAGAAAAATGGCATAGTGGGAACTTCGCTACTTCAGAAAAATTGCGACGATTTATGACGTAGTGGGTACGTTGCATGTTTACTTGTATTAGTTGCCCAAAGGGATAACAATGGGCTCTACAAAGCCCGCTCTTCTAGCTGTTGCTGTGACTTGCTGCGTGTTTCGCGCAGGCCTGGCGATCTTTTTATCAGAACAGCGGTCTCGCACATCAGAGAGTACACTCAATGACGTGCTGCTTCTGAGATCGTGCTCACTCCCTTGACACAAAGAATTAAGCCAACTAAAAAAATTCGATTTATCTTGTGAGAAAATAAATACTATGACTTTGAAATGAATACTGGTTTATGCTAGTTGGTAGGAATACGTGGTACAGTTACTTCCGCTCGTCTGAAGAACGTGTTTTACCCTTGTCGCACAACTACATCACAAATGCAATGTTTTTTTTTTAATGATTGCCTCACCTTTTTCTTACTTTCTTTTTTTATACAAAGAAAAAAAAAACGTTACGAACCGTTACGGAACATTTTTTTTTTCGTTCCGGAACAGAAACGAAACGGAACTTTTTGCGGTGAAACGAAACTAAAACCGAAACGAAAAACATTTCGTTCCGACACCCTGAAATATACTATTCGAATTCAATTCAAGATTATTCAAACAAATCACTATTCGCTTCGAATTCGTTTTGAACCTAAAATTTACGATTTGCACAAGCATAGGGAAAAGGCATTTATAAAAGATTGAGCTAGTATGAAACAGCCAGCAGAACAATTTAGGTAAATGGCATCTCTTTGACTGCTTCTGTGTCATAGCGAAAAGAAAATGTGTCGCTTTTGCAATGTTTTGTGCAATATTATTTTTCAGAGGAGGCAACAGCCACTGTTGAGACTGGTATTTTTGATGCCATCACCCGCCAGCGTGTCAAGTGGAACATGAAAATTTTGCCTCAGCTGAAAAGCGAAGCTCCACAGGCGAATGTCCGTGAAGACCGTCCTACGTACAGGGAAATCTTTGTACCCCCAATCATGTCAATGATGTCCTGCTTTATGTCCAAGGTATGTTGTTGGCGTATCATTCGCCCTTCTGAAGCTGTGTACGATGCCAGGCATTTGGAAGTTTGGTTGATGTAGCGCGCGAATTTCTCAACCTGTGAGAAAGGAGTTTTTTATCACAGGTGTTGGCCTGTGGCATGCCACAGCATGTATGCTATGGTCATTTCAGGGTGCTAATTAATTTTCTCCACTGAAAATTTAGTTTCATCAGATCTGTTACATCTTTGGAATAATTAGAAGCCGAACAGCTGCAAAACAGATGAAGATTTTCCAATTCTTCACTGAGTTTTGCCGGGTTTACAGAAAGATCTTTTTTAGCATTCTCTTAAAATTTGAAATGTGTGAACTTCAACTATTTCAGGTCTCGCATACTTTGAAAGCACGTATGCAATTGTGAAATACCAACACTGACATCAAACATGCAGCCATCCAATGTCTTCATTGTTTTGCCGTAAAAGCACTCCACTCATATATCATGTGGTATCATGCACCATCAGGAAAGTTTCAAGATGCATGCAACAAATTTAAAGTATAATGTTATTTTTCATGAGGGCTTTTGCATTTATGTGAGATTTTGGTGTGCACAATTGCGCAAGCAACAGTTGAAGGGTGTTACACTTCTCACTGGTTCTACGAGGCCACAGAAAGGGCTTACGGTTTAGGTGCACGTTACAAAAACTCAGATGGTCCAAATTAATTCATAGTCTACAACAATGGCTTGCCTGACAATCAGACTGTGGTTTTCATACCAAAAAGCATTGGAATGTAGTAACTTTTTAAATTTAAAAGAGCTGCTTCCTTTCACCCAGCCTATCCTCCCGGACCAGATGGCAGCGATTGACTACGACTCGGCAGCATCACTTTCCAGCGACGAAGAGGATGCCGCAGGAGGCCATGATGAAGAGATTGATGAGGATGATGTGTTCAAGGATGCAGGCACGACCGAGCAGCAGCGACGGCCCTCTCAGGGGTCCCGCCTGGAGCAACTGGATCCTGGCTCGTACGCGTGGGCTCTCATGCGGTTCGCGGTTGTGAAAATGGTCAACCACAACTTACGAGACTTCCTCACTGTGGCTGGCATTGAGCTGCAAGGTAGTAACTGCTTCCAGCTGCTCACCCATGGCACACATGTTGCGATAAAAACAAAGTACAAATGTAGCGGAAGTTTACTGTAAAAATAGGCATCTTGCACATTGACATGCACGCTATCCTTGCATCTTTTTTGCTAGGCATTGACGCCAAGTGCTGCATCAGTAGCAAGAATCTGAATACGATTGCAGTGATGTTAGAACTGCATCACCTTGCTATTTGGCAGTGTACTTGTTCATGGTAAATTGACGTTAGGCATCGTTTCAAACTACAATGAAGATTCTTGCAGTATTAGAGAACCAAGTTGGGGCTAGTTGGTGCGTATTGACTACAGACAACTAATTAGCACAGAAAACAACGTACAAGGTAAATACGACGGGACGCAGTGCTAAACTTTAACTGAGCATTTACTCACAGAAGAAACAATGTTTTTTCCATGAGTAAATGCTGAGTTGAAGTTTAGCGCCGCGTCCTGTCTGTTGTCTTCACCTTGTCCGTTGTCTTTTTGTGCTAATATGTTATGTCTAGGAGTATGCGAATATTCGAAATTTCGAATATTTTTCTAATAGTGTTTGCTATTCGATTCGAAGTGTAAAAGGACAGACTGGTGGGCTAGTTGGTATTGCATAATTGTGAACAGTAGCGCAAAAAATTCACACAGACGACGACAGAGCAAGACGGGACACAGCGCTAACTAACAACTCAGTGTTTATTGCAGGTGATTGCATATATATGCACATGACACACATGACGTTCGCCTCTTGGGGTGACTCAAACTTTATTCAAAGAACTGGCGTATCAATAGGCTCTTGTATTGCGCCCTATTTAAGTGATTTGTTTCTGGCTCATAAGGACCGGTTAGTGCGCTCTCGGATGGTAGGACTAGGCGTAGTAAGGATATTCCGCTATGTAGACAACTACCTGGTTTTATTAGACTCTGACTCTGGTTTGCCTGCCGACGTGACATGTGCTGTTCGCTCTGTTTTTAATGAATGCCTCAGGCCTCTTGTTTTGACATTTGAAGCACCAGTTAACTGCTCTATCAGCTTTTTAGATCTCACCCTCAGCTTTGTTAATAATCAGGCATGTTGGTGTTACGAGCCGAGAGGCAAAAAACCCATCCTTCCATATTCATCTGCTCATTCGAAGCTGGTCAAGCGGGGTATCATCAAATTGTGTTTTAATAATGCCCTTCTGAAGTCCTGCCCACACTTCATTCACAAAAGTTTTAGTGACCAAGTTACACGGTTGTCAGACGCGGGTTACCCATTGCATGTGTTGACCGCTGTAGCAGGTAGCATGCTGAAAAAATCCAAGGAAGTTGACTGTAATACCGTTGAGCATGTGACGCATGAAAGAAAGAAGGTTGTTGTCTTGCCCTACCTTCACAATATTAGTCACAATCTGATGAAAATTGCGAAGCGTGTAGGTGTTGATGTTGCGCTCTCTGCTCCTTTGAAGCTGTCGAGCTTGTGCGCTAGAGTGAACGCGGGTGTGCGCAAGGCACGCGGATGCAACAAGAAGCACCGCGAACCGTTTGTCTCCTGTGTAGAGGGAGTAGTATATTCTATACTGCTCACGTGCGGCAAAGAATATGTGGGCCAGACAGGCAGATGCATGAATGATCGTCTGCGGGAACATAGGTACAATGTGGGAAATCTCGCCTTGTCGGGCCACCTAGCTGCGCATTGTGCGCGTTGTGGTTGCAAGCCACTATTCAACAGAGCGCAGTCATTCGGATCAACTAATGCGGGAAATTATTGAAGCGGTAGAAATAAAACATAGAGATGCGGTAAGCTGCCCTTCAATCCGTCTATCAGAAAAGGAAATGCTATTTTTGTCGCGTCAGCCGCTTGTGTGATATGCTTGGTTGATTGCCTTGTGTGTTCCTTCGCCCCCCATCGCCCCTTTTCCTTTTCCTTTCGTGCGGTGTCATGTGCATATATATGCTATCGCCTGCAATAAACACTGAGTTGTTAGTTAGCGCTGTGTCCCGTCTTGCTCTGTCGTCGTCTGTGTGAATTTTTTGCGCTACTGTTCACAATTATTCGATTCGATTCGCACTGGAATTTTACTATTCGAACTATTCGAACTTCCCAAAAACGAGTACAGTCAACGTCCGATTGAAAGTGACCCCTTCAGATTTTCAATATGGTTCACCTCATCACACCACTGTATTGCGGCAAAGCTGCCTTTCAAGCTCCGCTACGGTCGAACTTGGCCAAGAGACAATGTCCCCTCAGAAGAGGTCCCTAGATTTTCAGTATGCTTCACCTCATTACACTCTCGTATTGCAGCAAAGCTGCCTTTCAAGCTCCGTTATGGTCGAACTTAGCTAAGAGACAACGTCCGATCGAAAGTGGTCCCTAGATTTTCAATATGCTTCACCTCATCACACCCCGGTATTGCGGCAAAGCTGCCTTTCAAGCTCCGCTACGGTCGCAAATGTATTAACTCAAGAAAACGCTGGTTCCAACATGGAGATGAAAGATGTGGCAGAGGTGGGCGCTCAATTATTGCTGTTTTGGACCTGAAATTTAGACAGGAAGTCCGACATATCAGAAGCCGAAGCTTTTTAGCATCCAAAATTTCATATGTTATTATATTTCGACGTCTACGAGGCAGATTTGGAACTCCGGATTTGAAGGGAGCACACCCTTGTCTGTCACATCACTTGGGCTTCCACAGAAGTTGAAAGTGGAGGAGAGGCTGAGGAAATGGCATCTTTGCCTATCACGTGTAAAGTGTTGTCGGCAACACTTTGGTTACACCAAATCATGTACATAAATACAATTCGGCCTCTACATTGCCTCATTTTTGATAAGACAATTATGAAACACCACCCCGCCTCATCATCTAGCGAAAAGAAACACTTTCATGTTGCTATCTCATAAGAATATGTTTAGGAATGCTCTCTACGAAAAATATTCTAGAAATATTCGAAAATATTCTATTTGATTCGCACTCACACTTCAATATTCGAATTCGCTTCGCATCCAAAATTTTGCTATTCACACAGCTCTAGTTATGTCTGAAGATTCTTCACAGGAACAGAGTCTCCAGATGATGTAGTGGTGCTATTCACTCTCCATTGCCATGGTAGCATCCATACTTTTACTGCAGGAGTGCATCTCTCTGTGTCTTATACTAATGACAGATTAGCAAGTAGAAATGATGTCATGAAACTTGGAAGTTCCAGTTCTCACCTGCAGGTTAACATTTTGCAGAAAAGAATAACAGGAAATGCTTAACAAAATGTTGATCTTTTTTAACTTTAGTCCAAGTCTAACACTTCCTGTGGGTTTCAAACTTGACTGGGGGGTGTGTGAGAAAACAAGGTAAGCAAGCAGTTTAGTACTATGAACTGATGGTGCCTCAGTACCGTATGCCCAATGTTACATATATCTTTCAGTGCCCTCACACAGTGCTAAATGTTTCGTGGAGCTCTGTCAGCATAATGTTTAATGGAACTGGCAAGCTTGTGTCATAGTCGGGCATCATTACTGGCACACCAAGTGAGCGGCAGAATGTGTGCACAAGCTATAGTGCTTTTGCATGGCAAGCCTCAGACACGAAAAAGTTGTGCACGAGTGACACGCCATGTACTAATAATGCTGAGGTTTGTGTTGTGGCAGAGCTCCCGGTGACAAGCCCCCTTCTGCATGCGTCCCTGCGTGCCATTGACCACTGGCTGCGGCACCTGCGTGAGTCGCTGGAGGCCCATGGCAGTGCACCCCCCGGCCTGCTGCCCAACTCGCATGTCGAGGCGTCCGGCCAGGGTGCCGCACCTGTGCAGGGGCCCCCCATCCTCAAATACAAGGTGCTCCTGGAGGTGGACAACACGCCTTTCAGGTGCGCTGCCGCACATATACGTGAAAGCCAGAGTTCTTCAATCGTAAGAGTCGCGAAATTTCCCGCAGGCTCCATGTACAACCTTTGTCAGAAAAGTTCCAGGACAAAGGTCATAGAAAATAGAAAATTGTGCTTATCAAGTTATGATCCTGGCTCCTATCAAAGTAGTCCCCTTGGCTATCTATACACATTTGTCAACGTTTCTGGAGGTCTTGGAAGCAAGCAGGGAAATCTGTGACTGCGATGCTTGAATACTCTGGGATTGTCTTGCCCTGAATCTCTGCCTTCACGAAACCTTTTGTGCCACTTGAAAACATAACTTCGAGTGCCGTGCCTGCGTATGCTTGCTCAATCATGTTCCACATTTCACTAGGGCTTTTCCCGAGCTTAACGCAGAACTTAATGTTCACTCTTTGCTCACAATCAGCATCCATTGGGCCACCTTTACTAATTCGACAACAACCTGAAAAATGTGTTGCTAAGCACAGCCCTGCCACCTAGCGAGTTTATACGGAAACATGGCCAAGGTTATGTCAAGTAACAACACATACCAGGTAACATAAAAACATTTGTTTCTTTATAGTATTGCAAACTCAGAAATAAAAAAAAAATGTCCTGGAACTGTTTGACAAAGGTTGTATCACTGTCTGGACACGGCATTGATCAAAATCGTGGAGGTCTGCCGACATCACATCTCAGCGCAGAAACAATCTAATTGGGGGCTTTTGTGTTGCTGAAAACCGCAAGCTTGATGAAATGGGCAGTGTGTTCACGTTTGCGATTTACTTCTTTTGCAGGTAATTTTGCAGCCACAGAACTCTTCCTCCTTTCTTGAAAGTACTTCTCCTAATTTTCACTGTGATAACTCGCAATGAAAGCAAAGACAGCAGCGATGTGGTGTGTTTTTTATTGTAGCTCTCAGGTGGCGCATCGGTTCGCTAATGTCTGCAGATTTGTCCGTAGGCATGTTCGATTTTCGTAACGGAGTTTTGCAACTCATATGATTGAAGAACATTGCATGAAAATGCTGAACATGTTACCCACTGCGGCACTGACTTAGTGGCCACTGCTACAGTAAGTTCTGCTGCACTGGCCACACTGATATTCATGTGGCAGTGGAAGTAACTGTGCTATGGCACGATCAGCATGAAATGAAAGTGCAATGCAACGTGTGTCAGAACTCCAAGTGAGCTTTGGAACATGGTGATCTGTGATCGTAAAATAAAATCTCTTTGCATAACACTCACTCAAGCAGATATAACTTAATGCACAGCTCGTTATAACCATTAATTCGTAACTTTCTTTCTCGCATCCTATTATAACAACTCCACGTTTGAAGTCGGGAGATTGTGCAGCTGTGGCTGTAAAAGTAGACGCTAACAATAAAGCAACTACCATCAATAAAGTTGGCCAGCCACAACTGCACTCAAATGCAGCAATTAGTTGGTACACCTCTTCGTGTAATCCGGCTTTAGGACGAACTGTGCTATCTGCCATAGGCGATTTTTAAAAGATATATGGCACTATTGATCTTCAGCCTCAGTTCTGCGCATCTGCACGGAACTTCAGCTGTACGTCAGTATAGCCAGTACGCCTGATGTTCTATATCTAAAGGTTGACCATTGACAGTTTGTGTGGTCGCTTTGCAGCCGAAGCAAGCACCCTGCAGCCCACCCAGCTCGCAGGCTGTGGAACTACCTGGTGCGGCAAGAGGGTGTTCAGGACCTGTTCATTCGTTATCTCTTCTCCCACAAGGTGACACCACTGCCAGATGTGAGTACTTGAAGGGGCCGCCATGTTTACTACTGCTCATAGCGTAAAACATTGACCGCTTATTAAGAGTGAGCCTGTTGGCTTTCAACATGACTTCGTTTGGCATGAGGCGTCCTACTACATTCATATGCTTCTCTTCTACAGACACAAGGCCAAACGCAGGCAACAAAAGTAAGTACACAGTGCGCAAGGTATGCATAGGGTATAAGCATAGGATTTATACATAGACTAATTTTTATCTGCCTTTCGCTTCACGTCACTTACTTGCCAACGCTGTCTCTCTTTCGGCAAGAGCAGCGCACGAAGCCATTTAACCATTTGTTGTGGCTCACAGGAATATAGATACTAACGAGCACTCCATGGAACAGATGCAAATGAGACGAGGGATGCTAGAAGCATTTTCCACAAACACGGGGCAGAAATCTGAGTGGCTGTGACTTCGATAACACAAGGTGTCAATGTCCTATCCTTGCAAAGGGACAGGTCTGTGCAGTGTAATGGGTTCTGAGAATTTTTCTGAACTGCTAAAATTCGGTGTCTGTCTGAATAACACACTAAGAGGCATTAAATTCAAGTTCTGTTTGCAATATGTTGCTAAGAATTTTCCCATTTATTTAAATCTGAAACCTCACAGAAAATTTACAAGTGATGTTAATTATTTTAATTATGATAAATAGTATTCTTCAGGCAAGGTGGCCTCTTCACCGTTGATTCTTGAAGACACCTTATAACTACGATCAAAGTCCCCTAAATAAGAGTCGACGAAAAACATTTTTAAATTCCGCATTGCTCAAAACACTCATGAACTATTTTATGCTAGTCCACCATCTCTCAAAATGAGATATATGAGCAGTTCTAACAGTCTGGAATCTTTTCTGCGCCATGTATTGTACAAAAACAAATCTTGCTACAAAGTTTTAGTTTGTCTATCTTTTGAGTAGATGCTTCGTATTACTTTTTTTAATATAGTGCTTATTTTTCTTGAGCCTTTATGTTAATGGTACTAACCTGGCGAAATTAGTATTGGATTTCTTGCTGAGTGCACGCTTTTATTAAAGTGAGGTGTCTTTTTTCTTCAAAATGTATTGTTCCACACACAAAAAAGTCGTACAGCAATTTGTTTGGCTTCTGCCATTAGCTTGTTCACATAGAAATAACCAAGTACAAAACACTCAAGTGTACATGTTCTAGTAAATGGTTTCATTTTTTATTATTGGTGAAAAAGACAAAGTGAAGGGAAAAAGTTCACTGTAGCTGTCTAGCATTATGCCGAATACCTGAATTGACACATGAAAGAAAGGGGGGAGAATGGATAGCAGATAGTAACATTAACTATAACTTCATTGTGCAAAAGGAGTAGGGTGGCGTTGCTAAGGAAACCTGTGAGATTCTCTGTAGCAGTAAAAGTCGTGACCATCGATACCGCTGAACCATCATGTTGACAAGGCAAGTTGCTTTACTCGGCTTTATTTTGGTTGCCTCCACACAGGGTCAGACGCAGCCACCAAAAGTAAGTGCAGCATGTGTGTGACGTTTGCAGTGCACTGTTCTAAAAATATGTCTTTGTGTTGACTTGTCTGCTGCTCTGCATGTGTGCTGTGTTTACCAACTCGTAGAACATGAACAGCTGAGCGTCTGGCTTTTGCAGAGCCTAGTGAAAAGCAGTGAACATGAAGACCTGTGACCAGCCCTGACCTGTCACAAACATGTCAGGGCTGATCACAGATCTTCATGCTTGGTGTCTCTGCTTCATGTCTGATGTGTCACATGTAATCATAGGTCGGCAAACTCACTCATGAGTGGACTCAGACTCACTCAGACTCGGATCGAGCCGTGAGTCTGAGTTTGGGTGAGTGATATTTTGGTGAGTTTTGAGTCCGGTTGAGGAAAATTTTGGTGAGTCTGAGTCCGAGTGAGCTCTATGCACAAAATATATTTCTTGAGTGAGTCTGAGTGAGCTCCAAATTTTTTTGCTGACTTATGGTGATAACTGCTCAACTTCAGCATTGCTATCAGCCTTATGACGGTGCACGTTGATACTCACTTCTACTCACAGATACTTCAATGCACAAGCGTTTATACGCCAGCGCAATCTTTCTTTTTATCAGAGGCATGCCTTCACCCCCCTCCTCCCCCATAAAATTTTTCAAAGGAAGTTCTTGATAAAATTAACTCGTGTGAGTCATATCTTTCAATAAAAATGTCCTTACTGGATTGCAGTCACTGATAACTAGTATGTGAAGGTACGAGATCAAAATGCGTATCGTAGAGCACCGATTATGCGAGATATTGGTGTTTAAGTGCATTGACATCCTGATCGAGAAAGCTAATTATTCAATAACAGACTCATGAGTCGACTCACTCAGACTCTGATCGAGTCGTGTGTCTGAGTGAGTCCGAGTGAATAATATTTAGGTGAGCTTGAGTCCAAGTGAGTCTGGTTGACAAAAAATTGAGTGAGTCTGAGTCTGAGTGAATCCGGTTGAGGAAAATTTTGGTGAGACTGAGTCCGAGTGAGCTCCACATTTTTTGCCGACCTATGCATGTGATTCATCGGAGATCGGTTGTATAGCTCTTCGCACCTTTTGCTTTTTGTTCAGCCGTGCAGAAGTTTGACATTGCATTTCATTGGACGACGTACAGCTCATGGAGTATTCAACGTTCTTCTGCCTTGAAAGACAGTGTTATCTCATGTAGTTGTCCATGTTTACAGCACCAAACCACCTTGCTGGCCCAGTGGCTATGGTGTCTCACTGCTGAGCACTAGGTTTAAAGTTCATTCTCAGCCACAGTAAGCTTATCTTAACGGGGCCAAGTGCAAAAAAAAATTCTGTATAGTAATTATAGTTTGACATATATGTTAAAGAGGCTTGAGTGTTCAAAATTAATCTGGAGCTCTCAAATAGATTTTTTTTTTTCAAAGCCGTGTGGTGCTGCTTTATGATGTTAAGACCCGCAATTTCATATTTTTTTATGGAAACCGTAAAAAAAAAAATTTTACCACCTTTTAGATTTTTTTCCAGTCTTAGCATTATTGAAGGTGCAAGACAAGAAATATAGAACTTCTAAAATCTTTTGTGATAAATAAATTTTATACAATCTAAAAATTTTCTTGGAAATATGAACGCTTAGGAATATATACTGCTTTTAACGAACGTTTGCAGATGCTTATTTTGCAATTGGGGTTACTCTGTCGTTCTTTTTTTTTTCTTTTACAGGCATTATGAATAATGTATAGGGGATATTGATGGGGAGAATCTTCTGCCCTTCCATTTTTTTCTGTGCTGGGAAAAGATTTCTATATTTCTATATTTCAGTGCTGTAGTTTGTGTATTCCTTTTTCTGGTGTTCCATCTTTCGTGCTGTTTTCTTTCCACTCTATACTTAAGTCACTTGTTCTGTATTAATTTAGTCATATACATCACCATGCTTCTAAGTATGATAAGTGGGAACAGATGTAACACCTTCAACAACACTTATACTGGGCTGTTCTGTGGATAGCTGCCATGTGCACCTGTTATCTTAGCTGTGTCAGCATTAAATCCAATCCTGCGGGAATCAAGACTACAAAAAAGGTCTGAAAAAGAGAAAAAAAAACAAAGAACACCAGAACTATTTTCAGCAACTCTAATTACATAAATGACTTTGTACCACAGACCAACGTCATTTTTCTTCATCTCATTTTTTACAAATATCCACCGCACCACACTGCAGGTTAGGCTTCTCTGCCTTGTCTTTGAAGCCTGCTGCCAATGAAGCCGTGTTTTACAGCACTGCCCTTGCCTTAGTGTGACGAGTGTCGTTTGGTCGTGCAGGAAGGACCGACGACCACTCCTGGTGGTGAAGGTGACGATCATTCCCTCGATGGTGGTGTTCTAGATCCCGTCCGTATCATCCACAAAGATCAAGAAAGCATCTCGGCCTTCTGCATCAGTCAGGTGCTTATTGCAACCACTGTTTTTGCTTCCTGGGGCTGAGTTGAGGTCTGATGTGTGTTTAAAGGGAAGCTTTCTCTGGTTCTTCTTCCCACTTCCTAGTGAAACAAATCAGTTATTTCTCACTTTTCACGATTTAAAGAGAATGTACAAGATGTATGGAGTGTTTAGTTAAGCTCCAAATGGGCATATTTTGTATTCCAAATTATCAGTATTTATTGAACGATTTTGTTATGCCCTTACAATGTGCCCGAATTCGACTGTATAGAGGCATATTATACAATGAATTAACTGGCTGTAAGCTGCAACTAGGCTGGTTTGGCAGTACCTCGTTTGGGCAATATGGTGCAAAGCCAGAGCATAAGCATGTGGTCTGGCACTTGACAGACCCATCGGATGAAATAAGTTGCCCTTTGTGCAGGTGAACGAAGGAATTTTGTCTCTGGCTACACCGAAAGAGTTGCAAGAGCTGGACATCTCAGCTCTGCTAGAGCCCGCACCTTGGCTCGATGACGAGGCAGAATTCGACATTCTCACTTTGAACAGGTTGGTTGAGTGAAAATTTCCATTCCAGATTTTTCTGCTATGGCGATCTACTCTCATCCTTCTCACTGAATTTTTAGCGAGAGCCTCAACTTGAAATCGCGGAATACCATACGAGGATTTATTGGCCGGCAGCCTACTCATAAGCTTACATGGCTTATGACACCAGTGGTAAAACATGTGTTCCACATCTGCTGCCAATGCTGCAAATGGCACTGGCTAGCACTCGCAGGGTCATATCTTCTACACATACACAAATACCACCCAAGAAGGTCAACGATGTGATTGCCACCACGGTGACCTCAGAACTCCGCCAGCAGTGCAAGTGCACATATTGCCTGAGCAACCGCCAATCGGAGGTTCGCATGCATCGTGAATTCCGTCAGACCGTCCTTTATTATTTTTTTCTTTTCCCAGAAAGAATGGGTAAATCATGACGCGCTGACGTTGCAAGAAGCATGCGACATGCTGCCCGCGTGCCACCACTGTGCTGCAGTGAAGCACGTCTTCTTTTCTGCAGGCACACGTTTCAGCTGACCACTAGGCCGCTTTTCTTTTTTCCTTTTATTTATTTATTTGTTGTTGTTTTTGCGCTGGCAGCATCGTGGCTGGGGTGCTTCACCTGCCACCCATTAGTATCCCTACATTGCATTGCCTTGTGGCTCCTAAGGGCCGTCGTTTTCGCGGAATTGCGGTGAAATTGAGATCGGGATTTGGTACATGGCACCCAAAGCTTTCGAATTAACTGGGCTAGTGCTGACCGCTGCTTCAAATTGTCCACTAAAAGTTACATTGCCAATTTACGTTGCCAAATACAGAACTGCAGAAACCCTTCAAATTAAGCGGGATTTCAAAATAACCGAGTTCTAATTAATGAGGTTTTACTGTAGTTGATTGACATTACGCATTGTAACATTCATGCCCATGTGATGAGGCACAGGGCATCTGTCACAAATTATCAGCCATACGTAGCCGCGATTAAAGTTCCAATGCCACTGTATTGGGGGTTTACCACCCATTTTCCTGCACCTCCTGTACCATTTGTTTGCAGATGGAAAGTGAGCTGTCGTTCCGCTTACACTTTCAAGCACAAACGACCACAGAAACTGTGAGATCTGCACACATTTCCTGCACAGTATGGGCACACATCATACTTTCTCACGCATAGCACAAACACTGGGACATGCATGGTGAATGCTTGGTGCTGGTGTGGGTAGCACATTAGCAGGGCACTGGGCTTGTGGCACCATTCTGATGCATCTTGAATAGGCTTGTGCGAATAGTAAAATTTAGGTGCGAAGCGAATTTGAAGCAAATAGTGATCTGGATTTGAATCGAATTCAAATAGTACGTATCACGTATTATAAAGAAAAATGAGCCTATTTGTCATGACCAAACTACCGTATTTACTCGAATCTAACGCGCACCTTTTTTTTCGGGAAAACGAGTCCAAAAATCACATGCGCGTTAGAATCGAGTACCGAAAAAAAAAAAAAAGAAACTCGGTTATCATATTGCCATCGACATTTAAAAATGGCCGCCTCCTACGCGCTTTGGCCATTTCTGCCATTTTTTCAGTTCGTACGTATGCTGAGGAGATTGTCATCCCGTTCTGCGTTCGCATCGACGGCGTGGAAGTGCCGACTCTAAATACTCGACGAGTGCACCACGATGCCGCATTTAAAAGAATAGTTATTACATGTGCAGAGAGACGGACGGAAATCGGGCCGCATCGCGGTCGTTCGAAGTTCCCGAAACGTGCGTGCGAGACTGGCACAAACAGAAGCAGAAGATTTTTTACAGCAAAGCTTCATGAAAAGGTTTCAGTGGACCAAAGCAGGGCTGGTTTCCCGAAAACGAAGAGTGTTGAAAGCGACAAGGAGTTGTCCGACAGCGACGAGGACTGATCCATTACCCGACTCGTATCGCCGCCGTAGTGGTGACAGTTTTAGCAGCAAGGCCCGCTTTTTGACTTTGTGTTTTACTTTTTTGAAAGTTTAGTTCTTTAAAACCCAAATACTTGTTCTTCGAATGTGCGAAGTTTGACTCCTATGGACTTCTTTTGTTCTTTTCTCTCACGAAAAATGGGTGCGCGTTACAATCGATGTATTACCTTTTTTTTTTTTTGTCGCGGAAAACGGGTGCGCGTTACAATCGAGGGCGCGGTAGAATCGAGTAAATACGGTAACCTGCACAATATATTTTTTTTAATTGAAACAAAGCATGTGCAAATGTCATTCTTTTTGGTTCAAAGGAAGTGGAAGCAACTTTGAATAGTAGCAGGATTTGAATTTCGGTAGAATGCAAGGATAACCTGTAAAATGTTACGTTTTAAAATTTACTATAATTGGAGCATATAAGCCGGTATAACATGATGCTTTTAAACTTAAAAAAATGTAACCTTGAAGTGGGGCTTCGCGGCAATGCAGATTTTCGTTGAAAAGGTGTATTCACGGTATAGCACCCCTTCACTGTAGTGAAACTGCCTTTACAGGGGAGGGGGGTGGGGAGGGGGGGTTACATGCAGACTGTTATACGCCTTTTCGTTCATTTCGAATACTTCGAAATTTCCAATAATTTAAATCCGAATCGAAGCGACTTCAAATACTGTAATATTTGTTCGAATATTCGAAGTGCTCGACTATTCGCACAAGCCTAAATTCTTGAACAAACCTCTCTTGCTGTGGCCTCTTCTGTGCATTCGCGTTTCATCACACTTTTTCTTATGCTATATATTACCTACACTATACATGTAGCTTGTGCACATTTGGGTTCATAGGTAAATTCTACAATTGCCGGTGTGAAGATCTCTTAGTGGCAGTTGCACACTGCTTATAATGCCTTGTAGCAAGAATTTCACATTTTAAGTTCTGCAATCATCGTCATATGATACCACGAGGCATTTTCTATTTCTTAGGCTTTGCTATCTAGAACTTGTTCCTTGTTTTCTGATCGCAACAACAAATTTCTGAGCCTTACAGGCTACAGCTAATATAACAATTTCGGTTTAGGTAATGCAACATACCTTTGGGAAGATCTAATAGACAAGATGCTGTGAATGCTAATAAAAGTAACAAATAAAATATGGTGAAACATATCCTTGGCGTTCAGCGCAGAGGCTTGTGAAGACACGTACAAGGAGGAGGGACACACACACAGGCGCTTTTTGATGAGAGTTTCATTTTACGTAGGCATAGTGACGAAACTACTTGAGTGATTATTGAATCAGCTTCTATTCATAAGCTTGGCCAAAATTGTGTATGCCATTGCTATCTTTAACAAAGAAAAAGCCATTTTTCCTTGATACAGCCGTGTCTGCGCATGCCCAAGTTGTTTGCGTTTTCAGTGTATAAATGCATGTATAAATGCGTGTGATCAGGGTTCTAATAAATCATTGTTGAAAGTTAGCGCCTGTGTGTATCCCTCGTTCATCTTGTCCGCATCCTCACAAGTCTCTGTGCTAGGCGCCAAGGATATGTTTTAGCAATGGGTCCAAGGCAACCCTTGCTAAGTTCATTCTAGAACAGCGGGAACGATGAGACAGCGAAGAAACAAACGGGACAAAGCGCTGATGTTTGTGATGTAGGTAGTTCTTGTCTTCATGGTCACATATTGTGAAACTTTGTCTTCATTATTTTGTTTTCTTCTTTTCTTCTGCCATATTTAAGATTTTCTTTCGTGATTATGTTCAGGAGTGTGAAATTTTCAGTGTTGACGGTGTTGTGCTGCATGCCGCAGGCCTCCGGAGCCCCCAGCAGGGCAAGCATTGGACTTCCTGGTGGTGCAACACCCACTGGACCGGCACAATGCCTCAGTGGGTACTGGGATGCCTGGCGCTGGGTCCTCCGCATTCACCAGCCCTACCAGCGCCAACCCTCCCTCATTGGCACAGACGGGTCGGGGTACCACTATGGTGAGCTCAACAATATATTGTCCTCAGAATATGAGAACAGCCCAGATGAAAAAGTTCCATTTCCAGCCGGATTATCGAACCGTCAATCATTGCAACTGGAAAGACTCGTGGTTCGCTAATTCAGCTCGAAGTGGATGTGTATCCGGCTGGAACTTTGTCAGTTCCCGGCTGGAATTCGGCCATATTCCAGCCGGATAGTCATCGACTTCAAGCTGAACTATAGTGCTGTAATGCAGAATTACCAAACCGGAAATCAATCCAGCTGGAGAGGTTCAAAAATCCAGCTGGAAATAAAACTTTTTTCATCTGAGAGTCCTAGCTGTGGAAACAGAAACGAGCTTCTAATGCGGTGTTGTGGGTTAGGTATACAGCAGTGGCATAGCCAGATTTTCTGCGTGGCAGGGGGAGGGGGGTGGAGCACTCGCATGTCAACATGTGTGTGTATATAAATTCAAAAGAAAGTTCTGTAGGTCCGGTGCACATGTAGTTAAAGAGATGAAGGTGCACACTTGTGAAAATTGAATAGTTTTACTGCTTAACGTTTCTGCCATGGCAGTCCTTCGTCAGAATAAACTGAGATACAAGCACACAGCCGCTTTTATGGGAGTCATCACATAGGCAAAGTGAACATAAAAAATCACAGAACGATAATAACAAAAATGCAAGTGTTGTACAGCAGGCTGAATTATGGGCATATATATATACTACATGCACTTGCTCATTCATACTCCTAAATGTTTTCTTAGTTACAGTACAGTTAAACCGTGTTATGATGAAATTGAAGGGGTGCCGAGATTTGCTCATGATAACCAATACTTCGTTATAGCCACAGTGGGAATTTACTGCACATATTATGCACTGTACTTACCCAAAACAAACAGCGGGTGAAATGGCATCTTGCCACATGGCTGTACACAACAAAATAACCACATTCCAGAGATGAAAAGGAAAAGTCACGCACCTACAAAACAAAGCTCATATTTCAAACAGACATAGCTACCAAGAAGTCCGTAATTGGATGTCACTGCATCTTCCTAATGTGAACGATGGCTCGCTCAGCTGCGGCTGCTATGTTCACAGTAGCGTGCCGTGTGCTGCGGGAGGAAGGTGGGAATGGCTTCGCAGGCACAGCAGCGTGCGCATGGCATGCTGTCCAGCTTTGCGCGCATTGCTGGAGGATGTGTGACGGGAGTTTTGAACTGCTAAATACAGTTGTCGTGTTGTGCTCCATCTCAAATCCGTGTTGCGCACTGTCATGACATTGGCTCAAAATTTTATTTCCCAACAGAACTTGTGCGATATATCTAACGGGAAATTTTACCTCGTTAAAATTGGGTTTTAAATACATTGGTTTCTATGGAGACTTTCAAGAGAAATTACGATTTGCTCGTTATATCCATTATTTCGTTGTAGCCTGTCTCATTATAACGAGGTTTAGCTGTATTACATGCTTAAAGCAAGGCAGTGATCTAATGAAAGGAATAGTTGCCTTTTCTGATCTATGTTGTACTTCTCATCATTGGCAGTGCCCTTCCCGCGGAATGTCAACAAATAAGTCAATTATGTAAAGCAGCCCAAGCGAGTGGACAAAACTCTGTGCAACTCTGGAAACAAAGTACAATCTTCATTCGCGAACCTTTGTGTCGTCTAAGCAGCATTCTAGTCCAATGGAAATTTTACATTTCGCTCCTTATTCTAGTCGTGCAGTGTTGCTACATAACAGATTTGCCAAGTTCTCATAATTTTTCTCATCGGCAGTTCATCTCGAGTATTAGTCGTACCACGATCGATTATGCACTGCAATCGGCATGCAAGCTTTATATATTTTAAAAAATAAATCTTATTACCTCTTTCTAACACCAAAACGTCATGTATATTTACGTTAGCATTATTGGATCACTTAATTCAATTCCACGCATCAGGAAATCATTTAACATACATCAACTTATTACTGTAAGTATAAGAATATAATAGAAAATAATGCAGATAATTTAAACCTGGTAACATTCTTTTGTGCACTTGCGTGTCTCTATTCTCGTCGTGCGTTTAGTGCTCCATCTACTGCGTTATAATCTTATTAGTTGCATGATAAGCTTATAGATCAAGCTCTGTTAAATGTGGTGATCTAATCATATGTACATCGTGTGCCCAATTATTTCTTAGGTGCTTACATGTACTTCTCATCGTTAAAAGAACCTCGCCCGTGAAATGTGCCCACTTACCATTGCACAAGCAAATAAAGGAAAGTTGTACAGTGAAACCTCGTTAATACGTACCTGCCGGGAACGCAGCAAAACTACACACTAAACAGTAGTACGCATTAACCACCAAGTACAAATTTGCCTCTCCTTGCGTACGCCATCGCCGCCAGCAAAGAAAAAAAGAGTGCCGCCGCAAATATTGCCTAAACTACCCACTGCAAAGCCTTTTCTTTCTTTTTGCCAAAGTGGAGAAAATATCCTGGCACATTCGCACGACTGCCCGATAGAGCGCGGTGGCCGCCACGCCAAAGAGCATTTCGAAACTATTACAGGGTCCGGGATACTCAGTGCCCGACATAGCGACAGAACAGACAGTGTCTGCATTCCGCGATATATGTGTATGCGCCTGTGCCGCGATCTACTACTAAACGAAAACGGACACGCGGAACAGCTGCGTGGAGCCGATCGTCTCCTGGGTGCGTGCAGCACGTTGCCTACTTGGCTCAACGCTGTCACTGCCGGGCCGCTTGCCGTACCGCACGCGCGCATTATTCGTGGGAGTGTTCTTCGTGCCCGCTTCGCTCCAGACCTTGCACAGACGCGGCGAGTAGCTTGTTCAGATAACGCGGCGATGTCGTGCTTCCTCCGTGACACTGTAGCGGTCCTGGCAGCGGATGGAGGCTCGTTGGGTGGTCGCCTAATAAAAGCGTGCAGTATGGTTACAACAGCGCTATGCTTGCTATAACCGTACGCGTGCGTTTAGCGTGATAGCGTCAATGCAACGAGGTTTCACGGCGTCCGCGACCCGCAACGCTCAACTCCGCAACACCGATCTGCTTTCGTTTCTACAAAGCAGTGCGCGCATGAACACAGCCCCACACGAGGTGGCAGCGATCGGCGGCCCAGCACGTTCAGGTTGTCGCCAAATAAAAGCGTGCAGTATGCTTAAAGTAGCGCTGTGCTGCACGCGTGCCCGAGCAGATAGCTGAAGATACATATTGTGATAAGGTTGTTGGCGCTAAGTCATGCTGGCGCGTTTTTCGGTGGCCGCCGCTTCGCCTTCGTTTTTTCTCGATGCTTACCTGCAAAGGCGTCGCCACAATCACGCAGAAGTCGGAATCGACCAATCTCCGCACTTCTCGAAAATACGGGAAACCTTTGGTGGCACACTGTGGCGTCGAGAATTTCACTCGTGCAGTAAAATTTTATGGCAGAAAAAGTTATCGCGGTATGCACAGGTACGCACTAACCAGTAGGCATAGGGCGAACCACTACGGCTTAAGCGGTCAGTGAATGCATTGGGCTGTATGGGACTCGGTCGGGGATTCGTCGCAACTACGTTTTAACCGTTAGTACGTTTAAAGCGGGTACGTGTTAACGAGGTTTGACTGGATTGTGCTGTTCAAGTATAGCAACTGCCGCTGTGTACCTGTGTCGTCACTGTTCGCAAATGTTTGTCTGATTGACCAGATTGACCTTGTTGTTTTACTAACACCTATGCGTTTCTTCCCTTCCTTCTTCCTTCCTCTAAATAATCCATAACATCACAACGTTTTGCATCCCCAAACAAAACACCATCCTCCCTTTTTTGTTGGCATTTGCAAAAAAAAAAAAAAATCCTAATCACCTCAAAAAGATGAAGGGGCTGAATTTCCCCGGGAGCACTAACGCCCACTTCTGTCAGATTGTCCTCGAGCGAAGCCGTCTCATGATCAAGCCGGTGAGTGGTAGCTTTTGTGGAAGTACAGGTTTGCTGGACTGCCACTGGCCTCTGCACTTTGGCTCCCTTTGCAGCCCTCTTGCCATTTCCTCATCCACGGTTTTGAGTGGTGTCGATGCATGGCCAGCACATGTTCGTATGCTCGCTCTTGGCATGCCTCACACAGTAGTGGGACGAGCATGTTCGGTGAATTGTAGAAGTGGCATGCTAGTATTGAGGCGTGGTGCTTGTTTTGTCCGGATATATCCAAGGGCATGAACTGGTCAAAGTGCTTAGGTTGTGCAATGATTTATCTTACAGGCAGTATAGACAAGAACAACTATACTACTAACACTTTATTACTAACAACTTAATGATGAGTGAGAAGAATAGAGGAAACTGAGGGGCTCGATTATATGTTGAAGTACAGGAAAATGCTTTCCCTAACCAAGATAGATCAAGGGAAATAAAAGTTGCCATAAAACTGTTTGGTGCAGGCTTTATTCTTCATCTTGTGCTTTGTCACGCTTGCAATGCGAGCTGCAGCAGTGGCCATCTTTCCGGGAGGTCCATAGCCTGAGCTAACCTTACTTTACGTCACCTAAGCTAACAGAAAACTCTCTTTTATGTGTGCTAGATAGATTCCTGGTAATACTAGCCAGTGTTGTTTGTTGTCATTGTAGAGAGCAGGTACTAGGAAAGGATACTTTTAGTGCACCTATTAAGTTATTATACACAGTGATTACAGGCTGTATCCTGTGTGCTTTCCCATATAAGCATTTACGATGACTAAAACCTTATGGCATGGCCTTGTTAGAAGTTATATAAATAGTAGTAGTGCTTGTAGTTTAGTAAAACCTTATTCTAATTAGAAGTAACCGTTTATGGGCTGAAAAGAGCAGGTGTCAAGAATAGGTACCATTGTAGCAATCATTGACCAGACTAATTAAGAAACCTTATTATGTTATGCATGCTCTGCCCATAAACGGGAAAACGGTAATATGTAGCAAAAAAAAAAAACTCCATTAGCAAAAGTGTACTTGTGTACAAGTTGCATGCCACCAGGAAATACATGAAGAAATAAATTGAAAAATTGAGACTCAATTTACAAACATTTGCTTGGGAGTGTTATGTACAAATGTGACCATTTACTGAATGTCCCATTTTCCTGGAATTTCACAGGTTATCCTGTCGTCGTTTAATACATGCTGATTATAGAAACACAAACACAAATAGGCTTACGTTTATATTGATCTATGTGTGCTTTGATATACCAACAGTACACAATGTTTGTCACACAGTTCACTCGGGAATTGTACAACTTGCATGAAAAGTACAGCAAATAAAACATGCCTTATCATTTTTTTATCTCTGCTTTGTTAACGTTATACTGTGCACATGAGAGAGGGTTAGCAAGGGTTCTTTCACAAGAAGAGGTGCTTCTGCTACAGATTGCATGTGTGATGCCTGATGAATTAATGAGGCATAATGTAAGCCTGTGGCCTGGGTTATACTCTGCATTCTACATTGGTGGGGTTTGCTTCAAAGCAACTTCTTCTACGCTGTAGCTAGAATAACTTAGGATGATGGATGTTGCTGTTAAGTGAATGGCTTTCATGTTTTACATTGTCGCTGGTAGCCTGTAGGCTTCACTACATTGCAACACATCACAGTGGTTCAGCACTCAAATGTTTGCATTTCGTTCATTGGGGACCCTGTGTCTACCTCATGATCAACATCTCTTTCATTATGTAGAGTAGGAGGGTGGGATAGCATATATACTGCATACTTTGACACCAAAAGCGTGTTCTGGGGATCTCTTCCGTTTATGTTGCTGTGTCAGTGCTTTGTTCTGGCGTTCTGCTTCTTACGCAGTGTGTAATTTTCGTATTTATAATTATCTTCATCGGTTAAAGATGCTTATCCTTGAACAACGGTTTTGTATTGCAGAATTTTATTATAGTAAGTTTAGTTCCCCAGCAGGGAAGTTGTACTACTTACGAATATGGGAAGCGCAGAGGCACACAACCACACAAAGTTGTTGTGAGCAGTACAGCCCGTGCATTGAGCTTAATTTCATGCTGAGCATTCAGCTTGAGGCTGCATGAGTCCCTTGTCGTTGTATTGCTTAGAATTAAATGTAGAAAGAAACAATGTAGTGATTAAATTCTTGTTTAAATCACTGCAAGTTCTTAAACTAATCATAAGTGCTTTATTTTTATTGATGCAATGTAAACTGTTAAAAGTTAGGCCAGAATAGTACTAGCAAGCCTTCTTTGTTACTTTAAAGCTACACTCACTGTACCTGTCTATCTTAAAGGATTGTTTCAAATGAATTGAGCACCATGTCTGTTGGGCGTTTCAAGCAGAAGTTGTGCTTTTTTTCCTTGTTTCCAGCTAAAACGACATCGTGTGGACTCGGTTCGGCGGCTGGCAGCCCACCCAGTGCTCCCACTCTGTAAGCCGCTTACACATCTTGTGTTGTTCGATCAGGCTTATGTTTCTGTGGCAGTTTTGCTTAAACTGTCAGTAGAATCTTGGCTTTGTTAAATTGTACTGAAGTTACCATGTTGTAACACTGTTTGTATTAGTTCATGGTGCCCCTGTGAACTATGCACTGCTTTCCTGATAACCACTAAGGTCATCAGAGTTGCTTGTGATTGTGCTGACCACTCCTCTGTGGTTGAAACTGAAAAAAGAAAAGCAAGCTTAATTTCTCAGCAGGCAGCAAATGTTTACAACCCAGGATGTAGAAGCATGTCTCAGAAAGATACATGGTCAAGAGCACAAGCTGACACATAAGGACACAAGCTTGGAACAGATTAATGATTTCCTGAGTGTCTTCTAATCAATGCAGCTCTCAGGTCTAAAGTAAATGAAAACAAAGGATGCCTGCTGATCCAAACCGTCAACTGTTATTGAAGCTGGGGGAGGGAGCTATGCAGCCAGGTGGTGTTATCATTTTACACTAGGTATCCGATATGAAAAAAATAATCAATGGGGCAGGGGAGACAGTATTTAGGGCCACAGGGATTTGTTTTGTGCAACAACATTGTGATCTGGGGCACCATTTCAGACCTCTCTGGCTGCCAGGATGGCTCTGTCAGCCTCTGGGAATGGGGCCATGCACAGCCTGTGTCGACACCAAGGCTGGCGGGCACCTTTGCCAAAGTAACCAGCCTGCTCTTCAACCAGCAAGGGAACAAGGCAAGAAACCCTTGCTTCGGTGTCTTTACTGCTGTTGTGGGTAGTTCCTTACCGAAGGTTTCCTCACCAGGCCTCACCGAGAATTTCAGCGCAAGAAATGTCAATCTGTGTTTATATTATGGATTAGGAGAGATAAAAGAAACTGAAACATTGCATTGCTATGTAGCCATGGGGCGAGCTTCACTGCCAAATTAGACTCCCTCTTTGCTTTGACTAGAGCCCTCAAGCAACAAATGTTCTCATACCAAAGTCAAGGGACTTCATCAAGGGTTTTTGCAAGTTCTGCGTGAGATGGTTTACTAATGTTATGTGCCACAATTTTCAATGTTGCAAACAGTATGTGTGATATTCGAGTGGAAACAGCACAAGGAACAGGATGTAATAAAGGGACAGACAACAGCACTGACTAACAATGAAACGTTTATTCTTCCATGCTGTGTTAACTAGTTCTGTCGTTGCTCCGAGTGGTGTGATACAAAATATAAAAAGTAGGGGTGTGCGAATATTCGAAATCTCGAATAATTTTCGAATAGTGTTTGCTATTCGATTCGATTCGCACTGGAATTTTACTATTCGAAGAATTCGAACTTCCTAAAAACCAGGGGCGTAGCCAGAAATTTTTTTCGGGGGGGGGTTCGACCATACTTTTTGTATGTTCGTGCGTGCGTTTGTATGTGTGCGTGTATATATACGCAAGCAAAACTGAAAAATTTCGGGGGGGGTTTGAACCCCCCCCAACCCCCCCCTTGGCTACGCCCCTGCTAAAAACAAATACAGTCAACGTCCGATTGAAAGTGACCCCTTCAGATTTTCAATATGCTTCACCTCATTACACTTTCGTATTGCAGCAAAGCTGCCTTTTAAGCTTCCTTACGGTCAAACTTTGCCAAGAGTCAACGTCCGATTAAAAGTGGTCCCTAAATTTTCAATATGCTTCACCTCATCACACCCCGGTAGTGCGGCAAAGCTGCCTTTCAAGCTCCGTTACGGTCGAACTTTGCCAAGAGACAACGTCCGATTGGAAGTGGTCCCTAAATTTTCAATATGCTTCACCTCATCACGCCCCGGTATTGCGGCAAAGATGCCTTTCAAGCTCTGCTACGGTCGCAAATGTACCCCCGCCCCCAAACGTTTGTGGAACGCGAAATTTCCGAGAAAGCTATATTACCGCTTTGTCTGAGAACATAGCTTCCAAATAAATGCTCCAGCCTGTAGTAGTGCCTGCGACCTATACAGCTACCCGCTAGGTCAGAAGCACCGTGCACTAACAGAGCAGAAATTCGCATTTTCCGTGGAGCCCATGTTCCGAAAACTTTTGTGGGCGGGTGTACTAACTCAAGAAAATGCTGGTTCCAACATGGAGATGAAAGATGTGGCAGAGGTGGGGGCTCAATTAATGCTGTTTTGGACCTGAAATTTGGGCAGAAAGTCCGAAAAATTGGAAGCCGAAGCTTTTTAGCATCCAAAATTTCAGATGTTCTTATATATCGACGTCTATGAGGCAGATTTGGAACTCCGGACTTGAAGGGAGCACACCCTTGTCCGCCACATCAGTTGGGCTTCCACAGAAGTTGAAAGAGGAGGAGAGGCTGAGGAAATGGCATCTTTGCCTATCACGTGCAAAGTGTTGTCGGCAGCACTTTGGTTGCACCAAATCATGTACATAAATAGAATTCGGCCTCTACATTGCCTCATTCTCGATAAGACAACTATGAAACACAACCCCGCCAGTGCTTCATCAACCTAGCGGAAAAAAAAACACTTTCATGTTGCTATCTCATAAGAATATGCTTAGGAATCCTTTCTAACTTTTTTTTTCTGCAATTTCACTTCGAAGTATTTGAAAAATATTCTAGAAATATTCGAGAAATATTCAAAAAATATTCGATTCGATTCGCACCCAAAATTTTGCTATTCGCACAACTCTAATAACAAAGGTTTATTTCTATTTCAGTTTGGCGTGACTGACGGCGATGGAAACCTGAGCCTGTGGCAAGTCAGCATGACGTCCACAAACGCCAAGCCCTTTTTCGTAAGCTTCCCATTTTGCAGCCACTTCTGAAGTCAAAGCCCTACCGACATCAGTAGTTTCATGCACAGTATTAGTCTAAGGCACTTCATGGAATAAATGGTTCACTCAAGTAAACCATCATTTCCTTAGCAAAAAGAAAAAAAAAAAGAAACAAAAGTGTGAACAGGTGATGGATGTCGGCAAAAAGCAACAACATACGAATTGCTTGTGTCATCCCTTCTTTTCATGCCTGTCCTATTTGCACTGTTTTTCTGCAACACATTACCAGCTCTCCCAAATGGTCATTCCTCTAGACGTGGTTTAATGTACATTTATGTGCATTAATTAATCACCTCAATTGTTACATTCTTAATGAGGTCACGTATTATGCACATGACTGCATCTGTCAGTGACATCTATTGTCATCTGTTCATTTTGGTGAAGTTGTGTAGTGTCTAATTTGAGCTGTAATGACCTTTCTTTCATTTAGTAGCACTTATGCTCTATGCAACGCATTAAGGGCATGCTCCGAGGTAAAAGGCGCGAAGACGACGACGGACAAGAGAGAGACGCAACCACAAGGTGCCTTGTCTGTGTGCGTCTCTCCCTTGTCCGTCATTGTCTTCGTCCCTTTTACCTTGGATCATGCAATACCAACACGCCCAGTTGTCCACCCTAACAAAGGGCATGCTGTTTGTGAATGACTTGTAGTTCAAGTGAAAGTCTCCAGGTTTCATATTAAATGGCTCAGGAATGTCACAAAACTTTCATTCAGTATAAATTCTTCCTTGCAACTTTAATGTCTTCACTTGTGTTTAGCAAGAATGACACAATTTTTGCTCGTGAGTGTGTTGTTGATTATTTGTATAACAGCACTGATTGGTCACCTTCACCAAAAAGCATGAAATTAGTGGGAAGGACTTCCCGAATGTCTGTGGGTCACTCTGATGTCATTGTGTCTCGCACAGGCAGAATGTGAAAAGGTGCCTACTAGCCAAGTAGGTGACAAATACAAGCTTTTATTTCTGAGAATAAAAAGAAACACTACCTCAGCTAAAGCTACACTGAAGCAATAGGCAAATGTAATATTACATGGATAAATAGGGCAGCACCCAATGCCTTTCGACACTGCAAAAGACAGTACCATTTACCCAAAAACACATTGGGTGGGTCCATTCGTGGATTTTAAAAATGGCAACATATGCAAAACGTCAGAGTTGCTAGCGGTAGTCTCAATGCACATACTGGTGATGGGCTGTGAGAGTGGTGCAAACACAAATTATTTCACGTAATTATGGTGCCTTACGTTTTCTTCCCTTGAGAAATAAGCAAAGACAAATTTTTTTCATCAGTTTGCCTGTCTAACTTGGCAGATGAAGAATGACGTGAAAAACCTTTCAACTTGTCCTGACCATCGCCTTTTCTTGCAGAGCGCATCATGCCACACCAAGCAAGCCAGCGACTTTGCCTTTGTGAGCTCATCTAGTCTGATAGCCACGGCGGGCCACTCCACGGAAAACCGCAATGTCTGCCTATGGGACACACTACTTCCCCAACGCAAGGCGCTCATTGCCTGTGAGTATTCTCCTCCCAACTTGCCAGTAGTTAGACAGGACGAAAAGGGTATCATAGGCGCAGGTCGGGGTCGCCTAAATGGATGAAAATAATGAGATTTCTGTGACGTTAATGCTTTAATTATAACTGCCATATCAAGGATGACTAGTGGCAGCACACATTGCATGATGCTTGTGATGCATAATATGCACAGGTCTTGCATCAAAATGGCGCTTTGCATTGTTTCATGCTGCCATTTATAATTGACAGGTGATGCTTTGGCAGCACAAAGCTGACATAACTTGTAAGGAAGTGCTTTCTTTTTAGAGCTGCTCATAATTCCTACATATTTTTGCCCCATGGATTAATCTTACCTTTTCAGAATTTTTTTTTAAATTGGGTCTTCAGTTGCTTATGTTATGAACTCAGTGGAACTGTGTGTCCTGATTGTCTTGTGGAACAAGAACCGTTTCACCACTAAAAAGTTGACTCAGCATATTAAGTGCATGGCATAATGGTTCAGGATTCCTATGAGATACTTGTGCATTTTGCTTTCTATCAGAGAGCCTCTTCACATTAAGCATAATTCTTCTATTTCAGCTTTTTCTTGTCATGAGCACGGCAGTTCTGCAGTGGTGTTTGCACCACAAAACCAGCTCCTGATCTCGGCTGGAAAGAAAGGAGACGTCTGTATCCTTTTATTTTTTTTCCTCTCGTTTTCCCTTGGAGGCATCTTGATGGTTTTTTCAAGCATGTAGCTCATAATTTTACTCATAATGTTATGCTTATTCTTTACAACTCTTTTTTGAAAACATGCTACAAAACATTCATTTCAAATACCTTAGTGCTTTGTTTAGCTTTTTTATTTTTTTTTTTTCATATTGTTTGTCCAGAAAATTGATGGGCTGCGAGTTTCCCACTGGTTGTGAGGTTACTGGTTTGGGTAAGGCAGCTTATGAAGATGCCCAGCTCATGAAAATGCCCATGTACTTTCGTATACTTGCAGACTAATGTCTGCTCTTTCATCTCCATCTCCAGCTCATGTGACATTGGCACAATTCTTGCTTCCACACTTAGGTCAAAGTCCGCAGCACCTTTAGTGATTTGACTTATAGTGGCACAACTTTACACTCAGTAATTACACCTGCAGGGTTCTCTCTTTCAAAGCTTTTGCTGTCACATTTGATTTTACGAGTTTGGTACACTGGTATTCACTGTAAAGTGCAGTTTACGGTAACCCCTTGACTCAATCACCTACAGTCATATTTGACGTGCGGCAACGGCAGCTGCGCCACAAGTTTCAGGCGCACGAAACAGCCATCAAGTGCCTTGCCCTGGATCCCCGGGAAGAATACTATATCACCGGATCTGCTGATGGGGACATCAAGGTATAGATTTTTCTACATTACTGTCATATGGCACGAGACAATGTGCACCATGCTTGCACATATGATGCTCGCATACGGAAATGGCACAATGGCCCAAGGGATAAAACCTTACCAAAAAACTTGTACGACATAGAACTGTATCACAATTGTGGTGAACATAGTCGCACTTAATGGTCTGCAACATGGGAATGCGTGCTTGCACATGTATATGATGCTCGCATACGGAAATGGCTCAGTGGCCCACGGGATAAAACCATACCAAAAAACTTGTACGACATAGAACTGTATCACAATTGTCCTGAACATAGTCGCACTTAATGGTCTGCAACATGGGAATGCGTGCTTGCACATGTATATGATGCTCGCATACGGAAATGGCTCAGTGGCCCACGGGATAAAACCTTACCAAAAAACTTGAACATACGCACTTAATGGTCTGCACATGGGATGCGTGCTTGCACTGTATATATGCTCATACGGAAATTGTGGCCCACGGGATAAAACCTTACCAAAAAACTTGTACGACATAGAACTGTATCACAATTGTGCTGAACATAGTCGCACTTAATGGTCTGCATGGGAATGCGTGCTTGCACATGTATATGATGCTCGCATACGGAAATGGCGCAATGGCCCACGGGATAGACCTTACCAAAAACTTGTAACTACATGGACTGTATCACAATTGAGCTGAACATAGTCGCACTCAATGGTCTGTAACATGGGAATGCGTGGCTTCACGAGCATCAAGGTCACCCATGGCTTCCTCTAACCCTTACAATTAAACTCTGTTCTATCACTCGGGAATGATTCCAGATGAGAAAACGTCATTTAATTGTGGAAATGAGGGCACGTTGAAGCCACGCGCTCTCGTGTTGGAAGTCATGTTGAGTGCGACTGTACACTACACCTAGGCACATTAGCTGTAGCGTAGTGAAATGTTTTTCGAGGGTGGGGGAGGGGGGTTCAGCCATGCTTTATGCATGTTGTGCATTTGTTGTGCATGTGTGTGCATTTGTTTGTGTATATGCAAAATTGAAAAATTTCAAGGGTGGTTATGGATCCCCTGCTAAAAGCTTATGTGCGCTAGCGTAGACATGGTGTTGGGGGGGAAGGGGGGGTGGAGTTGAACCTCCTTCCCCCTACGCTAGCACACTTTAGCTTTTGGTAGGGGATCATAACGCGGCGCAAACTTTACTGAGCTTCACTCTTTCACTTGCAGGTCTGGGGTCTGCCAGTCCACGTGCTGCTGTACGCCTTCCCCAGCGAGCACTCTCGGAGTACGCTGTTCCGGAACATTGGCATGGGTGTAACACACCTACTGACCGATGCCAAGGGCCGGCTGTATTCGTGTGGCGCAGATGGTTCCATGAAGATGCGCCAGCTTCCCGACCGTGATGCTGTGGTAGCCAGTTTCACCTAGCACAACATCCCACCACTACGTTTTGCTTCTCTGTCCCTGCACCTTTCAATGTCCGACCTTGTGCTGCATGCAGAGTGACGGGAAACCGAGTTGTGTGGCTTTGCAACTGTTATCTCTGGAAATAGTCGATTTCTGCAATTATGTATCCAGGTTTCAACCATCCCCTGGTCTTGTGTATCCTTGCGAGCCCCAATAGTTTATGCAGCAATGGAGCAACGGGAACCCAGAGATCTGCTGAGGGTTAGTTCCCTATAAGCCTTCTTGGCGCTCTTTGTGAACCCGTGTCCACCCCCCCTCCTTTTTTTTACTGTGCTCTTATAAATATACATACCTCTGTTGTTGAATGTGCAGTGTAGCTGTGATAAATTTTTCCCCACTTCCCTGTTAAGTCACATTTGCCACGTGGTCCTGTTCCAAGTGACATTCCTCTCAACGTGCAGAACCAGGGCACAGCTTCGATGGGGGAGATGAAGCAGTCTTGGACATACGTTTGTTTTATGCAAATTATGCACTGGCTGTTGATTGCTTGGTTAGCCATTGTGCGTGGTAGGTGCATGGAAGCTGTTCAATTGCTAGTCGAAATCAGCGGTTGCGGTTTTTCTCCCCTACTGCAGACAAAGCTGAGATGATTAAATCAAATATGCGCAGTCATTAGTGTAGAGAACTAAAGCACGTTTGTATATATGTATTTATGACATAAATTTTTGCTTATGCCATTGTGTTCTACTTAGCCTTATTTTTTAGAAGCGACTATATAGAGGTGGTGATGATGGAACGTGCAAATTGTCTGAAATAAAAAGTTACAGTGGGCACCTGTGTTCTGTATTTGCATTAAAAAAAATGAACAGCATGAATACAGTGACCCTTCTTTCTTTTAATGTTTCTTTACAACAGCTCAACAGAGTCCGGGAGGAAACAAATAAATATCTGGGCAAAAGTTCCAACATACTTCGATGGTGACTACAATTAGCCTTGCTCGTAAGCCTAACCATGACACAATGGTGACCAAAGTAACGGCGTAAATGTTTCACACTTGCGGAAGATCGATGCACAGTGAAGCACAACACTCACACTGAAGTTTCCAGAGCAGCGTCTCTGCTGTTATCATCTTCTGCAGATGCAAGATTAGATGGTCGGCAGCTAGCTAGCGGCTCAGTCACTGGCCTTCCATTATTGCCTGGGAGGATGGCGTCTGGCAATGGAAGAGTCATTGTAGAAGACAAGAAGTTCACATTTGGAGACTCGCTACTCTTGGGCGGCTGCGTCGCATCCCTGCGCCGAGGTGTGGTCTTTTCCCGAGAGGGTAGGCTACAGTAACGACGAGATGTGAAAAACCCCTTCTTTCCAGATGAAAGGTGCACGGCACCATTCTTACCTTGACTTCAGCTGCTCTAGGATGCCCATGAACGCAAGGTAGTGTTCGTGTGTGAACTCCTGTTAAGGTTACAAGAAAAAAGTTTCGCAAGTAAACACGGAAGCTCATTTTGCGTGTTAACGTAAGCACCTCTTGGTCTATTCAACATCTAAGCCGATTTTACTAATTTGATCAGTACTACTTCTAAAATAGTAACAGCTGCTGAGAGACTGGGAAGCGAAAACTGAATGCGAAAAGATTGTTTTGCTGTGTAAATGTAAACGCCTCTTAATCTATTCAACATCTAAGTTAATGCGACTAATCTGTCCAGTACTATTTCGTAAAACAGTAATGGCTACGGTGATACCGCAGAAAGCGAATAACTTATTGGGAATCAATTGCATAATTGCAAATGCTGTGCCTTTATTTGAAAAAACAGTAGCGTTGGCAACTCACCCTAACGATAGCACCAAGCTCATCAGTGAGGCGGCGGCGATTGCTAATGGAAGCTGCATCAGCAAGCCACCCATCGCACTAACAAAAAAGGAACTAGCTTACTTAAATTTACCTGCACGTGTTGTTCTGTGTAGTTTTGCTGCTTTTTTAGTTTTAGTTGGTTTATAACCCTTGTGCTTTGACTGATATGGTAGTGATCGCATGTGACAGGTATATATTTGTGTGTTGCTTTAAAAAATGATAGTTGGAAGTTAGCGCTTGTCCTCGTTGTTTCCTTGTCCGCTGTCAACTTCTTGCAGTGAAGTTTTGGAATACCAACTAGCCCACTCCCACATCTTGCATCAATTGCATCACTGTTGAAGATAAGCTTGTCTACTTGCTAAAAAGTAAAAGGCACTTGGAAGCTTAATTTTACATATGCCCAACAAACAAACTTGAAGATCGCGCATGAGATTGACGAAAATGGAGTTAAAATCTGTGTTGAAGCTGCCCGTGCTGGCCAAAGGAATACTACTTGAAATACAAGCGCGTAACTTAAACAGGGACTTCGGAAGACAAGTGCAAGTTATGCGCTCGTATTTCAAGTTACGTATTTCAAGTACAGAAGGTGACTTTTAAGGGCTCGTTTTTCTTTGTTAGACACAATATTAATGAGAACTAACAGACAATAATGCCAAGGAAAGTATAGGGGGTGTTATTTGTAGGAATTGGGATATAAATGTGAAGAAAGTAAAGTGGACTTTCGAAAAGGTAACATTACGCCGGCAGGGACCGAACCTGCGACCTTCGAATAACGCGTCCGATCAACTCGCCCAATCAGCTATTTTAACAGGTTAACCGTAGTTTAACAAATTGCAAGAAAAAGTTAATACCTTCGGGCTGTGCCTAGCATGTTCGTACAAGTCCAGAAACTTGTGTATAATGCGAGGATCGCAATCCGCGAACGGTCCCCCGTGAACTTGACGCAGAAGGAAGATGCGAACATCTTGTCCTGGTTTGCGGACTCGTGTCTTGTCGATTCGTCCAATGTGCTCCTCTGGTGCCAAGAAATGCAGTGAATTATTATTATTTTTTACTGTTCTTTCAAATCATTTTCATGACACAAAGTTATGAGGAAGAAACCTCGCTACGCAGCCAAGGCGTGCGATTTGTTTACCTAGTTCCGAAAGCTTGTCCACAACACCCATACGAAGCAAATGCTGTGGCTGCGCTGCAATTGAAAGTACATAGGCCCGATTTATACACGCACCACATGCATGAATCAGCGGGTAGTTACAAGCGGTTAATGGCAGTGGTATACCTTGAGATAGGTCACTATCGGCGGACAGGCACTCGTTTGGCTTGAGAAGTGCAGGCTCGTACGCTATGTCTTTGATAATTAGCAACCGTCTATCAACTTCATCTTTCAGCGACTGCAAAAAAAGACGGCGAGATAAACGTTAAACGCGCGCTAGATTGCTACGTGCTTGTCATGATGCACTTGCCTTGGACACACCATGACCGATTGGCACATGGGGGCTGTGCTTTGACTTGAGGGTGAATCGCATTATCTGCCTCTTGGCGAATATAAACAGGAGAAGGAAGGTCTGCAAGAAACGCCAAAATCAAGGTATCACGATGATAGGAACCACGCACACGATTCGGCGCATGTCGCGACGCTTACCAGGACTCCTAATGCGATACAGATAATAATAGCAACTCCAGAGAGTCGATCTGCCATTTCAGCGTTTCAGTGAGCATACTCAAACGATAAGAGGTGCGACTGCGCTCACGAGAGTTTCTTTACAATCGGACACGCACAGCATCAGACACAACAGA
The DNA here is from genome assembly GCF_013339695.2 of Rhipicephalus sanguineus. Classification (NCBI taxonomy): domain Eukaryota; kingdom Metazoa; phylum Arthropoda; class Arachnida; order Ixodida; family Ixodidae; genus Rhipicephalus; species Rhipicephalus sanguineus. Next base: position 149,113,156 of record NC_051178.1, on the reverse strand, counting down.
TTAGCACGGCTGATCTCGATACCGGTTGACTGACAAGTTCGATGAAATGCGAAAAGTCACCACACGACATCGCACAGTTTTTATCTCATTAGGATTTTTGACCATTGGTCACGTCGTTCGCTGCACCGATTCTCACTTGTACGACGAGTTCCGAGCTTCGCAAAAGGTTTGCGGACCTCTAGGAAAGGCCCGATTGGCTCCGCTTGTTGTATTTTGCCAGCGGCTTGTGACACGTGACCGCGATGCTTTTTGTCCGATACCGCCCCAAAATGGCAGACAGCGACTCGGAGAGGACTCCGAACGACGAGAAAATAATAACGCCATTACAGTTAGGACCGCGGGTTGTAACCATCTGCAAGACCGAGACAGGGTTTGGCTTCAATGTGCGCGGTCAAGTCAGTGAAGGTGGCCCTTTGAAGAGTATCAACGGCGAACTTTACGCGCCCCTGCAGCATGTCAGCGCGGTGCTCGAAGGCGGTGCTGCCGAGGAGGCTGGCATTCGACGCGGAGACAGGATCTTGGAAGTGTACGCATCATCTTGTGCTGTTTTGTTGGTGTTTGCGGTTCTCGCTGATCTGAGGTTAAGCCCCGTTCACGTTGTGCTTCACGCGCCAGTGGCTGACGGCTGTGGATCGGAAGCGAAGTTCAGTTTCGGTAGAGTTTAGTTAGGCTTAATGTTTTTCCGTGTTTTCTGTGCCAGTGCTGTTTTTCGCTTGTTCGCGAGCTGACCGCTCCACGAAAAGGTGCCTGACCGAACCGAAAACCTATCTTCCATTTGCCACTTACGTATAAGCACTGCATCACTGAGTCTTTACAACGCTGCCGACAGCGATTGACGTGACAACTTGTAGCAGCTGATGCAGAAGGGGTACGAGGAGTTGAAGCGTAATTTTCACGTGAATGGCACTATGAGCACGTTGATGAGACATTGTTCTCAGCACTAAGTGAAAGCGGGCAATGCCTGAAGCGCGAGCATAGAAAAAAAAAGAAAACGCTGGATACGGAATTTGGCTGCGAGCTTTAGCCAGAAAGAAACGATCGCTCGCGAATCATGTGTCCTTGTTACATTCTGATCCTCTCACTTATCAATTTTCCATTGCCTTCTAGCAATGGGGTTAACGTAGAAGGAGCAACACACAAGCAGGTCGTGGACCTCATCAAATCTGGCGGAGACAAGCTTACTCTAACTGTCATATCAGTCACTGCTCAGGTACGTCACAACGTAGTTGCGTGCAGCAGCTACTGTGGATCAGCGCGACGCTTGCGTGCTTGAAGCCGGTCTTAATGTGGAGGCTGCTTTTACCCCCCATTGCCAGGAAGCCGAGCGCCTTGAGCCCAGTGATGACTCTTCAGGAGTGTCGTACATTGACTACAGTGAAAAGCGCTCGTTACCCATCTCAATCCCGGACTACAATTATCTCGAGAGGTCCAATGACAAATTCGTGGTGAGTGTACATCTACCCCCACTCATTCTTTACTGCCGCATAAGTTAGGTGCATCATTAAAAAATATATAAACTTTGCATTCATTAGGAACCTGTGTCTGCGTGAGTGTCCTTTCATATGCTTGCTACTATTTGTTATTGTTTTTTGAGCACTAAATTTATTGAAATGTTGCACGTTGTAGTGATGTTGAGGTTAAAAGCTCTGAATTTTATCGACCATAAGCTTTTTCGTCACAGCATTGGCACCTGTAACAGACAAGGGGATTGCCTCCTCTGTTGATGCTGTGGCAGATTGGGCAGAACCCACACTCGTAACGTTGCTGTACAGTAGCATGTGTACATAATTGGATTTGTGACAACCGTGTGATTGCTACAATGCATTATTTTGTTTCTTGTTACTATTAATCGGGGCAGCTACGCAACCTCATAGAAATGTTCAACATTCGGAGTTTGTGTTCCTTTTTTTTTTTTCATTCAAGCAGCATTTAATATGAAAGGATGACACAGCTGTGCCATACAAAGTACAGAGTACCAATAGCACTGCACAATCAGTATCTGTATCATCAATCCACTCAGCGGGTGCTTCATCATTGCACAAGGAAAGGGAAGGTGCATCAACCGACATCTTTCATAATTTTGCTTGAACAAGACATAGTCTTCTCTGAACAGTATAGGTCAGGAATAGGTGTAGGTGAATATTTAATGTAAGCGGCACATGTTGACTGCACAAGGATAATCTTGAGCATTTTGTGGCATTTCACAACTACTCAGGAAAATAATTGATGTTACCTGAAGTGATGGAAAGATGACAATGTGGAACTTTCGTAATTGGCCCCGCCATGGTGGTCTAGTGATTATGGCGCTCGACTGCTGACCCGAAGGTTGCGGGATCGAATCCCGGCCGCGGCGCTGCATTTTCGATGGAGACAAAAATGTTTGAGGCCCGTGTACTTAGATTTAGGTGCACGTTAAAGAACCCCAGGTGGTCGAAATTTCTGGAGCCCTCCACTACAGTGTCCCTCATAATCATATTGTGGTTTCGGGACGTTAAACCCCAGGTAATTATTAATTCAAACGTAATTGAACCATCTGCTCGTTGAGACAATGGCAAAGAAGTGGAGTGGAAGTGTCATGAAATGCATGAGAATTAACACTGCCATGGGCAATAGATCATTGATTGGGTGATCTGATTGCATAATTTTCAAATATAATTTTCATTTATGCAGGACAGAGATGAATGTATTTTTGGGAAAAGTGGGTCACCTAGGTAATCTTTGTCGCCTTATCCGGACATGCCCAAAATGGGAAGCGATGCAGGCATGCTTTTTGGTGACATTGTTTACATTGTGCTTATACCACTACATTGCGGCATGAATGTGGTTGCAGTTTAAAAAAAGAAGAAAACATTGAGTGCTTTGGAAGCTAGGACTTTGCTCTCCCAAGTAACTGAACAGTAATCTTTTAAAACATTTGATTCATCGCTGAAGTCAGCTAGCTTTTCATCTCGGCGATGAAGCCAAGCAGGATAGCTGCAATGGCCAGTGACATCATTATAAGTGAACCCATCTGCCAGTGCACTTTTTCTTTCTCCACAATAGATAGCTAGCCAAGCGCATGATATTGCAAGAAAATTAAAAGTACTCTTTTTGAACCAAACTTGCTCTTAGCCATTCTTACCAGAAACAAATGAATGAACCCAGCTGTCTGTAGCATGGAATGGGTTGAAATGCCATACTGTTAGCTTCTGGGTGGCTAGTTCTTTTCCTTTCGCTGAATTTATTACTTTGCGCACATATTAAATGTTACCGCATCCCCTGTCAGTTAAATTGTAGTTAAATGTCAGTTAAATTGTAGCAGATTTTTTTTTCGTTCCCATTTATATTTTCCATAAGGTGCATCGCTGAGGAATGTTTCACTTCGCTGAATGTGTTTATTTTGATAGTTCTACTTATGTGTGTGAAAAGGGGTGTGGTTTAAAGCTGGTACATTTGTAACAATGCTAATGAAGGACAGAAACTGTGGGCTTTGTGTGAGCATTTCTAGCACAGGGAAGGCAGTGACTGATCGCATACTTTTCAGTTTCTTATGGTATTTCAGCATTGTAAATGTTACATTGGTGCAAATAGGACTCATTGTAGCATACTTCTGTGCTTACTTGAGGAAAGTAATATTTCAAAGCGACACCATTTCCAAAATTCCATCAGATGGTTTTATTCAAGGAAACATTTCTTTTCCAAAGGTTCAACCCTGGTGGCACCATAGACAGCTCTTGTACTTTTACATCATTCATCAGGTATCATAAGTTTGCATTTGTGAATGATCTGTACATTTATAAATTTGTCTCTATGCTTTGTTTTTATCATAAAGTATTTTTGAAGAAATTAAGGTAATCGTGTAAGTTGCGAATGTATCGTTCTTTTTGCCTGCAGAAAAAGCACGGCACATCTTGTATACACTAATGGTGGTTAAATGAGCTTGTTAATTCTCCGCAAGAAATTTGCTTTCATTGACATCATCGTGCAAACTTCCCTGTAGGTGTACAACATTTACATGGCCGGAAGGCATCTATGTTCACGGCGCTACCGCGAGTTCTCAGTTCTCCACATGAACCTCAAGAAGGAATTTCCGGACTTTGCCTTCCCCAAGCTGCCGGGCAAATGGCCATTTTCACTGTCAGATCAGCAGCTGGATTCACGAAGGAGAGGCCTCGAACAGTACCTGGAAAAAGGTGTGGCTTATTCACAGTACCCAGTGTGTAATGTGTTGTATGCTGCATTGTTCAGTTGCATAGCGGTGATATCGGAAAACACTTGATGAAGTGATCCTTCAAAAATCTGTTTACAGCGACGCTAGCGTTTCAGGGGGAATCAACCCCAACTTGCCCCCGTGATATTTTTCAAGTTCACGTGTATATATATACGTGCACGCACAAGCTCACAAAGTATTGTCGACCTCCCCTCCCAGAAAAGATGTCTGACTATGCCCCTGTACGGTGATTTCAGGGATACGAGGTAGACTGTTGGAAGAGAAGTCAGGCTACATTGCTCTTTAATTTGTATGGGAATACTCTGGCATCTGAGTGTCGATGCGACGCTGCGGATTTCAAAGTACTTCTTGTATAGGTGCTGTCATGTTGTAGTCAACATTCTTCAAACTCTCTCAGTCCGGCTTCTTTACGCTACAATTAAGTCTGTTTACCAATAAAAATATAACTATGCCCTGGCAGAAGCCTTTAAATTAAAATCTGTGACGTCACACCGAGCTAGTGTGACAACTGTCATCCAAGTTTTGTTGTTTACCTCTTCCAACCCATCAAACATTCTTTCATGGTAAAAGTGTAGCTTTGAGTTGTGGTTAAGATTTTACAGTTGCATTGATGAAATCAGCTCAATAGTTAGCAGGGCGTTGATATTTCATTCACTCATACTTGACTGCATTCGTAAGACTGCGTTTCTGAAGCAGTCTTTGGTTTTATTCTTCCATCCAGTGTGTGCTGTACGAGTGATTGCCGAAAGTGATACTATGCAGGATTTTCTCACCGACATGGACGACGAACATGTGAGTATTGGAAGCTGCTTAGTTTCTCACTTTTTGGCTTGATGCCATTACCTTATTTTATATATTGAGGAACCTACATCATGGTTTGAGCATTATGGTACGTGGGCTGAAATGGTAAGAAAAGTTATAACATTTATACAAACAAGGTATTTCTCACTTCTACAGTTAACTGAAACATAAGTCTGAAAAAATTATATTTGTGGGATAATTGACAACGACTCACATCTAATGGCAATTCCACACGTGAGTCATACAAGGGGGAAAAAAAATGTGCAAATACGTCCAGTGTGACAGCTTAGTTATCTAACTTTTCTTGTCATGGTCGTGTCTGCAATATTTTAGTGTGGGCTCTTCATGTACATAATATTATATTTGTCACTGAAGTGCTGTTATGGCTGTTGCCAAGTGTGTCTCCAGTGAAATAAATTTGTATCTTTAGGGTGAATTAAGTAAATAACACAATTGACTACCATGCACTGTGAGGACATCCATACTGATTGTGTTTTTCACATGTGTGGGTGCAAACTTCCACTGCCATATTGATTCTATGCCAAAGCTCTATGGTGATAATTCCTCATAAATATGAGCGTATGTTATTTGAAAGCTACAGCAACGCTTCATTTCTGAACTTGATGTGAAAGTTAAAAAACAGTGTTTTATTAAAGCTCAGGTATGTGGAAAATTGTCATCGAGGCAGTTTTCATATTGAGTATACTCTCTAAGGAAAACTGTTATCACTCGAGCGCTGACTCACATCACATGGGAATATCAAAAGATCTATTTTCCCAAAAGAACCCAAGTGAAATTATGGCTTCCACTGTATTGGAAAGTAATGCCATCAGTTGACAATGTTTTTAAGCAATGGGTGCAGAATACACTGCTTGTTTTATCATCTATGAATAGCTTTTTCAACCAACCTCTATGGAGTAGTTGCCTTCGGCAACTTGTAGCGCCCGGTGGTTCACTGAAAGTGCAAGTCATGATGAGAGAACTTATATGAAGTCCATTAGCACAGCTTATCTTTCACAAGATTGAACACATGAGGATATTGACACTTAAAAAAAGAAAGAACAATGTGAAGTAGATGCATGCTAGTATACTGCATTGTAAGCCCTTGGAGGCTGGCAAGTGGAAATTATATTGGCATGCTTATTTTGCTTCTACACCTGACTAAACATACTTTCTGTTCTTTGTCCTTGGCTCTGAATGAAGGGTGGCAGTGCATCACTGGTGGACATCAAAGTGCTACTTCCTGACCGAACAACTATAGTGGTGAAAGTGCGCAAGAACAGCACCACTGAAGAGGTACGGTGATTTTCATCCTTCATCGCTACTTCTCTCATTTCTTCCAGCCTATTGCAAAGTTCAAACATGACTTTTATTTGATTTTTTTTTTAATTTTGGAGAAGTGTATACTTCTTCAAGTACAAATGCACTCTTATCAAGTGTGTGTCATTGCTATAGTTTTTAATAAGGCAATGTGCTCTGTATAGTTATTTATGTCTTTATACACTTTTCCTGATTGAAAGTGTTAAACTAAAGTTCTGCTTGTGAGAATTCATGCCACCATAATGAATACAGTTAAACCTGGATATAACGAAATTGACAAAGTCCCGAAAAATTGCATTATAAACAGGTGTTCATTATATCCAGTTTCAGCACGAAAATTCAGAAAATAAACACACAAATTAAACACAAGGGGACTTGAAGGCAGAGCTCACCTGAAACATTTATTTGGCGGCAAAAAAGTGCATTATTTTGCTCTATTGCTTGTTTTTGAGTGATGGCAATAGTGTGCGTTTGTAGGACCTCAATACAACGCTGCTCCATCATCATCTAGCCGTGGCCTCCAAGACAGGCTCCGGCAACGCGACGTGTTACTGGAGCCAGTCGCGGAGGCTACGGTCTCGTGAACCTGTGGTGTGGCGCAAAACGGCAAAGCGCGTGGCGACAGTGACGAGTCGACATCCGAAGATCCGTCATTGTCACCGTGGTCGCGGACAGTTTCCACCAGTCTGACATCTTCTTGGTAGTGACGACACAGTTGTCGGCAGTTAAAAAAAAATCGCAAAAGCTGCACGTCGTCGGGCTGCTCCGTAAGCGTGCACTGAAACCACGCACGACCATGCACACCACTGTCATCGCACTGTGTTACGTGCTTTGCTTGCTACAGGTTTGCCCAGTAAAGAGATCAGTCTTTAGATGATGCCTTGGATGCTGAATTCTTCAACGTCACTACTATGTAACAATACTGCAATGCTACGGTTGTTACATTTGGTAGCTGAACGTATTTATGAGCAATATGGTGTGTCTTGCGGGTTTCAGAACTGTGGCACTGCCATGAAACATGTACTGTGCAAAGGTGCACTTGCAGCACTTTCTTTCAAAAAATAGCCAACTTTGTCCTTCTCTGACATGCGGGAGTTGAACGTTCTGGAGCACTTCAGTATTGCTTCAACAATATGTTCTGCATCTCATACCTGAAACTTGAGCTCTTTAAAGCAGTGTTTGTTCAGCCTGTTGCTTTTTGTGACAGAATCGTCAAAGCACTCCTTTATTTTGACCACAAACCTACCCTGCAACATAAAGGCGTCTTTGCGGTTATTGAATCACACATGTGCCATGTCCATAAAGAAAAACATGACACCAGAATTTTGTAGTTGCTCGTCCATTTGTGGTATGTGAGCTATTTGTTCAAACACTTGCCAGACTCGCCTCTGAATGCACAAGGATCTTTTCGGAATGGATCATAGAGATGAATGCATCATAGAGCAGGCAGTGCAAAAATATACGTAGACATAAGTCAGGATCCCCGTCCCATGTTTAAGTTCCTGGCTTGTGTCTACATATTTTTTTGTGCTACCTGCTCTGTGATGCATTCGTACAAACTCGCCTAGATTTCCGTTCTCGTAACCAAACTTTGTGTTAGGCGTGAGACATCTCGACCTGTGGTTGTACCGTATTTACTCGAATGTAACGCGAGTTTTTTTGCAGATTTCTGCTACCTCAAGTCGACCCTCGCGTTACAATCGAATACCGAAATTCTATTTTTTCTTGCTGGACGCAGTGAAAGGTCACCCTTCGCGTTACAATCGTGGTCGCGTTACAATCAAGTAAATACGGTAATGGAGGCGGACCAGCAAGGCAGTGACTCAGCAAAGATGCGATTTCAGAACTGTGCTATCTGGTCAAATACTGCACACCTCCACCATAAATTTTTATGGCTGAGACTCGTTAATTTACTCATGGTCTAACAAGAACTATCATCTTTGAAATGTAACGACTTGGTTCTGCTCTCAACGCCATACATTTGTCGGCCTCCTTTTCTTCATCTTGTGACAACCAAAAACATGGCATTTTTTGTAGACGTAGTATGTGTGCATTGTTTTGCAGGTGTATCAAGCAGTGGTGGAAAAGGCCGGCTTGCCGCAGGAAGTTTGGCGCTACTTTGCTCTGTTTGAGATTGTGGAGTACGGCTTCGAGCGCCGGCTGGGCCCCAACGAGTTCCCGCATAACCTGTACATCCAGAACTACTCTACGGCCACATCTACCTGTCTCCTGGTGCGCAAGTGGCTTTTCACCACCCAACTGGAGGAGTCACTCGCCCAGGCTTATCCCTTGGCTGCAACATTCTTCTTCTGGCAGGTGGGTGCTGCTGCTGTCTTGCTTAATTTGCTTTTTGTTGCAAGTGTCAAGCCAGTTTGGCATTGGCAACTACTATTAAATGTGGTGACAACTGTAGTTGCCATCTAGTCTGCACCCGTCACAGCAGTTTGTGCAGTAAAACCTCTTTATTTCAGCCCCTGTTAATTCTAAAGTTCTATTAATTCCTACATTCCCTCTAGTCCTATGAAACATGTACATACTACTGTCACACAAAACTCTCGTTAATTCGGATGTATTTGGTCATACTTCAATTAATTCAGACAGTTTGCGGTGCTCAGAGGCACATAAGATTGGGTGGCAGTAAGGGGTGTCCAAATCACACTGCCACTGACGGCATCTCCGAGTGGCATGTGCCGATCTAAAAGGCCATGCTTACATGTGCTGGGACGACGAAAGGCTGGAAACACGTCAAGGTCGCCGTGTTTCTAGTAAAAGCTCATAAATTCGAACTTGTCCTCTGGTCTCGGCAAGCATACGCAACGTTTAATGGCATAAAACTCTCGTTAATTCTGTAATATTTCGCTGCAGCCCGGTTAATTTGGATAATCCTCATAGTGCATGAAACGCCACAAATGCGTAACGCAAAAGAGCAAACACAGTGTTCGTGGTCAACCGAAACAAAGCGGCACAGTCCACATCACCATCATCATCATCATCAGTGCGAACTGTATGGTCATAGAGTTCCTTACAATTACATAGAGGGAAAACTTGCACTGCGATGCTGTTGTATGCATGGGAATGCTGGGATGTTTCAGATTCAGATTGGCTTTGTTCATGAAAACCCCAGACATCTCGAAGATTTTGCCACAAGAGTGTTTGCTGAGCCCTTCATCATCAAACAGTTTCAGTAGTTCTGCCTTGAGTACTCTGGGCTGCTGCAACTTTTTCGTTGCGTTTTGGTGGTCACATCAAGTTGTGGCACCCATTCAAAGCTAAAACATGTTTGTCAGCTAACACACTGTTGCATCTGAAAGGCCCAATACATTAACAGCAATCTCTATCTTACGCTGAAGTTCTCAGTCGCTGTACCTTCTGACCTTCATTGAAATGAGCTGTAATATTTTGCATTGTCACCAGCAGCTTGCCTCTTGTGGCATGTTATTCTCTAGCAGCTATGTATTATATGTGTTAACAGTCACTAACACTGTCCTCTAGTGCTGTAATTTTTAGTTCGCTATGTTGGGTTTCGTGGTGCAAAAGCAGCTATAATTATTTAATCTGTCTCTAGGTGCCCTGATTTGCGATGGAGCTTCTAAAGTTCTCATGGTCGAATAAATGCACGTTGTCTGCGCCAGACACGCATCGACACAGGTGCAAGAAGTGTTTCTTGAAACATAAAATTTTTTGTTGCAGGCCATTGATGATGTAAACAAGGGACAGATCAAGCCGGGCAACAAGCTCTACGAACTTAAGGCACTACAGGATTGTTCACGGAAAATGGAAGTGAGTTATTCCAATTCATTTGTTTCCTCCTCTGCGTCACCTTCCAAGTATTTTGCTATGGGTGCATGGTCCAGTAAATATAACAAGGAAAGCTTCAGTGAGGTGTGATAAAAAAATTCTTTTAGCGAAATATCGAATCCTTGCGGAGGAATTGTGTAAATGATAGGAACTCTTTTACTATGCTTTCAGAAAATCGAAAATTTTAATTTTTTTTAGGATTAATGCCTAAAGGAGTACTGACACGATTTTGAGGCACCCCAAAAGGGATATTTTTCGTTTCCATGGAGTGCACTACCAACGCTGTCCACACACCAGGGCCAGACAACATGTATAAAATATTTTACTTTGATTTTAAAGTTTTCATCACCCAGCATCCGCAAGCCAGCCCCACCACAATGGACATTATTACGACAAGTCAACACAATTCACTGGGTTTGCAAAATCTGCATCCTGCTTGCAGCCTAAATCGCAAGCATCGCTGTCAGAGTCTCTGGACGACAATTCACTCGTCGTCGTTTACGTGAACCACGTGCGACTGACAGCAAACTGACAGCTCTTGCTAGTATGTCGTGAGTTGCAGTCTTCGCGTGACGTCAGACTTGTGTTGAGACGTCACTGCGAAGCCGCCCACTCAATGCCGAAACCGAAATTCCTGTTTTAAGGTAGCGGTACTAAAGATATATTCAATGCATTCCCAAGCACTACGACACTCTTTTTAGGGTTCTCGACACCCATGCTTTTATTTATAGCAACCACCAGAGAATATTTAAAATTCGTTTCAATACTTCTTTAAAGCCTGGCAAATTAGTTTGGGCTCTGCTGAATGCTTACTCTATCTTTTAAGCGGCCGTATTTTCGATGGAGGCGGAAATGTTTGAGGCCCGTGTACCTAGATTTAGGTGCACGTTAAAGAACCCCAAGAGGTCGAAATTTCCGGAGCCCTCTACTACGGCGTCTCTCATAATCATATCGTGGTTTTGGGACGTTAAGCCCCAGATATTATTATTACTCAATCTTTTATTGTGAGCATGCACCTTGTAACCTGTTTTTGTGTAAGATGGCTTTTGTTGTGCACTGTGCATACCTCTTGCGAGCTTGATCCTCACATTTTCTTGGTTAGCTATAGTTAGCTGAACTTTTGCTTTGTTCCGTCTGAATTAGGGATGTGCGAATATTCGAAAGTTTCGAATATTCGTCGAATATTACATGCGAAATATTCGTATTCGATTCGAAAATCGTGTATTCGAAAAGTTTCGAATATTCGATAACTTCGAATATGCGATTCGATTATCATGCATAAAATAACTCGTCTTCCACATTTCTGCTGCGTTCGTATAGCTAAAAACGTTGCCGAGAGGGGCGATAAACATCGTAAGTACACGGAGGCACGATCTCTGCCTGCGACGAGCGCCCCAATACGTATGATTTATTGCTGGTGCATCACCGACGTGCAGCGCTGTTGGCGATCATGTAGCCGTACATTTTCAATATTATGCGGCCGTAACGTGCCGCACTACCACTCGTTCACTATGCGGGACCACTTCTGAAGAAAGACAGTGACCCATGTGACTGGTGGCGGACTGTAGGCACCTTCAGATACCGCAGTATGGCAAAGCTTTGCCCCATGTACCTGCCTATACCAGCCACTTCTGTTCCAAACGAGCGTGCCTTTTCAGTGGCAGGTGTGGGGGGTGTCTCTGTTAAAAGGGAGCGCCTGCTGCCTGACCATGTGGAGCAGCTCATATTTCTTCATGATAACATCTAGTCATTACTTTCATTGTGCCGTGATATTTGTTTGCGTTGTGATGTGCATTGTGCTAGCCTGGACATTGTGTTCTGGAGATAGCAGTGTATGTTTTGTTGCCAGTCAGGCTGTTAATGTGTCTTTTTTTCCAAATAGCTACATGTTAAATAAAATATTGTTACTGTGGAGGCATTTTTCCTTTGTTATTCGATATTCGATTCGATATTCGAAGGTGGATATTCGTATTCGATTCGTATTCGAAAAATTTGATATTCGCACACCCCTAGTCTGAATCTTTTGCTTCTGCTTAAAATGCAACAACCAAATGCCTTCATTTAAATCAAATATCTTGTGCACAGCTTTTTACAGCAGAGAGGGGCAGCCCTTGCACTCGTGATCTGTTTTGTGCTTGTTACGTGCAGTATTTTAATGTACGATGGTACTTCCTTCTTTTACCTCGCCGTCCTTGGTGTTACCCCAGTACTTGCAACTCGCTAGGACTCTGGAAGGCTACGGGGAGCTGTCTTTTCCACACTGCACCTGTGATGCACGCAAGGATGGCCACGTCGTCTCTACTGTGGGGATCGATGGCCTCAAGTTACAGGCATGCCGAGACGACGGCACATTGGAGGTGAGGCTGTGCCGCTTCGGTTGGGGAGCGGAAATGCAGAACCGGTGAAAGATAGACAATTTGGCAATGATCTCTACATGATACATGGTAGGCATGGTAGGCAGTTAGCACTGTTTGACGAACTGACCATATAACCAGAGCAAGCAGCTTGATGTTGTGTGATTCGTTAATATACAGTCGAACCCACTTATAACGATCCCAGATATAACGATCTATCGGTTATAACGACCATATTTGGGTGCACTTACGATTTTCCTATGCTAACCATTGAAGCTGCGTCCACATATAGCGAACATTTTTCAAAGCCTCCTACTTTTACAACGAACACTTCAGACGCGGTCGCGGTAAAAATATGGCGCACACGAAGCGAAAAAAAGTTAAAACATGCCTTCTAAAGCGTGACAGGGGCGCGCGCTCTCGCGTGCCCCGCTTCAGTTTACTTGTGACTAAGATATCCCTGATCGGCGAGCACCGCACGCAGATTTCGGACGCTGCGAGCGAGGTCGCTCACTTTCCAGACGTTTCTTCAGTGGCAGAATGGCAGTGAGGAAAAAAAAAATAGTAGGCAGCATGAAGCCTTGCGGTCAGCTTTCGCAGGTAACCTTTCCTGGCGCCATTCTCTGCAGCTACGACCGCCTGCGATGAACCAAACAATGCCTTGGAACGCAAGAAGGCATAAATGCAAGGAGTGATAACCGCGATAACTTTCCATCGCAAAAAGGTTCACTGCGTCCATAAACTCGTTGACGCCACAATGTGCCGCGAAAGGTCGTCCGTCTTATCGGTAACGGCAGAGACCAGTCGATCGGTGATTACGACTTCCGCGCGATTGCGGCGATGCCTTCGCGGATAAGCATCAGAGAAGAGCGAAGGCGAGGTGGCAGCCGTCGATGAACATGCCATTATGACTTACAGCCGACAACCTTATCACAGTCATCTGTAGGTATCTGCTCGGCTGCGCGTGTGGCGTACGCCGCACACTGCAGATTGATGGTGGTACGAGCGCGCCATGCTGCCGTTCGCAAGTTCGCCGTGTCATGCGAGACCGCTTTAAAGTGCGCGTTGCTTTGTAGAAACAAAAGTTGCTCGCTGTTGTTGAGCGGCGCGGGTACCGAGAAACGTCGATGCACTGACAGCGAGCGTATACTGCTTGTTTGACTAGGTGACAAATCAAGTGCGCCGCGCATCGTCGTGCAGGGCCGCGAGAGCATCGCGGAGACTTAGAGTGCGCGTTGCTTGCAAAATGCTTGTTTTCGCCGCGTTGAACGAAGAGGCTAGTCGCCGCACCCGTGCGCGGTCCGGAGTGAAGCAAACACGAAGAACGTACAAGCGCGCGCATACGGCATACAGCAAGCGGCCCGGCAGTGACTCCGCGAGCCGAGTAGGTAACGCGCTGCACGCAACTAGTCAGGGACAATCGGCTCCACATCGCGGTACCACGCTTCGGTGAAACGGTGCCAGCTCATTGTAAAGGCGGTTAATTCACTCGTGAGCACGCAGCAGGCGTCGCTCCACGACGCGAAAAGGCTTAGTTTTGTCACCGAAGGGGTTGTTAGCACTTTAATAAAAGTGCAAAGAAAAAAAAACCGGCTTGGCCGCTAAGCGCACGTTTTTAAGGGCGAGTCCATATACAACGAACTACTGATATAACGACCACTTTTCGCGATACTTTCGAGTTCGTTATAAACGGGTTCGACTGTATAGAAGACTCTCGTTAAACAGAACCAGAAGGGACCGTGAATGTATGTTTTGTTTAACACGAGTTGCCTTTATTGAGAGATGAGCAGTGGTGCAGATTTCAAGTATGAAAGGAATCATACAAGAGGCAGTTGTTAAACAGCGATTACATTTGAAAGACTTCTGTTTACTGACAGTCTACTGTAACATATTATTGTTTCTTCACTATTTTTTGCGTGTTTTGCAAGTTTTCTACTCTGCTGCTTTTTTCCACTTTTTACTACTTGGAGTTAGCAAGCTACTGCTGTACGTACTCTCGTAAGCCGCGCGATAACAGTCTAGAACATGACACTTGTGCAGGCACAAGTGATCGAGTTCCCATGGGACACCGTGGCCGAGTGGGAGGTTGATGAAGAAGGCATGGCGTTTGCATTCCAGTACACCCGACCTGACAAAAAGCCGCGCTGGGTGAAAATCTTCACACCTTATGTGAGTTGTGGTTTGACTGTAGCATGGATGCAGTGTTAATGTCTTGCTGCTGTGGAGGTTGACATTGCATAAAATCTGACAATTTACTGCTGAGCAGAGGGCAAATAAAGCCTCAACTCCCGTTCCTCTTCCGAGTAGATTTTGGATACACACAGGACACTGTTAGGATTGAAGGAAAGTGTTGGGAGCTTTTGTAAGAGGCACTTAGATGCTTGCTAGACCGAGGCTTGCATACAACACAAATGTGTTTTCATGCAAAATTTCAGCACGCGTATATGTTTGTGCAGTTACAAGGCTATGAAAAATATGTATGTTGTAAGCATGTCATTTTACCGTGTTCAGTCATTGATCAATCTTTTGGATAGGTATGATCCTAAAAGGTGTCTTTACTATTGAGAAGTGGGAAAAGGGAATTTTAGTGGCAACACAATTTAACTATTTTCTACGGCTCCAGTGCCATTATAAGTTCATATTGCTGTGACCAATTGCTGTTATAATGGGCAGCCATTTTTGCATTTACCCGCTATGAATCTCCAGTGATCTCCAACTATGGGACAGTTTTTAGTATTTTTGTCATACGTACTTCTACTGCGTTGTGGCTTATTTATTTTTCTTGCATGATGTGAACATTGTTGCCATTAACGTTTGATCAGCTATTACTAAGATATGTGTGCTGAAGCAATTGTTACTTACAGTATCTCTGGCCCCTTGCATTGCTCTTATCTTACAGTTCCTCTTCATGTTTGACTGCTTTGAGCGGATACAAGAAGAGCGGACGTGGCATACAGAGAGTGTGTCTTCTGGGTAACAGCCACCACACCGATGCACTAGGAGACCTATATCAAGGAGGAAAAGCTCTGAAGCGGGAGGGGGAGGGGGGGAGGTGGCCACCACGGCTGAGAAAAGGACATGCGGCGGCATCGGTGTGCTTCCGAGGGGGCTGCACTGGAATCCAGCTGCACTGCATGTAGTTGCTTGTGCATACTTGTACATAGAGGGCTTTGTACATACTAGGTATAGACGACATTTGGTTTGTTCAAGTGTCGAGCACATACCAGATGCCATAGATGTGCAACGAGCACGCAGCATCAGAGTAGTGTGCCACAGTTCTGCTTGAAGCAGTCGGCCACGGTTCCGTCGGCGAGGAGGGAAGATCCGTCGGTGTACCCTGGATTAACGGGCAGGCAAACTGTGGTTAGGCTAAACTTCGGCTGTGTCCCAAAGCGCTTTTGCGTCGTTGCACAAAGGAAAGAAAATAGAAGAAAACTAGTTCTGAGACTGGTTGAAGCGTGGTTTTCTTAAACAAGCCATAACCGAAGTTCAGATAAAGTGCAGTTAGTCTGCCCTGTGTAATCAAGGTGTGAAGAGGCTAGGGCACCGCGTCCTGCCCTCTCGTGTTTGACGAAAGAGTCGATTTTTTGCCATGTTTATTTATGTACACACCCACTGGCCTGAACAACATTTGTTTGTTCGCAGTTTTAGAGAGACCAATCTTCGAAGAAAAGGCAATCAGTCTTTCCGCTTGTTTTCCGTCTTGTGCTGCTTGGCTAGTAGAGAGGAGGACTTTTTTTTTATTTCATTGTGCGTGTTGTTGTTGCAATAATTTGTAAGCTGCTGGATTTGGCCCAAATGAATACAAGGCAAGGCACAACAGTTCTTAATGCACTGTATGTACAGCAGTAGTTGTTTTGGAGGTGAGGAGTATGTTTTCTCCTCAGAAAAAGCACTGTTTGTTATTAATAGCACTGTAATTTTTCTAGTCATCTCTCTCTCTCTCTTTCATTTTTTTTAGGGGGAGGAGGTTTATGGGGGAGAGATTTGTCAGTCAATCGACAGCAAGCTCCAAGGGATATTTTGGCATGAGATGCCTACTGATCACTGCAATATACATATGTGATGATGGAACATATGGTGTTTGGGATGGGAATTTTCGTGGCAGTCTTGATGCATTCTGACTACAACAGCGCATTTTTAAAGCTTTCTTGAGGATTTCTGTATTTTGAAGCTTGCTTATATTGCATACCTATTTTGTCAACAGGCATGCTCATGCCAGCACAAAGACCACGCATGCTCTCCAGTATTTGGTATGCAATGCCGATGACGTCTCTGTTCACTGTATTCTATGCCAAGATGCGAATTTACTTACTATCTGATCTACAGGGAACCGGATGTTTTTATGCATTTCAGCTACTATATACATATGTACAATATGACTTTTAAATTTCCCCAGTCTTTACACTGGAATGTCGGATCAGGTACATGCAATTCATCTGTTAACAGGCATGTCTTTACAAGTGCAAAAATCATGTGCACATGTGCGGTTTCACAAATAATAGCATCACTTCTGTTGGCAAAGAGATGTGTTATGCATGTGGCCATTAGCATGTGCCAGTGCCTTGTACCAGCATAATTTTAGCTGGTGTTCCAAGATTTGAACTTTCAGTTCCTCGCACTCTGTTCAGCGTATGGAGCCCCTTTTTTATGCGTGTATTTTACCTTTTTTGTGATGGTCAGTTCCTTTACTACTGCCATATTTTCTTTCCCGTCATGCATCTGCGCTGTTGGCGACCGACATAGTACAGCTGGGAACGATGTATTTGTGTGCTGTTGGAGTGTGTAGCAAAATGCACCATCGTAGCCACATTACAGCACGGTGCTTGGTTTTTAGTTGGCTGCTTACGTCCCATCTTACAGACATGCGGGTTATTCCACATTGGTCGCTGGGCTTTGAATTCTGTAAGTTCAACATTGCTTTGGTAAAGACAGTGCCCACCTTGGTTGACGGCAGTATGACTGAAGGATCTCTCCAGCGTTGTAGCGTTCCCGTTTGGTTCAGTATGGTAATCTCCATTAAATATGGCACATGTAGGCACATTTATTTCTCAAGGTGTGTACTTTTGGATGATCCCCTAACAGAAGCCAACCACAGCCACCTTACTGTTTAGCCTTGGGCAATGTGAAAGAAGCCATTCATGCCTCGAGGAGCGAAGTGAGGTCATGAGGCAGCATTGCACACCTTACTAACTCTGGTGAGATCTGCCAGTCATGGTGCCATGGCTCTGTCAAAGTAGTACTACACAGTATGTGGTATTTTTCTAGATTTGATGCCTGTCTGCAAAATGTGCACTGTTTGAAAACAATGTGATGTTGAACACAATTGTTCACCTCTGAACCATGTGCCGTGCGGTGATGCAATTTTTCCACATGCTTTTACGTTTCCCTGTTGCTTGTACTTGCCCGTGCCATTGTACTCCTCAATGCCTGCCATCTTCAACCTTGTTTGACTTATGCCATCCCGAGACATACTCAGGCCTTATTTCGCTTAAATGGTGGCAGCTGCTTAAGGCTAAAGCAAATGACTTGAAATTCAATTTTTCTGTTCTGCATTCCAGCTGTAGGAATGGCTGTGATGTGAAGCTGTAGTTTGTTCTAACGAGGTCTGACGTGCTTAAGCTGTAAAAGCTTGCTAGCACCAATGTCGGCATCCCAAGAGAGTAAACATCTGAAAGAGACAGTTTAAATAAATGAATAAATAATGGAGTGCACCTAGGACGAAGATGTTTGCAGAGCGACTAGAATGTTCTCTTTGTCATCTTTATTTTTTTACTGTTTTTCTTTTTTCGAAGTGGACCTCGATTGTGGCATATCCGCCATGCTGCTTAATCCATAGTGAAGGCAACGTGTGCCAGTGATAATGAAGTTCTGTAAGAACGCATGCCTTTTCGTTTTGTTTGAAAACTGTTGCTGAGCCTGTGCTACATGGCCAAATCCAGTGCTTCATTTATAAAGTATGAGCCCGCAGCAGTAGAAGCTGCCCAAGACAGGTCGGATGGTCACGTTGTTCTTTTTATTTTTTTGTTTCAAAATTTCTTATTAAATAAATGTTTAGTGAGGATTGAGTTGCCTGTTTTGATTTTTTTATTGTGCGACTGTACTCGGTACTAGAAGCATTTTTTCTTCAAGTACTGCTGCTTAGCGATGGATTCAAAACTTCTTGGCTAAGGTATGTGGCCCGCTATGTGTTTAGTTTTCATTTTAGTGTAGCTAGATTGAACTGCTCCACAATGACATCTAAAATTAGCAACAAGAAAAAAAAAAGGTTTAGAATGTACAGTTGGCACCATTAAGAACTCAGTTGCAGACACAAATTTTTAATGACTGTATAGCACATACAACTGGCCATATAGTAACCAGTGCCAATCTACATAAGCTCGCAGTAAACATTCCAAATTGCAGACGTGGAAACTTCCACAATTGCTCAAGGCACTGCTGCCATTTTGAAGTGGTTTAGCTGATTGATAGTCCAGTCACTCTCTGCGCCTTTAGTATAATCCCGAATGAACCTGAAAAACAAGGGTACATTGTTCAAACACAAGGTGTCATATCAAGCAAGGGTTCTACATTTCCTTCAACGAAAGTAATACGAGCAGTGTGATAATGGCCAGGCGCATGAAGATTATCGCATGGCCAACAGGGAGGGTTTGTCATATCATTCACATGAATGAAATCTCTCTACCTGTAAGTCAAAGCAGCAATTTTGGTCATCGGCCCATTGCACACAAGTCATGCCCCACATACGAGAGTTACTGCAAATATGGTAAGTTGGAACTCAAAAATAAGACAAGCTCCACTCTCCATTTAATCTTTCTTTTTTATTCTGATGTAAACATTAAGCATAAACAAGCAGCCTAATTGCACATGTGTGGCAGAGCCCTAATTGCTGCAGCCAAGTAAAGAAGGGACCACTGCATGGAACACGAGCGAAATTTCTGAACTCAAAATAAAGAGAGTGAGTAGTGAAGAGATGGCTGCCATGTGTGCACCTTTTTGTTTTTTAAGCGTTCAGCCTCATAAGTAACTTGGTCCTTTATAAATTAGTTACAGCAGCAATTTTTTTTAATTGACCACACGCCAATTTCCCACCCCTGTTTCACTTCGTGTCCCACTTAAAATCAGTTCTATGGAAGAAGAAGAAGGATCAAGAAAGGGAAAAACTGTTGGCACAGAAGTGTCCTTATTGAAGAATTTGTGCAGGTTTCCTTATAGCTATATACCAGAAATTGGTGGATGACAATGTTTCCCTTTTGCAACCTTTCCTCATTTTAGAGCTCGAAATTGGTACACTATGAAATGACAACTATTGCCCGATTTGCATGTGACGTTAAATGCCAAGGTTTCCATGGTTTGAAAGCATGCATTCTGGCGACCATCTGCCATATGTATTGAAGGCACTGCTTCCGTTGGTTTGTAGCTTGTTTGTCAAGGGGCGAGTAAACTGCAGAACTAGAGTCACCTTTACGGACACGTTCCACATTGGAAGTAGAATAGTTGGTTTTCAAGAGTAAACATTTTTTTTTTTTAGTTTTCAATCTGCTCACAACCGTGCAAAGAACTCTTTCGAATGCAAAAACTTGCACAACGAATGATTTTGCTGCAGGCTTTTTTTTTATTATTTGTATGTCTGTTGGCTGAAGCTGACATATGAAATTGAAGAAGGCAGCCGACATTTGTTCCTTGCTGGTTTTGCTAAATGAAGTCCCACCAGCCTCACAACTGCATGAAAGGTGTACACATCTGGTAACAATATGCTAGAACTGTGACCACTGCACAAGCTGCACACTGCTGCTTGTAAACCGGAAGCAAATGAATGATTATGCCCGTGTCTGTCAAAAATGCATACTACAAACAACAGCACAGGAAGACTGAAGTGAAGCACCTGTAGTTGGCAACATGGACCTTATCTTGAAGGTGCTCCACCATTTCGGGATTTCGCCGTGCCTCTTCTAGTCCTGGCATGTAGTGGTAGACAACAGTGGCTTCCACATATCTTTGGTTGCTGTCTGCAAATCGAAAGCATCTGTTATTTCTAATGAAAACCAGTTGCTTTTTTATTTATTTATTTATTGCTTTTGATGGAATGACGATGTAACAAACCGTCACTGTAAGGTCACTTACTGTCATCCATAATGATACCAATTTGGTATAAGAAGCAAAAGTAGATATCGGACAACTTGACGGCCAGTCTCTGACGTTGTTCGACACTCAAGGAGCAGCACTTTGCCTGGGCTGCAGACGGCAACCTGCACAGCAATGTCAATCCCTAAACGACAATGCCCAAGCGCCATGTGATGATGCAAACATGCAAGACGGATGCTACAAGAAGTGCATGCGGTGCATAATACGTTGCAAGCTTAAAGTTTTCAATTTTCAGCGCGTGGTGTACTTGCATCGTTAGTGACCAGGCCTTCCATGGATTTGAAGTCTCCATTAGCCATCAGAACCGAAACGTACGTCATTGCCTACAAACACAAATGACATCGGGTACCTGTGATGGGACACAAAGGAACAACGATCCCTTCAGTTTGCTCAAGGCCTAGCAAAGCTTTACGCCAGCGCCAAGCCGTTACAATAGAAGTACAAGAAGGCGTTATCACCTGCTTGGCACCGTCAAGGAACTCGCGCTGATTGAAAGTCGCGTCCAAGTAGGGCTTGATGATGAATATAGTTTGTATCCAATTCTTGATCGTAAGTATTAAGTTTGGCCACACTATGTTCGGATTCTTCATCAAATTGAAGCTGTTTTCGCTTCGTGATGAGCATCGGCGGACGGAGTGAGCACATAGCGCCGGTGCTGAATATCGCTGGAGAGTCTTATCAGCACACACTGGCGAGCCAAGTGGACGAAGTTGCGACGTCCTGGAACATTGGTAGGAAAGGCTGGCACAATGTATACAAGCGGCGGTGGCACCGGCGTAAAGTTTGACAAAATTTTGCCGGCGAAAGCACAGGTTGAACGCCGCTTGCCTAAGAGCCGCCATGATAAACGTGAATGTCGATGCCACCGCGATTGCGCTGATCATTACGACGTGCCCTGGCGTGCCCACGGGTGATCATGTATTGGCCTGTATGGCTCCATAGAAGAAAGAAAATAATCTTTTCTTTCCTTCAAGTATCTCTCAAATAGCGGTATCAGCAAGCATAAAGGAAGGCAAAAAATTCATGTTTGCAGTGTGCACTCAGCAACACAGCAACCAACTCACCGCACACAACTCAGACGCGGACGTAAACATGAAACAGTGCGCTTGCTTTTGCTGTCTGGCGGT
The DNA here is from genome assembly GCF_013339695.2 of Rhipicephalus sanguineus. Classification (NCBI taxonomy): domain Eukaryota; kingdom Metazoa; phylum Arthropoda; class Arachnida; order Ixodida; family Ixodidae; genus Rhipicephalus; species Rhipicephalus sanguineus. The sequence goes on along the minus strand of NC_051178.1, from coordinate 149,091,401 downwards.
TAAACAACAACATTTACGCTAGTCACGTGCGCACCACAACATTTTAGAGCGCATTGGCAAGATAATTATATGAGGTTTAGTTGGTTCAGTTTTTCATCTGGCAACGTTTGCTCTGCAGGGCGTCCGTGATCCGAGGCGTCTTTCATATGATTCGAGCAGTCAGCTGCTGACAGCTCGAAAAGTATCTGAGATGACGCGAAAAAACAAGAGAAATGTTGCCGTCGGGGAAGCGTTTCGCATAGCCGTCACGACGGCACTTCAAAAGTTCTATCAGACTGAAGACCAGACAGGTTTGTCCTCAAGTAGCCGGCACTCGTACTGCAAGTGTGCGAGCGTTACCGTTACTCTGGAGCGTCCTGCGCACTACAACGGCTTTTCTGTTTTGCAGAATATGAGTTTCCGTCATCGTTCACGGCTGAAGAGCGAGCTTTTATTCACAAGTACTGCCAGACACTGGGTATCAAGTCAAAAAGCCGAGGGTAATGCGATTATATCGTGCTTCCCAGTACTGATGTACCGTTGATATACCAGAAATGCGCACTGTTCCACAAGGTCCATTGCTTTGTGGGCTGTGCGCGGTGCTGTTCTTGTGGGTTCAACCCACAAGAAAAAAATATTTTTGGTAAATTCCTTACTCGAATAGTCAAAGCTGATGTTCCGAGCATGTCACGTCTTCTAGCGACACCTTACTTAGTGGTAACACATTCTAAAATATGTGAAAAGCAACAGGAGTTTGCTAGGCAAGCAACTGTTGTAAGGACCGCATCTATGGCACATGTAGCGTGTTTATGCGCAGTGCTTAGTCGGATTAGTGAAGTTTCCAAAGGGTGATTTAATACGCCATCATTTCTTGTACCTAGCCACTTCAACTCGCCCATCACTTCGTTTTTCTCTCATTGTCAAAATTTGTCTCATTTCTGTCTTTCCACATCATTTTGGTAGCCAACCTTATCTCCTTCTGCCAGAATAAATTGTTGCCTTCCTGCTGAGGTAGTTCTAAAGGGTCATTATGTGACCAAATCACTGTACTGTTCTTTCTTGAACTACATATCAATGTTACAAATGTGGCCATTCCTTAGCACGTTGGGTAACTCAAGACTATGTTCGTTCTCTCTGCTGGCAAAGTTCAAAACCGCTTGATGCAACAAGTAGCCTGTGTTACGGACAACACGACCATTGTTCTCTTATGCAGGAAAGGATCGAATCGCTTCCTTACTGCCTACAAGAAAGTCGGTTCCACCATAGTTCAGGCTGACGCTGGGTTCAGTATGGGACCCCTCTCGTGCCGATTTGCCATGCTGCTTCTGCAAAAGTTTCCGGTCAATTCTCACGAGCGCCAGGAGCTGTTGCCTCCCACCGAGCGAGAACGCCTCGTCGGTCAGGAAGGTGTGTGTCCACCAGTTTCTTCCCATATTGTTTCCTCTAATCATTGTAGTCGTGTCAGTTAATATTCTTAGAATTTTCGTAGCATGAGACAAACTGGCTCACAAGCAGGGCTACGTGTCTCTAGGAAGGGTCGTGGACTAGCATAAACTTTGGACCCAATTAATTGAAGTCAAATGGGTTCTCTGTAAGTATCAGATCACACATGCTCGGTGAAGCAGTCACTAAAAAGAGGGCTGAGGGGAGTACTAGAAAAACATGTACAAAATGATCATTTAACTACAACATTCCATGAACTAAAATTCTATTTTTTTTTTATTCATGCATGTTTTACCCTTAGAAGCAATATAAAACTGGTTTAAATTGATACTTCATGAGTTAGGGAAATTACCGCAGCGGTGGCTACAAGCGTCCGCTTCCAATGCGGGAGGGTGCCGGGTTCATCCCAGTGCCGACCGGGAACCCACGGTTTTTCTAAAGGGGTAGAGGAGATACCACCTGGCGCTCGGTTGTTATGGGTACTACGAAAGGTGGACCCATAAGGTCTGCAAAGACCCCTGGGCGCACCTTAACCCACCACAGCCTTGGTGAAATAGTTGAGCATCCGCCTCTGCTGTGGGAGGCAGAAATAAAAATAAGGTACTTTTTTTTAAATTGGCGGCATGGGACTGGCGGTTGCCGCCAATTTTCACAGGGTGGGTGCCCTCCCAAGCAACTGAATTATACTCTCATGAAATTAGTGGAAAGCTTGCACTAGTCCATGGCTCTCCCTTCTCATCTTCGTACATGTTGCACAGTGTCTTTTTCTAAGCATAATGAGCCAGCTAAGCCTGCTACAAGTTTCATTTTTATTTTTCTCGCTCCTTGCTTGCACTTGGCATGATTTGCTTAAGTTGTCTGCTGTTTAGGTGATGCGTTCTTATACATCTTGCCAAGGCAGGTCGGCAAAGCGAGTTCAGCATTCCTGAAGAAATAGACATTGTTCGCATTGTGCCTGGCTAGCCAGCAGTGGAGAAGTTTACTTTCTCTGGCATACTCACAACTGAACATTTTAAACTGGAGTAGTTGCGTTGCGTTTCAGCTGAATGAAATGAGACAGGCATGCTAGCATGTCCAACGAAGTGACTAGCCGCAGCAAGCACAGCACCGGGTTGGTTGGCAAAACATGGGCCTTTGCCCTGCAGTGGGCGTAGTCAGGCTGATGATGGTGCTAATATGCATGCTTTTGTGGACTCCTTTCCTTTCCCTGGTGCATGCAGTGCGTGACGTGAACCGCACAACAGCACGGCTCAACTGTGGCATTCCCCAAGTTCCACCACGCTGTGAGGGCACCCTGGATGCCCAGCGCCAGCGCCTGCCCATCTGGCAGAGCCGCCAGAAGTTGCTGACCACCATTGCCCAAAATCAAGTGACCATCATAATTGGAGAAACTGGTTGCGGCAAGACCACTCAGGTGATCCAGCTGTCACGTGTGCACGTCGAGCTTGTATGGATACATCTTTTTAGTGGCACCCACTGCACTTATTTTGTTTGTCTGCTTATGTGTTTGTGTGCGTGGTTTCATTTGTAGTCTTCCATTGCAACCGACTTGTCCCACTCTTGTCAGGGTCAAGTACCCATGGTTTGCAGTAATGCATTTATTTATAACTGTGCACATAGTAGTCAATTCATTCCTTCCTTTACCGGCGAAGTCGAAACAGTCAGTGTCTTATGGCTAGTGCTCTATGAAAAAGAAAACTAGACTTCCCTGCATTGTAAAAATTATCCTGCATGCAAGGATTTTCAACAAAGCATGAAGCTTGTGCACATGATATTAACAAAAGGTTCAGCAGGATTGATATGTCTTGCCTTGATCCTATTTCCTCTCTTGCCTTTAACAAACCTAATTGATATCATAAAGATAGAATGCACACTGATTACTTGGTTGTCCATTCACTTGACTGTTCCTGCTCTGTGTTCATTGCTCTGTCTACTGTCCAGCCCATTTTATTTCCTTTTTTAATGTATTTTGTTGTGACTTTCTCACATCACTTTTGGCATTGTAGTTACAGCCTCACGCTTTCTTCTGTATTTGTTGCAGTAGTGTAATATGTTTTGTGCAGTGTTGTTGAAGTTTCTTACAGTGCAGTGAATCTTATAAAAATTTGATTGTTCTGATTTTGCTGCAGTTAAAATTTTGTTTGTAGGCACGTACTCGGCGAACAGAATCAGGCGAGCAGGGCAATAAGAAAGCCAGCCAGCACTGTGAATGTGTGGCTGCCCATGTCCTGTAATAAGCTATCCTAGAAATCAAGAGCTCAGCAGTAGACCCTCACTGACGCTGCCTGGAATGTGTTGCTCACTTTAGCCAACTGTGTTGGGTGTCTGTACTGTCTGAGAATTCACACTTATCCCTTTATAGCGAATCCTAATCCGTGTCCTTTTGCATTTCTTTGTAATCGGGGTTTGTTTTAATGGGCTGTGTGCAGGTGCCTCAGTACCTGCTGGAACAGCACAGCAGCCTTGGTAATCCCTGCCGCATTGTGTGCACTGAGCCCCGGCGACTCGCTGCCGTGGCTGTGGCTGAGCGAATTGCTACAGAACGGAATGAAAAACTTGGCCACACTGTGGGCTACCAAATACGGCTGGAGAACAGGTTGGGCTAATAGAATGTCAGCATCGTATTTTCAGAGTGATGAAAGGTGTACAGTTAGGTTGCAGGCAATACCATGAGACATAGAATTCACTTTAAATTGATATGAAGAGAAACATTCAAATCAATTTAGGCTCACAAAATAGTACTCTTTTTAAAGTTCGTTGTTAGTATTTGTCAGGTACAAGAACAGAAAATGAAGACGACACTAATTTTCCGTGGTTCTTGATTTCTTTTTTTTTTTATGTTTCTCGAGGAAAACCCTGCTCCAGTATGTCGTTGCAATGTAATGCATTTTAATGTTGTCTTTCTCATATTTGAGTCAGTGAGTTATCAAAATGAGCCAAGTTTAGCTGAAAAAAAAATGTTCAGGACTGATTTTGTCGAACTGAAGTTCTTTACCATGCTGTCAAAATCTAAGCGCAGAGGCATCCTTATAAATTGCCTCCCTCGAAATGCAGCTGCCATGGCCAGTATCAGACCTGTGACCCCGAAGCTCAACAAGACAGTTCCATATTAAAAACTAAAAAATAATCTTGGCTTTAGCATGAGCCATCTCATTTTGACATCACTGGAAGCTGGTGTGGGAACACCAAGCTGTCACCAACAGCCACTTTAACAGCAGAGTTATGAAAGCCGACCGTTAGTCCGTTCAGAGTGAACAGAAAACTGTCATCATCATGAACCGGCACACGCTCTCTTTGTCCTCTTCTCCGTCTTCGTCTTCTTCTTCATCTTCTGCTTCGCTCCCAGAACAAGTGTGCTGATTTGTCCGCCGTGGGATGCGATAACTTTGATGGGCCAGAGAACAAGTACGGAGAGAGAAAGAAAGAGGGAAAGAAAGGGTAGAAAGTCAGAAAAAGATAGACAGAGAAGAAATAGACGACAGAGAGAAAGATATAGAAGAAACAAACACAAAAAAAGATAGAAAAGAGAGAGCAAGAAAGAAAGAGTGTGAATCAAAGGGAGAGATAGAAAGAAAGAGGAAGCGAGAAATGGAGAGAGAAAGAAAGGGAACGAGAGAGAAATTAGATGGGCAGAGAAAGACAGAAATAGAAATAAACAGAGACAAAAAAAGACAAAGAAACAAGAGAAAGATAAAGGATAAAAATAAGGAGAAACAAGGCAGGCCACCCAGCTCCGCACTTCCTTCAGGCTGGACACCACTAGTGCAAAGCTGCCATAATTTTTTTTTTACTTTTACATTTTGTTTCTAGCTTATAAGGCTTCATTTCATAACAATAGTGGCTTTTGTAGTGTTTAATAGGTGCTTAGTGTTTAAGAGCTTATTTGTCCAAAGTAGCGCTAAGTGCTAAACGAACCTGTGGCACTTTCATTAGGGCAGCTCATATTACAAGCATATAATGCAGCGCATTTTCACGGTGTTTTTCAACTTGGAAGCATTTGAAGGGCTGGTTTGACTACCACCTGTTGACTGGTAAATTTAGCTTCTCTGTTTAGGCCTTCAGAAAAACTTATGTAAAGGAGAAAAAAGTTGCCGTAAGTCATTTAGGCAAGCTTAGCTCAGTTCGCTACGATGTTCTTCCACTGAGTACAGGTACATGTTGGAACCCTAGCTGTCATGGCCGGATGAAACGAAATGCAGTAGCACTTATTTACCTAGTCTTATGTGCACATTAAAAACCCCATGGGGTCAAAATTAATCTTGTACCCTCCACAACTGCATCTCGTACAGTGTGCTTTTTCCAAACGTTAAATCCCACAATTACTTTTTTTTTATTATCTTACTCATCCATTCACTTGAACGCCACCTCAGTTGTATGGGCTATTTATTCTTCAAAACCAACGTGTTACATTATTTGTACTTTGGCAGCAGCATGTGGGACTGTCATAGTAAAATTGGGCCCTTTATTGCAGGGTGTCGCCCAAGACTTTGCTGACAGTGTGCACTAATGGAATCCTCCTGCGCACCCTCATGGGAAACGACTCTGCAATGGCAACAATTAGCCACGTTATTGTGGTGAGTATCAGAGCTTCATTGTCAGTTACTTTAAGCAGTGCTGTGGTCGAGATCCTTATGTATTTGTCCTTCCTGTATTTTGTTTTTTGTGCGTGTGTGTATTTCCTGTTATCGAGCTTTGAACATTGAAAGTTATACAACTATTGCACAAATTTGAGCACTGAAAAACTTATGCTTTTTATGCATTTGTCTCTGTCATTGTGGATTTTGTAGGTGCTGCCTCCTTTTGCCAAGTCTTACAAAAGGATGTGGCAAGTTGAAAGGACGAGTTAACCTTTAGGCGATAAAAAGGGATTATGATATGCACTGAGTGGTAGGCATGGCACAAGCCACTACAGCTTAAGCGATCAGGGAATACATTAGGCTCTATGGGATTCGGTTGGAGATTTGTCGCAAGTACGTTTTACCCATCTGTAGTTTTAAAGTTTGTACATATTAACGAGGTTTTACTGAAGCCAATACCACAGCCACCGGGGTTACTTCCATTCAGGCAACTGACTTATCGCCCTTCCAGTGCTGTATATCTCAAGCTCTGAAAGGTTGAGCAAAGCTAGGTTCATGCATGTTTATCGTTAGAGCTGTGATGGGTACTGAAATAAAAATTATTGTGCACACATAAAGTAGCCCAGTTGGTCACAATTAGCCTAGAGTCCTCCAGTAAATCATGTTCAATACTCTAATCTCAGTTTGGGCACTTAATGCAGCAGAATTTAATTTATATTAGTTTTTAATATTTTCAGTTTCCTTTTAAATCACAGAAATGTTTGCTCATTGTGCTTGAGTTCTTTTTCTTTTTTCTTCTAGGGTTAAATTTATAAGCATAACCATGTTACCAACACTTCTCATATACTGCTTTTATCTGTCCTTTTTTCTTTTTTTTTTTTAGGACGAGGTTCATGAGCGTGATCGGTTCACCGACTTCTTACTAACTGTTCTGCGGGACTTGCTTCCAAAGTTCCGTAATCTGAAAGTTATTCTGATGTCCGCTACCATGGATGTAGAGCTGTTCATCAAATATTTTGGCGGGTGTCCTGTTGTGGAAGGTATGTTTCTCTTTAATTCTTTATAGCAGCAATATGTGTGCCATATTTCAATCTGATTAGCACCTGAGATTATATTTTGTCAAACTTAATGGGGACTTCACCTTGTGTCGAGGTTAACTTGGTAACCATCATCATCCTGTAATCCATACTGCAGAGTTGCTTTCATTAAACCTTGTATAGATTGCATTGGATGGGTGCACTGTTTTGCACAAATTTAAAGTGAAAAAAAATTTCTTTTGGTGCTTTTTGGTTCGTGACAGGCATAGGTTGGCAAACTCACTCATGAGTCGACTCACTCAGGCTCACTCAGACACAGATCGAGCCATGAGTCTGAGTGAGTCCAGGTGAGTAATATTATTGCGATAGCAATTATATGGACACTCTCGGCTGATTTTTGCCGTCGCCGTCATGCCCCGGGTATGTAGATGTATGTATATGTACAAAAAAGGCAAAAAAAAATAAAGCAGAAGAAAAAAATTCCGAAGCACCCGACCGAGGATTCGAACCATCGACCCCTCGTTCCCCAGCCTGCTGCATTAGACAACTCAACCATGCCCCATGCATGCGCCTGCGAAATAACGGCGAGCTATTTATATTAGAGCTGTGCGAATAGCAAAATTTTAGGTGCGAAGCGAATTCGAATAATAAAGATTGAGTGCGAATCGAATCGAATAATTTCGAATAATTTTCGAATATTTCTCAAACATTTTTCGAATAATTCGAAGTGAAATTACAGAAAAAGTTGCAGAGGATCCCTAAGTATGTTCTTGTGAGATAGCAACATGAAAGTGTTTCTTTTCGCTAGGTTGATGAAGCGCTGGTGGGGTCATATTTCATAGTTGCCTTTCTTATCAAGAATGAGGCAATGTAGAGGCCGAATTGTATTTATGTACATGATTTGGTGCAACCAAAGTGTTGCCGACAACACTTTACACGTGATAGGCAGAGATGCCATTTCCTCAGCCTCTCCTTTTCTTTCAACTTCTATGGAAGGCCAACTGATGTGGCAGACAAGGGTGTGCTCTCTTCAAGTCCAGAGTTCCAAATCTGCCTCGTAGACGTCGATATATAAGAACATCTGAAATTTTGGATGCTAAAAAGCTTCAGCGTCCAATTTTTCGGACTTCCCGCCCAAATTTCAGGTCCAAAACATCATTAATTGAGCCCCCAACTCTGCCACATCTTTCATCTCTATTGGAACCAGCGTTTTCTTGAGTTAACCCATATATGCCCAAATTCAGAAAAAATGACTAAACAAATATGTTTTTCACAAAAAGTGTACTTTTACCCTCTAAAGAAAGCACAAGTTCTTTATTTACTGCCAGGTAAACGTAACAGTGTTTTTCAAGCCGTCTTATACGTATAGGAAACTGGGCATTATGGGTACTATGTGCGGGTGTGGTAAGCCTTGAAACATTTCACGTGCACACCGACATTGCACTTCTTCCTCTCCATGACGTATTTCATACAAAGCACGCGTTTGTCCGGAGAAAGCGGTCGGCATTTGACGTGCACTGCTTGCTCTCGATGGCGACTTTCACACAAAGCACGCGTTTGCCCGGAGAAAGCGGTCGGCACGTGGCAGCATGAAAAGCAAACAATGTCTAGGCTTGCACACGTTGAGAATGAGGCCTGCTTGATGTGCTGTAGGTAGAGCTAGTCATCAGCTAAAAAAATAGCGATGTTTAGAGTGCATCAAAGAAGCGTCTATATGTAGGACACTGGGCATATATGGGTTAATACATTTGCGACCGTAGCGGAGCTTGAAAGGCAGCTTTGCCGCAATACGGGGGTGTGAGGAGGTGAAGCATATTGAAAATCTAGGGACCACTTCCAACCGGACTTTGTCTCTTGCCTAAGTTCGACCGCAACGGAGCTTGAAAGGCAGCTTTGCCGCAATACGAGAGTGTTATGAGGTGAAGCATATTGAAAATCTGAAGGGGTCACTTTCAACCGGACGTTGACTGCATTTGTCTTTGAGAAGTTCGAATAGTTCGAATAGTAAAATTTCAGTGCGAATCGAATAGCAAACACTATTCGAAAAATATTTGAAATTTCGAATATTCGCACACCCCCTAATTTATATACACCATTTACCGCTGGTGGTAAGCAAATCTCGGAGGAGCTTGAGCGTGTTTCCTATCACGCAACGCTCCTAATTTTCTTTCAACTTGAAAACTGCCCTTGAGACACGCACGACAAAGATGCCCTTTTCTGTACCCACTCGTGATGTGGAAGAAGAAAAAAAACCAATGAACTGCGGGCACACCTTGCATCAGACGCCCCCATGTGGCAAGAAACGCAGGAGGTCACTCCACGCGCCGCAGTTTAAAAGAAAAAGAAATATCTAAGAGCATCTGATTCTCCATTGTCGACACTTGCAGACGCAACGCTCCTTATTTTCTTCTCGAGCTTCTTCTCGTTCTTCGTGTGACATACCAATTTCTTGCTATTGCATTCATTGCTTCGCCCTTGTGGCGAAACTGTGACTTTTTAAATGCGGAGCATTTCTTAGTCGCACCTGCGGCGTCGGCCGCCGTCCACACACCCACTGCACATGCTCGGCTCGTCTCGTGCCGGCAGCAAGCCTCTCCTCTCCCTCCCTTGCATGCTCGGCTCGTCTCGTGCCGGCAGCAGGCCTCTCCTTCCTCTCCGTCCCTCCCTCCTCTTGATCGAACGCGGGCGGTGTGTATATAAGAGGCAGAGCGCACGTTCGGAATTCAGTCAAGGGCGTCTTTACTTGGCTTTTGCTTGACTTGACGCTTTGCTTGACTTGACGCTTTGCTTGACTCAAGTAGATGCGATGGAAGCAACAGTACCTTCAATCAGCATCCCACCACTCGTTGAAGGCAACGTTACCCCACCCTCACCGTTGTCAGCGTCAACAACAGCAAGCAACGCAGAAGACAAGGCTGCAAAGAGACGAGCAGACGACACTGAACGCAAGCGTTTGAAGCGAGCTGCGGACCCGGAACTTCGTGCACGCTGGAGCCGTTCAAGTCGTACATGGTGTGCGCATCGTGTAACAGTTAAGCATTCCCAAACCATACCCATTTACGCAACATTCATGCGATACCCCCACCACTATGCGGCGCATTTACTCGAGTTCCCCCCGTGGGAAGATGCGGGCGACTTTTTTTTTAGTGAGTCTGAGTCCGATTGAGGAATATTTTGGTGAGTCTGAGTCCGAGTGAGCCCTAAGGGCAAAATATATTCCATTAGTGAGTCTGAGTGAGCTCCACATTTTTTGCTGACCTGTGGTGACAGGTATGAGTGCATACGCTAGTTTGATGCATCCCCATTGCAGTTGTACCTGCAAATTGTGCATTATTTTATCACTGTGCCCCACATTTGATCTACTGTCTCAGGTCCTTTTTTTTTTTTTTTTCTTCTCTTCCAGTGCCATCACGATCATACGAAGTGAAAGCCTACTTTCTGGAGGATGTCTTACGACTGTAAGTGCAATTCCCTGCGTATACATTGTCAGCTCAAGCTTGTGATGTAAATTTGCTCTCGTCAACTTCCAGGCTCACGCTCTTCGCAGGCATCAGGGCACATAGCACTTGGGATGCATATCTTTCTGCGTAGTGTGCTCCTGCATGTTTGCTTTATTAACGGGCATTTTGCCGATTGATTTGGGCAAGTTAAAGAGAAAAAAAAAGGTTGTGCTGTGGGAAATGCTGTTGGCTGTGTGCAACAGATATACAGGTTGCGTGTGGCTCGGAGACTGCATGTTTCGAGAACACTTGCTGAAGCCAATATACTAAGCTAGGTCTTTAGCATGCGCGTTCCTTGTCACATGATTATGTCACGTGGGCAATTGAGAAGAGAAACCGAAATCACTTTCTACAGCAACTCTGCAGACAAAACATGTCACACATGTTCAAAAACTGCGCGTCATGGTTCAGTGACATTCCTATCATTACAACCAAACGGAACTAAGAGATTAAGTTTCAATGTCTGCTTTTTTTCCCATTTCTTTTGTAATCTTATGCTTTCTGTTTCTAACCCTCATCACCTGAAAACGGCGTCGTGATGTTCGGAAAATATATGCAGAACGGGGTACACCAGCCAAGCCATGCTGAATCTGAAGAAGAGCAAGCCCCGAGCTGAGCAGCAGAAGGTGCAGCTTGCCAAGTGGTGTGATAGTAAGGGCATAACCACTACTAGTACTGCCCCTTCAGCTAACAGACAGTCGCCTGAGGAGAAACAGGTATGCACGGGGTACCCTCAGAGCTGAGTATGTAGAACAGACCACTGTTTCTCAAACATTGATACCTAATTTTTCTAGCAGCATCAAAACCATAATTGATATTTGTCACATTAAGAAGGCAGTAAACTTGCAGCTAAAGGGCACATTCTCCACATTTATTATTTATATTGAATTTCTTGCAGAGGAAAAATAAAAGCAAATACAGTCAATGTCCGATTTTTCGGACTCCCTAGGGACCGCGAAATCGTCCGAAAAATTGGGCAGTCCGAAAAAACGAATTCATTGCTTTTTTATTCCACTCAAACAGTCAAATCGCCACAGCCCCGTCCGAAATAGCTTTAATGCCTCCCAGTACACTTATCATGCATTTTGGTGCGCGCCCATGCTCTCGCAATTACATTCGGTACCTGCCGCGAACCCGGCTTAACTGCGTGCGAGCCGCCACTTACAAATTTGCGTCTCGCGATGAGCACCGCTGATACCAGCAAAGCGCGGGATAGATTACGGCTCTTTCACATGGAGCATTTGGAAACCATGACGCAAAACGCAAAGACTGTGGCGGATGAGCGGACGACTCGTCCGGCTTTCCCCGATGCGTGTGCGCACGTAAACAATGTGCACACGCATCGCCGAATCTCCGCCGATACGCAGCATTTGCTGCCGTGTGAAGCCGATCATTTCTAGTTGTGTGCAGCACATCGCCAACTAAGCTGACGCCGTCACTGTACTGTTGCTGTACCGTACGCACGCATTTGTCATGAAAGGGTTCGTGATGCCGACTCCGTTCCTGACCGCACACGGGCGCGGCAATGGCGAGCTGTTTCGTTCGCGAAGGCAACGCGTCTGTGCGGCGCACTTCGCGGTCTCGCACAAAGAGGCAGCGTGATGGCGGCGCGGCGCGTT
>NC_051178.1:149049778-149079146 GCF_013339695.2 Rhipicephalus sanguineus | reverse complement strand
CTAGGAAATGTTGTAGAACTAGCATATCTTTGTTCTAATGCAGCTATTAAAAATCTACTCAGAGATTTGGAATCTGCAGAAAAAACTGAATAAGTGTATCAAATTTCATTCCATTCACCCAACTATAAAAACACACTTTTCAAGACCCACGTCTCCCCTTAATTGGAAACGGTGATCCAGAATATGCGACCAGCCTTACATTGTTCTCTTGGGACTGTAGTGGTATTTTCTTGAAAAATCAGCAAAAAAAAAAAAGGAACATGCGTGAGCAGCACTGGGTACAGGTATAAGATGCAAATGTAGCTTCACCCATTCATAAAAGTTGAGTGATTTGATGAAAGTTTTGCTCTACATATGTATTCTTTTTCTCTTCTTTAGATCAGCTTACTACACACTTGTGCAATAAGTTATATCTCATTCCATTCCAATAGCTAAACTGGTCTTCCTGGCCGGTAAACACACTGTTGCTGTTTCTCTTGCAGGTGCCATTCTGGTCTTCCTTCCCGGGTTTGATGACATGAGCACGCTGAGGGACAAAATTATAGCAGACAAAAGTTTTTCCGGGCAGAAGAGGTGAGAACATTTTCCACAACGTGCTTAGCTACAATTTGCAAACCAGACTTGTGTGTTGAGCAGAATTTTTATTCAAAATGCATAGACAGTAGAAAGAAACGTGATATTATGGGCTGTCTCCAAGACATTGCTAACATCTTTTTTAGGCTCATATTGTAGCACTATGTATTCTTTCTGTTTGGCGCTTACATGAACTGCTTATACACATCCCTTGGTCCCAGTTGTCATACTTCTTCCAATTCCGATAATTAAAAATTCATGCTGATCTTTTTCTTTTTTTAAGTCTTCAGTAATACGTTACTCCTCCTCTCATTTTGCAGGTATGTGCTGTACATGTTGCACTCAAATGTGCAGTGTAGCGAGCAGCGACTAGTCTTCAACACAATGCCACCTGGAGTTAGAAAAATTGTGAGTTTCTGTTTTTACTTCATGCTGTTCAAATATCTTTGCTTGAAGTATATTTTACAGCTGCTTTCATTAACTTTGAAGGGTGTGCAGTTACTTGAAACTAGAGCTGTGCGAATAGCAAAATTTTGGGTGCGAAGCGAATTCAAATACTCCGAAGCGAGATTGCAGAAAAAAAAAGTGAGAGAGGATTCCTAAGCATATTCTTATGAGATAGCAACTGAAAGTGATTCTTTTCACTAGGTTGATGAAGCACCCGCGGTGTGGTGTTTCATAGTTGTTTTATCAAGAATGAGGCAATGTAGAGGCCGAATTGTATTTATGTACACGATTTGGTGCAACCAAAGTGTTGCCGACAACACTTCACACGTGATAGGCAAGGCTGCTATTTCCTCAGCCTTTCCTCCTCTTTCAACTTCTGTGGAAGCCCAGCTGATGTGGCGAACAAGGGTGTGCTTTGCCGCAATATGGGGGTGTGATGAAGTGAAGCATATTGAAAATCTAGGGACCACTTCTAATCGGACGTTGACTGTCTCTTGGCAGAGTTCGACCGTAACGGAGCTTGAAGGAAGCTTTGACGCAATACCGGGGTGTGATGAGGTGAAGCATATTGAAAATCTAGGGACCACTTCCAATCGGACGTTGACTGTGTTTTGGCAATGTTCGACCGTAACGGAGCTTGAAGGGCAGCTTTTCCGCACTACCGGGGTGTGATGAGGTGAAGCATATTGAAAATCTAGGGACCACTTTCAATCGGACGTTGTCTCTTGGCAAAGTTCGACCGTAACGGAGCTTGAAAGACAGCTTTGCCGCAATACGAGAGTGCATAGAGGTGAAGCATATTAAAAATCTGAAGGGGTCACTTTCAATTGGACGTTGACTGTATTTGTTTTTGGGAAGTTCGAATAGTTCGAATAGTAAAATTCCAGTGCGAATTGAATCGAATAGCAAACACTATTCGAAAAATATTCGAAATTTCGAATGTTCGCACACCCCTACTTGAAACGCTCAAACACCAATATGAATGATGTCTTTTTCGATTTCGTATTTGAATCGTCTAGTCACTATTTATCAGTGCACGTTGTTACAGTGCCAGAAATACACAGGTGAAATCACTGATCGAGAGGACCAGTAACTGAGTCGGTCTTTCAATACTGCTTGCAGGTTTTGTCAACCAATATTGCTGAGACAAGCATTACCATCAGCGACGTCACTTTTGTCATTGATTCTGGCAAGGTTAAGGAGGTGGGTGTGACGTTGTGTGTAATTATACATCTCTTTTCTAACGACAGGATTTGATTTTTGTAATTAGCAGAAACCAGAAGATGGAGAATGTATGTGCCATCTGTTTGCCAACCTGCCATTTTAAAAATGTGTTAATGCTTGATAGAGTGTGCATTGTTCTCCCAACAACCTGCTTAGCTGTGAACATCTTGTGTTTCAACTAATAATGATGCCAAGCACCCTCACATGTTTGGTTTTGAGTATCGTTGACCGTATCTGGTTTTTGCCACAATGTAAAGTAGGTGCCCAGCTTTCAAAATCTCCTTATTTTTTTTGTTCTTTCCATCCTTCACATATAGTTTGGTCAAAGTAAAGAACCCCAGCACCATCACCCTCATTTTAAATGGGGACATTTTTACCAAGATTGACACAGTAGCTGTAGCAAATGTCAGCCTATAAATTTTCTTGCCCATGGATCAGAAAACCTGGACGTGGCTGTGCAGTTTATATGACTGTGCAGCGGTGCATTTTATGTGACTAATCATCCACATTGGCTTTTTGGCTATGAAAATCGAACCTCTGACCATGAGGTTGGAGGTTCGATTCCTAGGTGCAGGCACAGGTTAAACTGGAATGGAATTGGAGGGAACACAGCGCAAAAGAAGACAGGTACAAGGAAGGTGAAGCACACAATAAGACGTACCCATCTGCTTTTGCGCTGTGTTCCCTCCCATGATTCACCAACACGCCCAAGCTTCGACACAAAATGGAACGGAATGCAAGGATGCTCACGTGCTTAGACTTAGGTATGCATCAAAGAAACAGCGTGTTCATAATAGTCTGCAGCCCTCTTCTGCTACATTCCTGACAGAGCACAATGCAGTTTCAGGATGTTGAATTCCCAGCTCTAACATATCCATGCCTGTATGTGCGTGCAGAAGTCCTTTGACAGCCTGACAGGTACTAGCCTGCTCAAGTCTGTGTGGGTGAGCCAGGCGAGTGCCATGCAGCGTCGAGGCCGGGCAGGCCGCACCCACCCGAATGGCGTCTGCTTCCACCTGATGAGTCGGCAGCGCTTCTGCAGCCTGGCTCCCTTCCAGCAGCCCGAGCTGCTGCGCCTGCCGCTTCAGGAACTGTGCCTCCAGGTGAGGAGAGCACTGACCGGCGCAGCATGTTGTCTGTGGCAGCAACAGTTCGGGCTTCCGCTGTCCTATGTCAACCTGAGAATTCCGTGCTAGCTCCACCTGCAAAGCAGCACTACGCCCGCGTTATGCGCTGAAAGAATTAAAAAATCTTGCTTCCGCTATTATGTCACAGAGAAATGTAAATGTAATTGGCTGGGGCATCTGTGTTAATCCGTCTTGTGTTGAACAGATTTTTGTTTGCTGCTGCACTCTTAAGTTATTGCTGACTGTGACATGCATTACTAACAGTGCAAAGAGAGAAAATACCAAGAAAGGAAGATACAGCACTACTGCTATGACGACCATTGACTGCTCAGCCTGCCTAATGGCCGTGAAGAGGTGATTAGGGCGCAAAAACAAACCCATACTGCAGCAATATTTCTTTTTTTGTGTGTAGTGCGAGCCTTTTGCCTCTTTTTACTCTGTTGAGTGCCACATCTCTCATCTCTCTTATGTTCTGGTTGTGTCCATGGTGGGAGACTAGTCTTCTCATTGAGCAAAGAATGTGAAAGGGTTTGCCGAGTGACTGCCATGATAACAGGCCTGCAGCATGTGCTGACACGTTATAGTTTTGGCAGACATTAAATTGAATAAAGTGCTTCTGTTTTAGTACTTCACTTGAAGGTACTCAATCACGGTGACAAGCAAATGTTGAAAAAGAAACACTTGTATATTATTCATGAAGTTAATCATATTCTGTTAATTGTATATCAAGCACCCTTTTGTGATAATGAATACTGGGAGATCATCGGTAAGATTCCTCTGCAGCGGGCCAGAAATCCATAGCTTTTCAGTGAACATCATCAGTACAATTTTTGTTAATTTTTATGACCAGTGCAGTGTCAGCACTATTATGCAGGTGATGCGGTGATACGGGCAGAGCGAGCAGTTCCTCATGTAGTGGCAGTGATTTTGTGGGGATGTCTCGTGATACAGAGCTCTAAAAAAAAAAAGTGTGAATGCAGTGTACTCCCGAATAATGGAAGCTGAAGGGACCAGAAAAATATGTTCCATTAATGGGAGTTCCATTTACTGAGAGAACAGGGGTGCAGAATTCAAGTACGAAACCAATCGCATTAGAGGCAGATGTTCCATCTTAGCAGCAGTTCTGCTTAAGGGGCCCTGCAACAATTTTCTGAGTTATAATGGAATAGTCTCATTATTAGCGCATGACGCTTCACGAATCACATGGCGCAAAAATTTTTAGAATCCCTCAAGTACGAGCAGAGCTGCAGGTATCTGTTGCACGCTTCAAGCGCTTTCTCTCTCCTTTCGTGCCAGCGAGCGCACTGAAAGCTACTTGGGGAGGGGGAATAACAAGGGGGCGAGAAGATATGCCCGTTTTTTAGCATGCATCATGACCTTGAGCACTTTCATTTCTTTTCTCTCTTCGAATGTGCGGCTTACTTTCAGTGTGATTGTGCGCGAATGGGTATGTGGTGGCATCCCGTGGCGGCCACGGTAACTACGCAGCTCACGATGCTCAAATCAGCCAACCGCCGTGGACGTGAGTATGTGGCGGAAAAATTTGGGTATGTATGGCATCATTTGTAGAGAGAAGAGGGAGCGATTTTTAGGTGACCTTAGGAGAGGTGCTTTTTTGGGAGAATTAATTGTAAATTCCAGGCCACGTGCAGTGCTGTAATGTTTGGCTCGCGTGTTCTTGGGAGCCTCGACTACCGATCGGCAGTGTTTTCTGACCATGCTCAAAAAGTGTTGCAGGGCCCCTTAAGAGACTTCCGTTTACTGAGAGTCTACTGTGTATTGAAAATCTTGCAGGTAATTGTAATGATGTACAAACACTTGCCTTATCCTTCTGCAAATTAATCTGTTGCTTCGACGATATCTCCATGAACTGTTTTACCTGAAACTGCACTTTGCTCTTATGTCGCAGGCAAAGCTCCTTGTGCCACCTAATGTTCCCATTGCTGACTTTCTGGCACGGGCTCCTGATCCACCTGCATTCTTAGTTACGAGGACAGCTGTCACCCTCCTGAAGGTAATTCTTTCCAGTCCTCAATGGAGTGCTCAGTAGGCTTGCCTTGGTTTGGACACCTAGCCAGAAGAACAGCTGTTGCCCTTTCTTAGGTGGCATTGCCTCGTCTTCAACAGAATTAGTACTAGTATCGGTTTCACGGATGCGTTTACGTGACGTGTGCTGAGCTGTGTCCAACATCTGTGAGATTGGGGATAGCTGTGCTGAGGGACTTTGATTGGACAACATCCAAATAGCCTGAATGCTTCGGAGACCAGGAAAGTGCTTTACCAAAGCACTTTGCTGTGTGCTCTGGCAAACTGCACATGGAGTGAAGTGACTGGTTGCTGTCAGCATCATGTAGCAAAAGCTTGACTCTGTTGAGGATGCTTGAGCTTGGCCTATGCCATACAGTTTCATGCTAAGATTGGTAGAGGGAAATGTGGTGTCGTAAATGTTCAGCAACCAATCACCATGTGTTTGATGATGAGGTCTTTGCTAGATAAAACACAGCCTGTCAGACACGATCATAGGTCAGCAAATTCACTCATGAGTCGACTCACTCAGAATCACTCAGACTCAGATCGGGCCATGAGTGCGAGTCTGAGTGAGTCCGGGTGAGTGATATTTTGGTGAATTTGAGTCCGAATGAGTCCGGTTGAGAAAAATTTAGTGAGTCTGAGTCCGAGTGAGCCCCTAAGCACAAAATATATTTCTTGAGTGAGTCTGAGTGAGCTCGACCTTTTTTTGCCAACCTATGGACACGATACACATGAAATCAGAGCCACTAGTCTGGGAAAAAATACCATATTTCTACATTGTTGCTTGCTAGAAGGTGCCTGTAGAACGTTTGTGAGCTTCTTTACTGCCTTCATGCTGGCTTTCACCTTTGCTTGTGGTTGTTGCACACCATGTCATTCGGTCAGTTGTTGTGTATGCCATTCTGCCTCTTGTTATAATATCGCCAAAGTTACTGAACAACTATCGAAGCAGAATTAGAAAGCCTTGGCTTCTGCTGTGGCCTATATGAGTGACTGACATACCATTAACTGGTTAATCCCTTTAAATGAGAGTATTTTAGTCATTAGTTTTGTCACATTGATTTGGTTGTTTCCTTATTTCTGGGGGCAGACAATCGACGCATTGGACCCATCTGAGCAGCTGACAGAGATGGGCCTTCACTTGCTTGACCTTCCCATCGAGCCACACCTAGGGAAAAATGGTGCTCTATGCAGTCGTGCTCAAGTGCCTCGACCCAGTGCTCACCATTGTTTGCTGCCTTGCTGTCAAAGACCCCTGTAAGTGCTGCCGCTCTCCATTATGCGAAGCACTGACATCATCTATTTCATTTCCGATTTCATACAGAGGTTATGGTGTTCATGTAATGTTTTAGTAATTTTTCGAGATAATAAGTGCGCATTAGAACTGAGCAAATACGGTACTTATGCTTGTGGTCACTGTGTAGTTTTTTCTCGCTTCTTTATCAGTTGTGCTCCCGACCCAACCTGGCCAGAGGCGACCCGCATACATAGCAAGGCGTAAGCTGGCTGGTAACACCTATAGTGACCACATGGCTCTTCTGTCTGCATTTCAGGTTGGTGGCGTTTAAGTTTGCGCATTGCTTGTGATGTTACGGTCAAGAATTTCTTGAACGATGAAAGGCATAACTTGTCAGAACATCCTCGCAATTAGCCCACACACGTACCATCGCACGCGTAAGTGGTCGAACAACGGTGATGAATAACTCCTCCTTCCCACACACAATAGCCTTGTGGAACACGCTTCCACAATGTAGCTTCATGCTCAAGAATTTTTCATCTCTTCAAGCTTCCATCTTCCCCTGAACGTCTGCCTTGTTTGGACACCCACTATAGCGTTTTGCTTGCCTTCATACTACTGCTACTTTTGTGCTACTTTTGTTTGTTAGGTTTCTTTTGTTAAATTTGCTACTAGTTGCTTATTATAGTACTGTTCTGAAACTCTATGTATGCCCCCATTATGTAATGCCTTCGGGCCTTTAAGGTGTAATAAATGAGATGAAATGGAGTTATTGAAACTGAAGCACCCACTTTACCCTGTTTATTTACATCAAATTACAGAATGTGATTACAGCTGTGATTTATACCACTGCATTAACTTAGCTAAAGGACACATTTTTTTCTCCTACAGCCTAAAGCTTTACAAAGTGGCACCAAATCAAAATTGTAATACCAAGTGGGTGAATAGCGTAGTGGCTATTCACCCACTTGACTTTTTAACAAGTTGTTCAGGCTGATAGCTACTACTTGTTGCTATGATTAGCTTGCTTTTGTCACAACCTTGTGTACATCATAATGGGGAAATTGCTCCAGTCGTTAAAAGGGGCATCAAGGTTCTGATTTAGTGGCCCTCTACAACGTTTATACTATATATAGTAACTTTTTCATAGAGGCCCTAGTCTGAACGTTGCCTACAGGGATGCTCCTTGTTTAATAGCTGTTAATCACATAAACAATGCTCTTGTTTTTTACAGCGTTGGCAGAAGGCCCGTGCCGAGAACTCTGAGCACTACTTCTGCGAGCGAAACTTCGTTTCTGGCGCCACCATGTCCACTGCACTGGCGGTACGAGGCCAGCTGCTGGGCCAGCTTCGGGCATCGGGCTTTGTGCGGGCTCGTGGCGGTGGTGACATCCGCGACCTCAACACCAACTCTGACAACTGGGCGGTGATCAAAGCAGCTCTCTGTGCGGGCTCCTACCCAAACCTTCTGAGAGTTGACCGGGAGCGTCGGCAGCTGGTTGCCCAGTGAGTGCATTGTGTAGCGATGATTTCTACACATTATCGCCACCTTGAAGGCCAATTGACATTTATCAAGGCGAAAGCCTTAACACTTTCCTGCCCATGGAAAAATAGGCCATTTTTGGGTACTCTAGTAAACAATTTTTCTTCTGCCACACAAAACTATTGACACAATAATATAAGATACCAATCTGTAGAACAAGGAATGCGCTTTCTAATGGCAATAAACTTAAAGCAAACAGTGCTAAAAAATTTTGTGAAAAAATACTTTGATAGAAAATTTTTAACAAAAACGAGAACACTCTGTAAATAAATGAATGCTGCTTTGCACCAAATGAACACAAAAAAATTTCAAATTATAAATTTTGACCAGAAATGTCATATCCAATATCCCTGAAAATATGAGCATTCTATCTGCAGCCGTTATTTAAATACAAAAAAAAAAGTAAGCCCAAGTGGCTATAGTGCCACCGAGCAATGCGGCTAGTGATGCGGTGAAGCACAGGTTTGCGCAGCATGTCTTGCAGGAAACATTCATTTTCTGTTCTATTTTTGGCTCAAGAGTATTCATCCATGCATATTCATTAGTTGTGTCTCACATATCGGCGATAATTTTTTAGGCAAAGAACGGCACGAACAAATCGACGGGTCAGACGAAATGCCGCGCGGCACTACGGAGCGCAGTGGCGAAGTCCACTGCGGGTTGCCTTCTCGCACTAAACTCCACTCCTTGAGCAGCCACCAGGAAGTGGTTGTGCCCAATTAATGTTGACACCCTGCAGACAACAGCTGTGACCTTTAGAACCCGCCGGATATCTTTAGAATGGACCGCGGCCATGACCTCTCGGTTCAGAAATCAAAACGAAAGTTACCGGCGGATACTTGTTGACGTTCTGCGGCTGTTTGACGCACTTTCGCTGTCTGTGCTGCTGTCCGGCGAGTCAAAATCATCTTCAGAGTGTTCGCTGCTGCCATCATAAAAAAATTATGAATCAGACTCGTCAGAATCCACCAAAATTTGCCGTTTCCGAGAGGCAGGTGCGCGCGATGTCAACGTCATCTTTCAAGCAACGATCGTTCGGCCCTCTTGACTTAAAAGGCAGTTCAAAGCTCTCTCTGCTGCGAAAAAAGTAAATTACACAGTGAAACTAGAAAAATTTTGCCTGTTTTATACGATGGATAATGTCAGCTGTCCGTAAGCGCTTCTAACGCGTCAAAATTTTAAATTGAAAACCATCGATAGCGGGCTATCGATGGGTGTAGGCGCGGACAGGAAAGTGTTAAATGCCTCATCAAATGCGAAAAATTGACCGGTGTCCCGCGTCGGTGTCTCCCGTCTGCGTCAACACGAGTGATGCAAAAAATCATCACGTGATCACGTCACCATATGACGTCACAGATTGTCAAAATTTGTGACGTCATAGTGACATCATCACATGCATCTTAGCTTGGTCAACTGTGGGCCCATCACGGAGGCAGTGCAAAACCAGGTGAGGTGCCTCCGATCCTGGAGGCAATGCAAAACCACATTAGGTGCAGAAAGCTTTTGGAGGGTGGCGGCGCAGGAACAATGCATGGACTGAGAAGAAAAAGATTGATTTCGCCTTGCAGTCATCTTAGGTGTGTGCATAAGGGACCCTGTGAGTTTTTGTGACACCTTCAGAACTCCCATAAGTATCTCTCTAGTATGAGAGTTTGTAGATTTACATATTGCCTGCTTGTGGTACCTAACTACCACGGTGACATGGTGACTATGGCATCAGTGCTGACTCAAGGGCAAGATTCTGAGGGGCAAAATGCACAAGTATTCACATGCATACATGTGTAAATGATTATGTATTCCTTAGGTGGAGATCAAAGAAATCCAGGTGGTCAACATTGAGAACCTCCACTATGCCATCCATCATAGCCCAGTGTGCAGCTTCAAGATACTCTCAAGATACTTTTAACCATCACAGTTAAATTTTTTGTCTTATTTTACGAGCATCTTGTATTTCGTTGGATTAGAGTTAGCATATTAATAATTTTTACTGTTTAATCCAGCAAAGATATCCTACAGTAGAATCTCATCAAATGGAACCTGTAGGGACTGGGAAAATATGTTCAGAAGTTTCATTTAGTGACAAAGATGTTTAGGCGTGCAGCAGTCAGATATAAAACCAGCCGAAGCCAGAGCAGCTGTCCTTTTTAAACAGCAATTTCGTTTCACTGATTTTCATTTACTGAGATTTTACTGTATTATTATTTTTGGTAGTGCTACTGTAGCAAAAATTATGTAGTTTTTGAACAGTGGGCAGTTAATGAGCTGTAAAACTGTTCGCAATGTTCATAATTAGCTTTCAGTGAAGTTCAGAGCAATGGGTAAATGTTTTCAATTCTATTACTGTAACAGACATGTCTTTTTTTTTTTTTTTGCTAAAAACTGGCGTGTTACAGCATCAGCACACTGTGAACTGTGAGGTCAGCCCGACTTGCAATGTAATGTGTGTTGGCTCTATTCTTCCTGCAGCTTACTCCTTGCACCCTGAAAATATGCAGTGGTTTACTTATCTCAAAATAGATGTGTAGTTGCCACTGAATATTTTAGAACATAATTTCATAACATTGACCATGCATGATGAACAGGTTTATTGCATGGTAAAACTGTATAATATTGGCATTGAAATGTAACAGTTGTAAACTGAACTTGATTGATAGCCCATGAGTAACTTCATTTCAAGAAGTCAATCAGCATTGAAGAGTATGTGAATTAGGAGTGCATTGTACTGAGCACAGGCTGAAGAAGTGAACAACTATTTCATCCCTGCAACAGCTGGAAATCCTGCAGTCCAAGAGTGCTCTCGCAAACCCCTAAGCTCCTGCATAATGTCTGCTTACACAGGCGTGCCTCGCGAGTGCGGTTCAGCTCACGTTCCGTCCTGTCCCAGCCGGACACTCACAGCTTGGGTGCACCGGCAGCGGCCAACGCTCGCGATGGGATCATTGCCTCACTGCCCACTGACTGGCTCATCTACGGCGAGCTGGCCAGGGCAGGGCCCACAGCCTTTGCCAACATGTGTACGCTGGTTTCACCTGTCACAGTGGCACTGTTTGCTGGCCCCCAGCGCCTACCTCTGGATGCCCTCTATGAGCCACAAAGTGGTGCGTACCTCTTTGGCCTGGCTTAAAGGAGTACTATTGACACAAAAATCTTGCATCTTGTTTTTTTTTTTTCTGTTGCATTAAATAGCTAACCACCCACTTACCGTATTTTCGCGCGTATAACCCGCCCCTGCGTATAATCCGCACCCCCACTTCCAGCTCGCCGAGAAAAAAAAAAAAAATCCTCGCGTATTGCCCGCACATTCGATATACAGGAAAGGCTGTACAAAAGCTACTGCTCAGGTAACATAGCACATATGTAGACAGAAAAAGCTTTATTTAGCGAGCAGAATACGCTGCCTGCAAGGCCAGTCACAATCACTCACTGTCACTGCTCTCGCTGGAGCTATCACTTGAGCCGCAGTCCTCACTGTTATGCACAAGGTCATCTTCGGTTCCATCCATGTTGTTTGTGATGCAGCATTTTTTGAAACTTTTCCGCACCATCTCACCTGGAATGGCCTTCCATGCCTCGACAATCCACTTGCAGAATAGGGCAATATCAGGCCTTCGGACTCGCCCTGTCGGCGTCAAGTCGTAGAGGCCTTCGGCCATCCACTCGGCGTAATAGCGCTTGACATGCGCTTTGAAGGGCTTGTTAAGCGACACATCTAGAGGCTGCAACATTGACGTCATTCCACCGGGTATAACAACTAAGTCAGTCCCGTTGCGTGAAAGGCGGTCCTTCACTTCCTCAGTTGTGTGGCCGCGGAACGAGTCAAGAACGAGCATGGACCTCTTTGCGAGCATCGCACCAGGCCTCTTCTCCCATACCGTCTTGACCCAGTCCACGAACAAGTCACTGTTCATCCACGCGTTCTCGTGTGGCGCGCACCACCACACCGGCAGGCAAATGAATCTTCGGAAGAGTTTTCCTTTTCAAGATGACGTACGGTCGCAGTTGCGTGCCGTCGGCGAGGGCACAAAGCAGGACTGTGACGCGCAGTTTCGTGTTCCCGCCGGTCAGCACGCTCACCGAACTGCTGCCCGTCTTCTCAATCGTTGTGTCCAACGGCATTTCAAAATAAACAGGAGTTTCGTCCGCATTGCCGATTTGCGAGAAAATGTAATCGTGCTGCTTTCGCAGGCCAATTACATATCTCTGGTACTTGAGCAGCTTCTCCTCGTAAGAAGCCGGCAAGCGTTGACATATTGTGGTCCGCCGTCTGATTGAGAGCCCTTGCCTCTTCATAAAGCGGTGCAGCCATCCGCGGCTCGCACGGAACCCGTGAGGTAGGCCTAGCTCCCTCGACAGTCGCCGCGCTTCCACTTGGGCCATCTCGGTCGATACGGCGTGACCCCTGCTTCTCACATCTTCGATGAACTTTACTAGCTGCACCTCCAGCTCAGGGTAGGCGCCGGTCTTGGGGCCACGAAATGACCTACGGTCGCGGTGCGCGGCTTGCAGGCTGTCTTTGTTCTTTCTCCACAGTCGCACGCAGGACTCGTCCACATCGTGCCGTCTTCCCGCTTCGCGATTTCCGAATTCCTCGGCGACGGCGATGATCTTAAGCTTTTGCTGTGCGGTGAAGGACTGCCGCCGGGCGCTACTCATGGTGACAGAAATAGGTCGACTTAGGCTTGGCGAACGGGTCGAGATGTGGAGAACTAGCGATATAACGAGGTTAAGAGAGCTCACACTTGGCACAAGACAGCACCGTGGAAGCAACAGAACCGAAATGCATGCCTGCTACCGCGTCAAAAAGTACTACTTAAATTTACTGATAATATCTCATTTGCCTTGCTAAAATAAATACTGCTTTATTATTATGGAACTCAAACAGTGCGGGAAGTCGTAGGTAAGATACAGGTATTGTTCACTTTGCAAAAATTCCTCCTTTTCTTTCTGTTTCTTAGACAGCACACCTTTTCGGCAAGCCCTTTTCCAAAGTAAACCTGGCGTCCATGACGTAGGACAAGTGGAGGGTGGTGGAGGATGGGTGGATGGTCACTGTGCGGCCGCAAACGTCCAAAAAAAATATACTTGTAATGTGACAGTGAGGTTTACTCCCCAAACGTTTTTCTAAACGCTTCAACGATGCAAGCAAGCGAAACCGAAATCGGCCGCAAGCTGCCGTACTACTTGCGGAGCAACACGAATTTGCGGAGAACCAGCCTCCGTAGCCTTCGCTACACTGTAAAGCGGCTTCACGGCACAATACGTTATTGCTGTGAAGCAGCACTATAGGAAAACCCCCGCGTATTATCCGCACCCCTACTTTGCCACTGAAATTTTCGGGTTTTTGGTGCGGGTTATACGCGCGAAATTACGGTATCAAGGCTGGAAACCTTGTCTGCTGGAGCGTACGACAGTGAATTATTTGAAGACATTTTTGCAGCACCCAGTCGCAGTTTCAGTTTCAGTGAGCACCAAGAGAAGCAGGACCCAGTAGGGTTTGTTGGCAAACAAAGCTGGCTGTGTGAGCACGCGAAACAGCAACGCACTTGCCACGTGCGCCGTGCACGGCATCGCGTGGCAAGTTCACATTATTCAGTATTGATATATAGTACTAAACAATATACAGTAGAACCCCGCTGATACGTTTTTGAAGGGACCGTAGGAAATAAACATAAGAAACGGGAAACGTAAGAGACGAAAAACAGGAAAAACGGCAAAATATTTAGTGGTACAGAATTTTATTTCAATTCTTACGAGCAGCACGAAAATTGGCGCGCTCAGCCGCGATCTAGTCGATGGATAGAAACGCGGAGCTAAGGATGGCCTCATCCACAGAAATGTAATCAACGTATGTGATTTTTTTAACACCAACAGCTGTAGGCATGAAAGAACTAAGCACACGCAATCACGACCGGCGCGGCGAGTCCGACCGCGAACCGCACGCACGACCATGCGAGCTCCAACCAGCTCGAACTCCTCCCGTTCTCCGACAAATAACGATGATGATGAGTCTACGCCAACGCGATGGCAGAAGTGAATGCCAATCTCGAAGGCCTTGCTTTCGCAAGCAATTACGTCATACACGCCATGTTTGTGCAATGCAAATCTCAAAGGCTATGCTTTTGTCAATAGTAAATGCCAATCTCGAAGGCCTTGCTTTCGCGAACAGTTACGTCATAGACGCCATCTTTGCAATTTGAATCTCGAAGGCCATGCTTTTGTTTGCATCAATTGAAAGATTCTGTTGCTTGCGCCTCTCATGCGGCTAATATTACGGTCAAACGAGGCCAAGCTGCGTGGAAATGCACCATGGCCGCTCTCTTTGGTAGTCACTCGGTCGGCTCCGAGCGCACTTCGCGACGTATCATACGGGAACGGTCTGACAGTTACGACGTAACAGCGGGGTTCCCAATACATTGTATCCTATGGGAGCTATGCCGGGACCGGCGGAAAACGACGTAACAGCCGGGAAAACGCAGCAGTGAGGAACGTAACAGCGGGGTTCTACTGTAGTACTGTTCAGTTCGTATCGTTTAGTATTGATATTGTTTATATAGGTCGCATTGAATATCACCTATATGAAAAATGGTCTACACCTCGTCATGACACACTACGAACCTGCTGAATTGATTCCCTGGGTTGTACATTGCCATGCAGGTTGCTGTTAATTAGGCACTGAACAAATTCAGGACTGTTTAATACATCTGCATAACAATTAGATTTAAAACTAATTATATTTCTGAAACCAGAAGTTAAAACCACATTAATGTGAAAATTTTGTCCAGACTATCTAAAAAATGAATCAAGTTGTATATTCTCAGGTGTACCATCCCCCCTTGTGCCTTTCTGGTCAATATGTAATCATTGCAATTGGAAGTTTATAATTTATCCACCTGAATGACTAAGTATAGGATAAAATATAGAAAATATTCCCAGTGGCACTTTCAGTTCATAAGAAAAGCTGTGTATGGTTTTTTTCAGCTGATTATAGTTTGCACAGCTCATAGGAAAAGCTGTGTATGGTTTTTTTCAACTGATTAGTTTGCACAGTTCATAGGAAAAGCTGTGTATGGTTTTTTTCAGCTAATTAGTTTGCACATATGTAGAAAGCATGGATGGATGGATGGAAAAACTTTGTTATGGTCCCTCAGAACGCGCTCTAGCATGTTGCGGGCCGCTCCCACGTCGGAAAAGAAAGACCAAGTCTCTCTGCTGTGTCGCGGGCCCGTTGGAATGCCCACAGCTGTTCTTCGAGTCCGGAGCTGCATGTCACATATTATTTTAACGAATTTTTATAGCACCTAAGGCAGCAGGCTCCACATATATGGCATGGTGGCCTAACATTAGCGTAATCCGACTAACGAGTATTGCAAAATGATTTACATTTGATAGTTTATATGTGATGCCAAATTGACAAGTTGCGTAAGTACAGGTACTGACACTCATATTTTTTAAAGAAAACTCTGGGTATTGATTTTCTCGATGTGTAGGTATCTCATGCAAACAGTTCAACTTCTAGAGGAATCGTCAAACCCAGCAGGGCAAGGGATGCCTGGACAGTTTTGCTCATGGCATTTGCACCGCGACATTGTTGAAGTTTTGTTGCCGGCATGCGAACAGTCATCATTATTGTGTGGCCTTGTCATCTACCTTTTTCTCAATATCCAGCAAGGACCAGTGGCCTCGGGGAGGACAGCGACAGTGAAGAAGAGGAAGAGTCGGAGCTGCAGAAGTGCATGCTCAAGCTGGACGACTGGATTTCCCTCAAGGCAGAGCCTGAGGCAAGGACATGCCACTCCCCTTTTTAATGCCTTCTGTGTGACCAGTGAAATGTCCTGTCTACCGGGAATGTGCTTTGGAAATCTCTTTGGGCACCTCTTGCTCTAAAGCGTCGGGGGTTAAAGCAACCATGACCTATTTACGTGTCGTAACACACTACCATGATTATGACGCACGTCCACATCGTCTTCCACTGTTCCGCTTCGCAACAGATAACTGACAGCTGTTCCTTATCTGTCCTGAAATTGTTCACATGTCCGCTGTCATGTCTGGCCGATCTTAGAGTAATCCAAAAGCATAGTCCAGCAACCATGGCCGCCCACTACGCCACCTGTAGAGCGGTATATAAGAAGCTACAAGACTGCGCCCTAAGCGCCACTTAGCTGTGAATGTCCATAGCATGTAGTCTTACTGCCTGGACTGCCCCCAATTTACTGCCCCCAATTTCTCTGTTCGCTACCTCAAGTGATAGGCTCAGGGTGTCTACCGACCGGGGAAACCGGGAAAACCGGGAATTCTCAGGGATTTCGGGTAGTCTGGAAATTCTCAGGGAAAACTCAGGGAAATTGTGTTCCCATCAGGGAAAATCCATAGTAACTTTATTGAAAGGCAACGAAACTCGCGGTAGCACTGGCTCGATATTTTGTGAACGCATTTTTCAAATCAAACGGCCGCTGCGGCTGTGGGGAAGTGGCGCACCTCGATGCTGTCATCGCCTTCGGAGCGGTGAAGTGGGAGAGAATCTGGCTAATGCGTGGCATGCGGGAACCATGAACCACGACACATCGTATCGCGCAATGTTGTCAGGGTGTTCTGTGACTACGCGGTGTAGTTCTGTATTCTTTCTCGCGCGTGCTGTGCGTTAGCGCCCGATATGGTGTTTTTGTTATCGCTGCGTGTCAAGTAACAAGCATGATTAGTTGTAGAAGCAGTAGCAGTAGATGTAACGAGCTTGAGTTATCTTGCAAGCGATCGCGATCGTTCAGGTAGCGGATGTCTTCGACAAGGCTGGTGTCTGGCAAGCCATCCCGATGGGCGAGAAAAAAGACGACGCTTGTTGGCTATTATCGGAGAGCTCACTCGCTCTGATCTTGAGCTTCAAAGATGCTACTTAGGACTCCGTGAAGAATAGAATAAATTTCCAGGCGAGAGCTAGCGTAACTAACGGGCCCATTCACAGCAAGTGAAAGCTTTTTTCTTTCCTTTTTTCCCGATGAGGGCACTGCTGAAACAAGTTTTAGGCAGTCGACCGATATTTTTGGGGGCTGCAGCTCGTCGCAATTACCAGCCACACCACGTGCATGTTTGCTACAAAGCCGAATTACAAAACTTTTCAGAGTCAAGGCAAAGCGGCGACCGAAATTCGCGACACCAGCACGGGTCCCATTTGCTCGATTCGGCGCGTGTTGTCGGAAAACAGTAACGTTTCCACCATAATCGGATGTGCCGTAATTCAGGCTGTTGCCGTGCTTTCATGCGATCTTAGCCCGCAGCTATATTGCTTTTTTTTTTTGCAATAGCAATTATATAGACACTCCGACGCGAATTTTTTGCCTTCACCATGATCTTCCTTATCAAGTGCAAATCGCGATTACACCACCCCGCGCGTCGTATGCTCCATGTGCGAGTGAAAGCGCGCGAGCGCTGCTGACGAACGGGGCTTAAGCAGAGATGAAACGAGCCGACCGTCTTGTTCATGCGATGGGCACATGGAGATAGGAGCCGGCAGGTTGGGGAGGTGGGGAGAGGGCTGCGTGAGTCCGACAGGAAGTGCGTACTTTGTACCAGCAGGCGTGGTCGCGTGCGCCGCGGTATCATTAGTGGGGATCAGCAGACGGCTCGTACCTTTGTAGGTGTTGTGCTCTAATTGCAAAACTTCCGTTGAAGCCTTAGCAGTGGCGGATCCAGGGGGGGGGAGGTAGGCGTAGCGGCGATCGCCCCCCCCCCTCCCCCCTCTAAGCCAGCCCCCGCCCCCTCTCTTCAGTGCCTGTCGTCCACCTCCTTTGTCAGGCAGTTTGCCCCCTTTTTCAGGTTGCTTTGCCTGCCACTGCCCAAAAGGGGTAAAGAGAATTTACTATTTTTCTAACTTGGGATGGTTTTCGATGTTTTGCGTTCGAGGAGAGCAAATGGTTCGGCTGGGCAACATGGTAGCAAAGGCGTTGCATTCCTCTGGGCAACGCGCGAGGATTTGACAACAGCCCGGAGCAGCAGAACAAGCGCAATTCCACAGTGCATTAAACCCGCATTTGTTTCGTATTTACATGTGACACTCGGCAAGGCATTTAACTGTGATTGCTGTACCTCAGGCTAAACAAAATTGATTTTTTTTTTCACGCAAAAAATTTAAAAAATTTTTTTTCATGTTGCCATATTAGTCGAGCATTCTTGTGGCATTTTCAGTTTAAGATTAATCCTTCAGTAATTATGCCTTGCATGAAAGGTCGAATTTCAGTTTAACGAAGTTTCGATATAACGAAGTGAGTTAGCGCTTTTACCAACTTCGCTATATTGAGGTTTAACTGTTCTATGTACCATTCAAATGGGATTAAGTCGTTTTTATTTTCTAACGTGCGTATTAGAGAGTGACATCACCGAGCGATATGGTCTCTACCCATCTTGACATAAAACAAAGTTCTGCTTCACTCAGGGAATTTTAGCAAAAACACTCAGGGAAAACGTGGAAAACTCAGGGAATTTAGAAAATTCAACTCGGTAGACATCCTGTAGGCTGCCTTCTTTCCACAACTGCACCTGTTGTAAGTATACAACATCCAATTGAAGGAGGCAGTCAGAAAACCCTCCAGCCGTCTTACGGTTAGCCAGAGACAAATCACAGTCATTGTGGGTTGGCCAATGAAGCTGCTTTTGTCACGCAACCCCCGTGGTCCAAGCTGACCAACAAACACTGTGCCAACATGTTGTGCAGGGTGGTCGCCTGGCATTGCAGCTGCGCCAAAAGCTGCAGGCGCTGTTTCTGCGCCGCATGCATTCCCCAGCCAAGCCGTGGTCACAATCGGATGACGCTGTGATTCGTGCTGTTGTCGGCGTGCTCACGTCAGAGGAAGAGGCCCTGAATCTGCCTCGACCACCTCCGGGCATCGGGCAGCGACCACGGCCTTCTGGCCCAGATGCCTACACTTTACCTCCACCAGCTGCCAAGTACTACAATTTTTGTATTGTGTATTGGTTCATTGACATTTACCTACAGCTATTGTTTTGGTTCTTCTTTCTCTTACCACCTTCGTGTAGTTGCAAAGGTAGGGTACTTGTACTTTCTCGCCTCGGAGCACCCTAACCGCTTTTACAGAGTAATGCCGAACTCCTCCCATTTTTCCACTGATGTGCTTTTATCGTACAGACAGCGAAGTGAAGACATCTGTACGCTAGTATGTGCGCTGCACTGTACAGTTGTGCCCAATGAGTTGCAACATGCTGCACGTAGTCAAAGCGGCGCCAACGCTGCAAGGTGGCATTGACATAGAAAACAATCAGTGACATAGACACTGTTTCGACTATTAATATTTCCAAAACCAATTTCACGTTTGCCGGTGTTACAGTATATGCTTGGGGCTCCTTCAACCATGGCCACTGAGTTACAGTTCATATTGAGCGCCACTGTACATATATATGGAAAACCATATCTACACATGCCACGTTTATGTTGTTTCATTTGCTTTGGCTGATAATAATTGACGAGCACTATTCCAGTCAGTTTGAAACCTTCATATTTTAGGATGATGTCCTGGGGCATTATAGTAAATGATATATGCACTGCAGAGGTGTACACATTATGGCTGGCTGGTTCATAACTTGAGCAGGAAAAAAATAGCGAAAGAGAATGAGATGTAAAGAAAAGACATACGATGGCACAATTGTCTTTCCCTTCCTTATTTCCTGTTCTTTAGCACTGTTTTTCTCCTCCATTGGTACTACACAAAATTATAATAAGTTCTCTAATTTTTCAGCTTTTTGGCTGTATGTTTTCGTCATCCTGGCTACTATATTACACGAAGTGTAGTTGCGAGCCCGTGTGTTTTTTCTCCACCAGTGATCACAGGAGCCAGGGTGGGGCAGAATGTTTTGCCGGTCGTCGGGCGGTCCTGCGCCGTGGTGGATCGTTGGAGTATGGCCCAAGCTCGTCGCCATCCTCTCGCAGAGGCTCCGGCGCCAGTCTGCCGGCAACTCCCTTGGGAATGGGACGTTCAGACGCAGGTAGGGTGTGCTCACACTTGTATGCAGGGGTCATGGTACAAAACTTATTATTTTTAGGCATATTGACTTTGATGTGTGGGCATTTGGCTTTTAAACAGTAGGGAGGATCCAAATGAAAATTAACGGGTTGCCCTACTAACCATTCTTGATTTTTGTTAAAAATCACTTCAGGTGCAGGTTTTCGACTGATAGAAAAGCCAATTTCACAATTTCTCAACCATGGCCTTACTTCGCGAAAAAGTGTTACAGTTCATGATCACTATATCTTTTCCCAACAAAGAACAAGCAAAGTGGAGCCTTACACACATTCTATTACGCTTCGCTGTGGAAGCACTTCTGGGGAAAGATATCGCAGGCATGGTGAACAGCCCAAACTACCTGTAATCTTAACATTGAAAAGCCACATTTACGAAACATGCTCTTACGCAAGTGTCGGCGAACGCAGGTAGCTCATGGTGCTCCGACGATCGGTCCGACTGCTCATCCCTGCGCTCGACAAGCAGTGGCCAGCCGAGCCCGTGTGGCACAAGTCCCAGGCACACGGTGAACGGCCACTGTCGATATTTCATCATCAAGGCAGGCACGCACCGTGCCGTGGACGTGTCTCTCTCAACGGGCCTGTGGTCCTTGGGGCCCAACACAGACCGCAAAATACAGGCAGCAATCAGGGTACGTAGCTGAACATTCTTGCTTTGCTGGAAGTTCAGCAAGACGCAGAGTGCCGACTGAAAAAAGAGAGAAGGCTCATTTTTCTTGGCCATTAGATCGAGTTGTGAGGTACACATTGTTACGAGATGCACCAGGGTCTCGTGGGTAGCATGACACGAGGGCCAAAGGACTGGGCTGGGAGGATCCAGGCAGTGGCAAGGCAAAAGGTAGCCAACGAAAAAAGGGCGTTTAATACGTGAAGAGGACAAAACACACACAAAGCATGTGGAAGCAGAAGCTTCCGACGCTCGATGCGCCGGCCTTTTATCAGCCCTCGGACGCTAAGAGGAGGAGGGCGCAGCTCCGCTGTTCGGACGCGTCCGGCGTCTCCGAGGAACGCGTCCAGTGTCTCTGAGAGGGACGCCAGCAAGGAAGAGAGCACTGCACAGGGGTCGCGCGTTCTGCACCTTAATGCTGCTCGGTTCTAAGGCACTTGCCCAGGTAGTCGTGCTCGGGGTCCAGCCTGTGGGAGCCTTTACGGTGGTGGGTCATAGCGCGATCGTAACAGCTTCTCCGCCGGGGTATCGTTGTCCCGATGGACAAGGGTCAGCAACCACTGTCCAGAGGGATATTTTGCGGAAATCTGAAGTGCGCGTTGCTGGCGACGCTTGGACTCGCTGTCGTTCGCGGCACAATTTTCGTCCTGGAAAGTGCACCACGATAAGGCGACACAGCAACACCCATTACACACACCGCTGTATGGATGGCTTCCTTTTGGTGCGTCGGTTGTGAAAACACAAAACAGTTCTGGCCTTGTTGTACGTATTCAGAAGTGCGATCTTGATGGTGGCTTCACTAGAAGTGCCTCGGTGAAAGCAACCCGCAAGCGCCAGACAATTCACCCAATGACCTACCAGGCTCAGTTTAAAACAATCAATAATGTTGGCAGGCGACAGGAACAAAAATCCAATGCCCAACACATTAGCCAGTACCTCAATTGTCACAAATAATTACATTTTGCTAAACACTGCAGACGCGAGTTTGCAATACATTCAGGCACACTTGTTATTCGAAGCAGCCGCTTAAGCCATCTGCATTACCTTTTTTTTTTTTTTTCGCCGAAGACGACGTCTCGCCTTTCTCGATATTGCCGGAACAAAATGCCATCGCTCTTTGGGACAGCCACATTTTTCCATGGTAGCTTGCCCTTGCGCCTCCGGAAACGCGGCATCTGTTCTAGCTACAGTTCTAGCGTCTAGATCGGCAACGCTTTCTGGAGTTGGGCCATCCGCGTTCGGCTGTGGCGCCTCGCATGCGTCTATCAAGGCAGGCGGATCATAGTCCGGCTGCCTAGAAAGTTTTCGTGCTTTTGAGCGGGTAAGCGGGCAAACCTCCCCCTGTTCAAAACAAGTTCCCATTTTCCTCAGAAACATTTCTGATTTATTCGAAAATAAGTAGGAATACTGTGGCGGGAGTCTGGCCGAAACCGCAGCTTCAGTAGTAAATGTTCCAAAGAGCCCCTCGACACGGACGCGCGCGAGTGGAAGACAAACGCTGTGCTTCTGCACCACCTGTCGTATCCATGCACACTCGCCAGTGAAGTCCTTGGCGCTGACATAAGATGGATGAACGACATCCATGGTGGCTACGGAATCTCTAAGTACCCTGCAGCGCTTTCCTTTCACCGTGCACTCTTTCATGAACGGCTTAAGTAGCTCTAAGTTCTCATCGTCGGCACTGACATACGAGAATACAAGACTCTGATTTCGGCAACCTGAGGCAAGGTGCCCCGGTTGAAGGCACTTATAGCATGTTATCGGCTTCTGCGCTTCAAACTGCTTGTTCTTCTTGTCTTTAAATGTAGCTTCAGGCAACGTATGCTCAATTTCCTTCTCTGGATCTGGGCCTTTCGCGTTACCGTTGCGTCTGAAAAGCTTTGGGGATCCATTCTCCGCGCCTTGCTTCGGAAACACGTCGAGCGTCCGCCCTTCACTTTGCTGCGATGCATGACGCGACGCGTATTCCTCCGCGAGCTCGGCCGCTTTTTCAACTGTGGTCACGTCGGGCCTGTCTAGGATCCATAAACGCATTCGGTCAGGAATTGTGTTGTAAAACTGCTCTAGGCACAGGCACTCGACAACCTTCGCCATGTCTCCGTAAACTTCCGCACTTCTTAGCCATTCAACGAAGTTGAGCTTTAAGTTGTATCCGAACTCAACGTACGACTCGTTTTTCAACTTAGTGGCTTTTCGAAAGCGCTGCCGAAACGCTTCTGGAGACAGGCGGTACCTCTTAAGAAGACTGGATTTTACAATATCGTAGTCCTCATACTGCTCTGCGCTAAGTCTCCCCATAGCGTCCGCTACCTGGCACGGTAAAACGGTTAACAGGCGCTGTGGCCATGACGCCTTAGAGAACTTCATTCTTTGGCAAGTCCGTTCAAAGTTCACGAGAAACATTCCGATGTCCTCTCCTACTTGGAAAGGCTGCAATAAATCCTTCATACTAAAATTTTCTCGCGCTTCTGCGACTGGCAGGTGCGCTTCGACGCTAGCCGCCTTCGCCTTCTGCAGTTCCAGCTCTAAGCGCTTTAATTCGAGCTCAAGCAATAGTCTCTCTTTCTCATCAACACGCCTCTTTTCATCGTTTGCCTGACGCTCTTTCTCATCAGCCCGGCTCTTCTCTTCGTTTGCCTGGCGCTCTGACAATTTCCCAACATTCTAGAAGCTCGCTGTCATCTGCTTCCAAGGCAAGCAAAGCCTGAATGATTTGCGGCTTCCGCATGGCGTTTCCCGCTTCCACTCCCAATTCTGCGCATAGCAACAACAATTCAGGCTTGCGTAGAGAATTGAGATCCATGACCAGCTCAGACGCTGAACCCCTCTCCTTATCCATTCTTTATCAGCTACCGCCAAGTGCGATAACGCAAAGGGACTTAGTACCGATAAAGACAACCTGCCAGCTTCAAGCTTCAAAGCTATTCTTAAAAGCCTGGCAAATCTCAAAGGAGAAAAGTCCGACACTCACGTAGCTGCAGTCACGGGCTTCGTTGTGATGTCCACGGTTCAGTTGGCACAAGTTGCAAGGGCCACTGCAATCCCGCCTCTGCCATCCAGTTGTTACGAGATGCACCAGGGTCTCGTGGGTAGCATGACACGAGGGCCAAAGGACTGGGCTGGGAGGATCCAGGCAGTGGCAAGGCAAAAGGTAGCCAACGAAAAAAAGGCGTTTAATACGTGAAGAGGACAAAACACACACAAAGCATGTGGAAGCAGAAGCTCTTGACGCTCGATGCGCCGGCCTTTTATCAGCCCTCGGACGCTAAGAGGAGGAGGGCGCAGCTCCGCTGTTCGGACGCGTCCGGCGTCTCCGAGGAACGCGTCCAGTGTCTCTGAGAGGGACGCCAGCAAGGAAGAGAGCACTGCACAGGGGTCACGCGTTCTGCACCTTAATGCAGCTCGGTTCTAAGGCACTTGCCCAGGTAGTCGTGCTCGGGGTCCAGCCTGTGGGAGCCTTTACGGTGGTGGGTCGTAGCGCGATCGTAACAACATACTGTTGGCTTTGCTTTTGCATAGTAGCCTAATTTTGTTTGCTGGCAGCATGCACATCCAAAACTATATCATTCCTCACAATGATCTCGATGACCATTAGATGCTGTGTTCAGTGTTGGCATCATGCTGTGTTGATTCCTGTTGCCTGCTTTTCCCATACAGGAAGGCAAGGAAGTGATTCTGATATTCTCAGTGCACGGAAGCGGACAGTTTCAAGGTTATGCGGTGCTCCAGGGACCAGCCTCCAACATGAACTGGCCCACTGACGATCATGATGGCAGTTCGGGTGGCCGCTGCTACTTCATCAAATGGAAGCACAGGCAAGGATCACTTGACAGCTGATAACTTTGCAGTGAAATAGCAATTAGAAAAATACTGATTTTTTTTTTCCATGGCCTCATGCTTGGTGCACAGTACAGTTGTCTCGCTTTTTCTCTGCGTGAGAGTCAAACTTCCGGCTACGTATATTCACATATTAAGGGACTCATGCATTATTTAGGGTGCCCATCAATCAGCCAGTCAAGTAACCTAATCTTGACAATCCACTCTATTGACGCCTGCCTCTACCACTACACTATGGCATCTCGCATAGCTTTGGGATGTAAACAACACCATTAATAATTTTATAGTAGTATCTATGTCAGTGGTTCTCAGCCATGAATGTTTCGGAGACCCCTTGTGGGCTGGTTGAAATGATGAGGGACCCCTTGCAGTGAGAGAAACTTGGGGGTCATAAATTAACACAACATGCAGCGTGAAATAGGCATAGGTTGGCAAAAAATGTGGAGCTCACTCAGACTCACTCATGAAATATATTTTGTCCTTAGAGCTCACTCGGACTCAGACTCACGAAAATTTTCCTCAACCAGACTCACTCGGACTCTCGCGAAAATTTTCTCAACCGGACTCACTCTGACTCAAACTCACGAAGTTATTACTCACTCAGACTCAGACTCACGGCTCTGTCTGAGTCTGAGTGAGTCGGCTCATGAGTCTGTTAGCGTATAATTGGTTTTATCGACTATGGTGTCAATGCTCTTTGACACCAATATCTCGCATGATCAGTGCTCTGCTTGGCGTCTTTTGATCTCGTACCTTCAAATATGAGTTATCCGTGGTTGCAATCCAGTAAGGACATTTTTGTTGAAAGGGATGACTCAGACGAAATATTTTTATCAAGAACTTCCTGTGAAAGAGCTTTTGGGGGCAGGTCATGGCACCCCCACCTCTGTAACTCACGCATCTGATCAATAAATATTTAGCTGGCGCATGAACTCTAGGGCTTTGAAGTATGTGTGAGTTGACGGGAGTGTAAACGTGAGCCGACATAAGGCTGATAGTAATGCTGAAATGGTGTAGATAGAAGAGAGGTCGGCAAAACGTGTGTAGCTCACTCAGACTCACTCAACAAATATATTTTGTGCTTAGAGCTCACTCGGACTCAGACTCGCCAAAGTTTTCCTCAACCGGACTCACTCGGACTCAGACTCACTAAAAATTTTCTCAACAGGACTCCCTCAGACTCAAGCTCACGAAAGTATCACTGACCCGGACTCACTCAGACTAAGAATCACGGCTTGATCTGAGTCTGAGTGAGTCGACTAATGAGTGAGTTTGCCGACCTACGGAAATAGGTGCCTTTTATTTCTCCCTGACAAAGAATGGTCAAACTTAAAGGGGCCCTGCAACGCCTTTCTTAGTTATATTGGAATAGTCTCATTATTGACGTATGACTCTTCACGAGTCATGTGCCGCAAAAATTTTTCGAATCCGTCAAGTCTAAGTGGTGTTACCAAATTATAGAGATCACGTTCCGCAGCTTTCTCCCTCAACTCAACGCCGCGAGCGCACGGAAAGCTAGGCAGCGAGTCGAGGGAGGCAGCGCAGAGGAGCGAGGCTCCGCCAAAGAGCGCCGGCGGAGTTTTTTTCTTCATTTTTTTCTCTCTGACGTCTGGGCGCAACCACGTGGTCTGTGCCGCCACTTCCGGTCGGCTTGCGTCGTTCTCGTCGAGCGGAGCCGATATCGCGCGTGCTTGAAAACTGCGCGTCAGTTTGGTAATGTTGGGTGTGCACCTCGAACGCCGTAGTGTTTTCATCGCTCTGCCAACCATGGAAGCAAACCTGCGCGCTCGTTTGGAACGAATGACAGCTGAGATCGGTTTCGGCCCATACTCCGATACACCGCCTCGTAAGACGGCACTGGCAGACGACCCCGAAGCGCCGCCATTACCGGACGCCAGCATTGTTATCGGAGACCAATGCGCCCGTGCCTCGGTCGGTCGTGAGAACGTGCCGACGATGCAGTTCTCAGCTGACGAGGCAACACTCGAACGGCTGCCACTCTTAACGGCAACCGGCGATGGTCAAAAGCACAGAAATATTCACGTTTTCGGCACTGCGCATGGCGAATAAAACGGAACCACGCAACTACGAGCAGACGAGCTGTCGGTGAGACCGGAAGTGCTAATAGTAATGTTTGTTCGGTGTTTTTAATGCGATAACAGAATATAAACATACATATTATCTACTTATTGAACTCAAAATTAACAACGAAAGTAATAATGAGGGTGTTATCGTGATTATAACATCAGCCAATGGTGGAACTGCCGACAATCGCGTCATATTTTGCGGACTAATACATCATTTGTCGAGAGAAGAGGGAGCGATTTTCAGCTGACTTTGAGAATTTATTGTAAATTCCAGGCCGTGCGCATCGCTGTAATATTTGGCTCGCGTGTTCTCGGGAGCCTCGACTACCGGTCGGCAGCGCTTTTTGAGCATGCTCGAAAAGTGTTGCAGGGCCCCTTTAAGTGCCACGCCAATTCAATCTCAACAGCTTGTCAGTAAGTTGTGCGGTCTGCAGCCACATTCAACCT
This sequence comes from Rhipicephalus sanguineus, assembly GCF_013339695.2. Classification (NCBI taxonomy): domain Eukaryota; kingdom Metazoa; phylum Arthropoda; class Arachnida; order Ixodida; family Ixodidae; genus Rhipicephalus; species Rhipicephalus sanguineus. The sequence continues at coordinate 149,051,901 of NC_051178.1, read as the reverse complement.
GTTTCTAGCTATGTTTGCTCCTCAAATACGCAATCCTAGAAAAAGTATGCTTGCGTGCATATGTCGTAGAAAAATGCAACAAAAGCTTTACAGCCATCTCGAGGAGAAGGGGAAACATAAGTAAGCTTTGCCACAATGCAAAGGTGTTATGTGACGAAGCATACCAAAAGTCTGAAGGGGCCGCTGCCGCGGGATGTGGTGTGCCACTAAAAAACGTGTATTCTTTGTTGTTGTTGTATTTTGTTGTTGTTGTTGTTTTCAAGGATGGGTTTCGCAGACCCCGAAGAATGGCTTTGCAGACCCCTATTTGAGAACCACCAATCTAAGTTTTAGTTAATTCATCAATTTATTCATTATTTATTTTGAATGAAAACTAGAGCTGTGCGAATGCAGCTCAGACCACTTATAACGTAACCGCTTACAGTGCAGTACCGGCTATAATGCGGTTTTTTCTGACTCCCGTTTACCCTCCCATAGAACTCCATGTATACGCATACCGCTTATTGTGCAGTCCCCCGAGATGAAAGACCGGTTATAATGCGGCTGCCGGAACGTTCTCAGAGATGCGAGGGAGCGAGCGTGCTTCTAAGCGGAGATGCGCCGGCGGGGGAGAGAGCGGCGACGGCGTTAGGAAGGAGGAGCGGACGCGGAACTAAAGCCCCTTGATCTTGGGAAAGTACCGCCATTCAGTGTACTCGCCGCCGCGCGCGCGTCCTCCTCTCTCCCTCCTCGCCCCTTACGCGTCCCCCCGTTCTCCGCCGCTCTTCCGCGCCGACGATTGGTCTCCTTCGCCGTTGCCCTTGGAGACGCGCGGATCTTGCGTTTTGCTGGTATTTTTCTTTTTCGCTCGCGCCATTTTACGCCGGGGCTCCGCGTAGCAAACGTTGCGCGCGCTTTGTTTTCTGTGCTTTGCGTGGGCGCTATGCCGTTGTGTTGCACCTATAACTGCCACAATGAGAATGCAAACGGTTATGCACTTTTTACGATTCCCCATGGTAAGCGTGATGGCTGGCGCAAGAAGCAGTGGCTGCAAAACATCGGCCAAAGAAACTTTGTTCCGACAAAGAACAGCGTTCTTTGCGAGGTAAGGCGCCTGTCCTATTGCTCGTATCAAAGCATCGCCGAATGCTACATTTTAAATATCGTTCCGGCCTGCTCATCAACGTCTTTTTTTCGTAGGCTATTTGCGCGTTGCTTAAAAATGGGGGTGTCCTCAATATGCTGAATATTCAGCTGAGAGTCCATCACCTCTCACGGTGGTAACTCTCATTCAGTCTAAAGTGCACAGCTATAGGATCTGCTTTCCGCTGCGAACGATTACGTGCGATGATACCGCTTCTCGATCGCGCTTGTCGTGGTTGTTAGATTCCGTTTATTGTGAATGTTTGGTGGAAAAAAACAAACGAATGGATGAATAGAGATGACGCTTACTGGCGCTCGTTCCCAAATGAGGGTTTTTTTTTTTTTGGGGGGGGGGGGGGAGAATTCACGCATAATTGTGACAGAAATGCGATCAGTCGCAAGAACAAAAGAAACACACAAGCACAACGCACAACAAATAACACTCTGATAGCGCAAGTAAGCCGTTATCTAGCAGGCCGCGACCGAAATGGCTCGTCTTAGTCATGCCTGCATTATCATGTCTTCCGTTCACCAACGAAAAACTAGATTACCTCTTATATCGGTCTCACACGGGTAGTTTTGATCGCTATCAGAATCAGTCCGGGTCGGATTTCTTGATCGCGATCAACAATCATCGCTGCTATTCGGTCCAAACTAATCCGGATCGAGTTTAGCGCAAACGTCAGTCAAATTGCAATCTGGGAGCCAGATATCGATGAGCAGATCGCGTTAATCTTGATCCCGATCGGGCCTGATCGCGATTATAAGTGATATAGTAGCAGCACCTGATCTGGAACGGCTCTGATCGCGATCAAAAGGGCCCCTGTTACACCGGTATTGCTTTGTTGTCTTCTACATGACGACTCACTTTAGTGATCAGTTTTTTTCCGTGCCGTGTTTCTGCTTTTCCTATTTTCCTTGCTCAGATTTGCATTATGACTCTACTAATATGCGTGTTTTCCCAAATAAACCTCAGGTACCAATTCAGCGCTTATCCGTGT
>NC_051178.1:149020451-149049678 GCF_013339695.2 Rhipicephalus sanguineus | reverse complement strand
CATGTATGCGCGCTTACTATGGCACTATGGGAACGATATAGATGGCAAGGTGCACCTCCACGGCAGGTTGAAGTTTTGTGTGACTAAAATATGGCCGATGACGCCGTGGGGCAGAGAGGTTGCGAAAACGACCGTGCATATTGCACATAAGACAGACGCGCGCCTGATGACACTCGCTGACGTCCGACTGCGAATATATAGACGAAGCTGTTAGCGGAAAGAAGGCCGATTTGACCCGTGGGGTGGGGTGCGTGCTGATATGATCTTTAGAAGGGTAGACTTTTTGGTTAGTTGTTGAAGGACATGTTTTCATGACAGTAACATTGTTTTCATTTCGTCTAGCTTACACTACACACATGCGTGCACGCAGCCCATGGCACTTGTACGTGACAGAGACCGCATGGAAAGAGCTGTCCGAATGCGGGGTCAGTACTCTGCGTTGCGTGGGAGTCGGCGGCGGCGGCACGCTGTACTCTCGGACATCTGCAGCGCCGGCGTTTCCCCCACACGTGCTGCGTCGCCCCAGCCGCCTCCGCTGCTATCCACGTGGCCGACAGTTTTCGATCGCGGAGCGCGCGTAACGAAGGCGAGATACAAGCTGGCTCATCGGCGGTCGCTCCTTCATCACCTGCGAGAGTTGGGAGAACTTCCTTAACGCACTGCACGAAGGCACGGAGCCCCTGCTAAAGCTCGAGGACGCAGGTTCATTCTCGACCGTGGTGCCCGCATTTCGATGGGGGAAAATCGCAAATGTGTAGTACCGGTTTTGTGACAACATTGACATCAATGACGTCACCTTCTTTGCCTTTCTACTTTTTTTTCTTAACGTAACCGATGTTGGTGACACGGCACGCCTGCAGCGCCCACCAGTTTATTTTTGGTGAAGCCAATGCTGTTTCGTGTCCTGTATACACTAAGAAAAAAAAAAAGATTACATGTTACTCTTCTAACAGCGGAGTCCAAGATCAAGAAGGGAGCCGACAGATGGATACACGTTATAGGAATCAAAACAGGAGAAAGTGCCTCAGATCAGGTTGGCCGACGTTTCGATAGGGGACCTATCTTTGCAAAGGCGCCTTGTCATCCCTGGCGTGTTAGTTTTAAGGGGTTAGTGATGACGTCATGTCCAGCGGTGGCGCGCTCTGTTGCTGTTGGTAAGGAGCTGCTTGAGGTCGAAGAAGCCCCGTTAGTCGCGAACAGAATTTATCGCCACCTATTCATCCTTCTTCATCTTCTGCCTCTCTCCCAGAACACGTGCGCCGATTTGTCCGGCGTGGGGTGCAGTAACTCTGATGTGCGAGAGAACGAGTACAGAGAGAGAGAAAGAAAGGAAATTCTTGGCGAGACTGGATTCGAACCCGCGTACCCACGATCCGAAGGGAGCGTCGTAACCAGTCGGCTATCCAGGCACGTTAGCAGAACAAACATTTATGGGAACCATATGATTGCGTTGCTATGGGCGAGAGAACCGGAAAAAGGTAGAAAGAAATAGAAACAATGAGAGCGAAAGAAACAGATGGAAAGAGAAAGAAGTAGAGAATGACAGAAAGCATATCTGTGTGTAGTATAGTATAGTATAGTATAGCAAAGGGGGTGGGGTGGGAAAGGGAAGTGGAGGTGAGAAGAAGGGAAAGGAGGAGAGTTGAGGGTAAAACGTAACATACTGTTTGTAGTGTAGTATAGCAAGAGGCGGGAAAGGGATGTGAGGAAGAGAGAAAGGCCACCAGTTCCGCTGTTTGCTCAATCATTTGCGCCACTATATAGTGCGCAGCAGCCCCTCTTTTGTCACAAGAGTCCTGACTCGCCACATATATAAATCTCTTTGAAGATACACGTTGAGGAGAGTCGCGCATTGTACGACTCTCCGAAGAGTGTGTGTGATCTCCAGAGATTTAACGCTATCTTTAAAAGAGATTTGTATGTATATATGTAGCACAGCAAACTTTTACACCATTCCACTCGAATTTTCAGGTTGGTCGCTTTCTTGGCAGTAAGACAACACCGCGTTTTGGCAGTGGGACCTTGAAACCCTATATATGGCTAGTGGAGGTCTCGCGTTGTCTGTTTACTTATGCTCGGTAATACACAATAGTGTGTTTGTTTATAGCGTGTACTACACACAAGATGCAACACAGGACGGCATCACACTGGTCCCGCGTGGCTTTCGTCCCGTGATGTGTCATTCGAGGAGCGTGGCGATATCTTTCGCGATGAATGTGACGCAGAGCTCGTGATCGAAATCGTTGCGCCATTCTATAGCTGCCGTAGACATGCAGTTATTGCGGGCGGGCGCATGCGCGCAAGTCGCACAGCGTGTACTTTAGACAGTTATGAACAAAAACGACAATATTTAAAAGTGACGATCGCCAAAAGTGTTTGCGACTTGAAAACGTGGTTTTTGTAATCCTTTAATATATTGGACTCTTCAAACTGACAAACAAATGGACTATTGTCTGTGTACATGTTCTCAGCGTATACGTCGCACCAAAACAACAGTGCTATAGAAAGCGGGAACCTGCTTGTCAGCAATTGTTTGCTGATTCGATATGGCCATGTGTGAAGGGGTATATTTGAAAGCTTGTTGTTTGCTCAAAGCTCTCGACGGCCATATCGTCTTCCTGTTTGAATTCGACCAACGTTTTCCAAAAGCACTCACAATTAAGTTATCTCCGGTGAAGCTCCCACTTCGGCAGCATTCTTCATCACTATACTGTACAAACAAACAAAAAATGGGGGGGGGGGGGGAGTCTCTTTTGTCTCTGTGGTCTCAATTTTGCACACTGGATCAAAGACGAACGGTATAGTCGCTTGCGTGTTGCACAAAAGCGTGGGGGCTTTGTCTCTCAATTATCTTAATGCGTTTATCCTCCGCGCAAAGTGTGTCCTTCCATGTATCGACGTTTCGCTTAGGGGCAATCATGAGTATATATACCGGCTTATTTAGTGGATTCTCGCTCATATAGTCACTCGCATATGCTCATATGGGCGCTCCCTCAAGTTCCTACTCGCTTTTCATGACACGTATACCGTCACCGACTGTTCTAATGCTGTAGTTTACTGACGGCCACTCACAATTGCCCGCAGTCACTGGCTTTTTGATGAGCACTTCATTCGGCACTCGTATCAACGTCCGCTCGGCTAACTTCCGTATATAATACGTCCAGTCAAAACTCCTGCGTATGGCCCCCAGGCATGTCAGAGGATTGAGGGGTTCTTCTTGCATATATATTATATATATATATATATATATATATTATTATATATATATATATATATAGTATAGTATACACACACTGGCTGAATATATATATGTGTGTGTGTGTGGTGTCTACAGTGTTTGGGATATGTATATGCGCATGTGAGCTACTCCGGTTTGTGCGTGCATGCGCGCTCAGCGTGCATCTTTGCTTCCGCCCTGCTTTCTGTTTTGCCGAGGCTTTCACCGTACATAGGCGTCCTCCCCCGTTGCCTGCCGGTCCTCGGAGGTGCAGGCGCCTTTGACCTGTCGAGGACGTGCCCCGGGGCGAAAGGCCGCCGCCCCGCCTTGGCGCCGTGCTTTTTCGCTGCTGCTTCTCATTCCTCGCCGCCGCATGCGTGCGCGCGTTCCGTGGACCTGCAGAGAGGTATACATATATACACACTGCTTACCACAGCGCTAGAAGAAAAGGGTGCGCGGATCAAAGAACGAGAAGTGGCGGCGCGCCAGGGCGGAAACGGCGCCGAGGTTTCGCCGAAAAGGGAGCGACCGCGACGCGACGCCCTGTCGCTCGCGCGGCTGGTAAAGTGCGAAACGTGTCTCTACAAGGTTTACCATTTTAACCATTCGCATATGCACTGCGACGGTTCGTTTAGTAAACCTTCGTTTTCAGAGTTCAGAGTTGCTGGATTTCATTATTGCGTCTGCCCCCGGGAGTACGTGTGTTAAAGGGGCACGCGCGCATGTTCTCGTGCCAGCGGTGGCGTCGCCAGAACTTTCATTTGTAAGGGGATTTTGGTGGGCTTGCAGTTTGGATCCTTAAACAGGCGACTGTTTTCGTTTGATTCGATCGAGTACGAGAATTTTCTGAATCTTCTAATAAGTGCAATGGAAAGTTGTAATCGTGTCGAGGTGCCTTTTATTGGATCAAGATCGCATGACGTGTCATTGAACATGCGTGGTTGTCACGGCACGCTCGATTCGATCACCAGTATGGTATTTGTAACATGCAAGAGCTGTTTTTTTTTTCCTCGTTTTTTTTTTTTTTTTCTTGAGGGGAACACTCAAAGTATACTATATAGCAAGTAACACTCGCAGTACAGTAGCGGCGAGCGCGGTCGTCGATAATCGATCAACGGCTGAAACTCATCGTCATTTATACACGTGGCATCGTATACATTCAAGCGTTTATGCCTGGTGATCGCGTAAGTTTCAGAATAAGCCGATCTACTCGCTTCGTTTGCACAATATTATCAGAACATTTTAAAACGTTCGTGAAGGCTCCCACGCATTCTTTCGTGGCCTGCGCCGAGCGACAGTATTTTTAGTTTTAGCCAGTGAAACACGGTCACAATGAAAAGAACGAGTGTATGAACATCGAGACGTGAATCTCCATACTCTAACAGACTGCAGCAGGGGGGTTCTTCTCCACTGTATCGCCTTCTATTCCTTCACGTGTATACTATATATACATAAATCAAGCTCTAACGCTGCCTGTGTGGGTGAATGCATGTGTGTTGTGCGGAAAACCGTATATTTTGAACGCTGGCGAATGAAACCGACGAGGAAGCCCCTATAAACGGGGCCTCCTTGTCCGTAGATGCATCTTACGCGAATGGCGTGTTTGCTTTGCTTATACGCAGGTCTGATATGCATATGCTCCTCCGCAGATAATTTACAAGGCGTTTCACGCCCATTCCACGCCTCGCTCCCAATATATTATCCGCCCTATAGCATGTTCCTTAAGAACTGCTTTGATTATAAGGCTGCACAAAGTGTACACTATGTATCGGCTGCTCGAAACGCTGTATATCAGTTCAGTGATAGCGAAGACTCCCAGATTATTTTTTTATCGATTTGTGAGGTGAGACGGCATGAAAGAAGAGGGTGTTGCCGCATCGTATTGGTAAAGAAACACGCCGATCACGTCCATTGTCGCGGATATTTGCACTGTGCGCTACAGAGAGAGAGAGAGATACGAAAAGGAAAGGCAGGGAGGTTAACCAAGCTTTGGCTCGGTTGGCTACCCTGCACTTGGGGTGGGGGAAGGGGAAATAATAGAAAAAAAGGGTAAAGAAGAAGGAAGAAGAGTATGAAAGGGGTGGATGAACAGTTTGAAACTACACAACACGAACTCGCGCTGTTAGTTCACAGGCGCTCGTGAAGTCCTGTGGTCCTCAAGAAGCACAAGAGGGCTTTCGTGGCCTTGCGCATATGCGAGACCGTAGGCCAAGGTCCCAAGATCTTCTTTTCTGTCAGCGGTCTGAGTCCAGATGACGGAGCTTTGACTTCCATACTACGTCGTTGAGCTTGGTATGATGGGCAGTGGCATAGAATGTGTTTCAAGCGTCTCCTCGCAGGCGCAAATGTTGCATGCCGCACTGCTGGCCATTCCAATGAGACTCAAATACGCATTCGTAAATGCCACGCCCAACCACATGCGGCACAGTAAAGTTGCATCGCGTCTTGAGAGCCCGGATGGCAAACGAAGTTGTAATTTGGGTCGATTGAATACAGGCGCGCGTTGGAAAAACCCGGCGTATTCCATTGTAGAAGAGTGATACGGCGTGCGAGTGATTGTTAGTCGCCACGCGGCATCTGTTCTCAAGAGTGGTATGGGTGTCCGCTGGTCTTGGTCATGAGCCGATCGTGCAGCTTCATCCGCGCGATCATTGCCGACAATTCCGCAATGACTCGGCAGCCATTGAAATATAATGTCATGTTCTTTCTCGAGTGCTTGGTGGTAGTCGTGCCTTATCTCGTACACGGATTGTTCGTGTAATCCGTGCCGTAAAGCAAACCCGTAGTGTTGTAAGGCTGACCTGGAGTCGCAAAAGATGGCCCATCGATTAGGTGGCTGCTGAAGGATGTACTTGACCGCACCTTGAAGCGCTGCGAGTTCTGCGGCTGTCGACGTCGTGATGTGCGAAAAATGATGTCGTGACGTCGTGATGTGCGCTACAGAATGTACATCACGGTATACACTCTGTACGTTACAGTGCCATCCTGCAAATGTTTATTTGACAATCTATGCAAAATGTAATACCTGCACAGGTTTTCTTTTGTTAAGTTTGCAGGGTAATCCCGCTCGCGCGGAAACCAAACGACTCCCCTCGCTTAAAACAAAACAGAAAACAAAAATTATGCAAGAGGCAGCTCGCCAGAAGTTTCTTCCTTCACGGCCCCCGATACCTTCTGAATGTCACATAGGTCATTGCGTATGTACATGACAATTAGCTCAGTAGAAATGACGTTTACGCAGGCACGTAGGCAAGGGGGGGGCGGGCCCCCCCCCCCCCCCCCGAAAATTAGTCCAGCCTTTTATGTTCCCGGGCAATTTTTTTTCTTTTTGTCATGAAAAGACTTTCTTTCGAATAATTAGGCCTTGAGCCCCCCCCCCCGAACAAAAATCCTGGCTACGTGCCTGCGTTTACGTCAACGGTTACATAACCGAGAGGTTCATCAGGTGTCGTTATCGCTATGACAATTGTTGTCGTTATTTGCCCCGTGTGACGTCTTATAAAAAAATATATTTATACGTAGGGGGCGTGAGCGAACACGCAGCTTATGATATCATGCCGTTCTTGAGCTTCGAGTCCGTAGAGCACGCGAGGAAACACTCCATGCACCTTCTATGAGAATCTATGAAATCATCTAGGCTTTCACTCCGCCACTGTTAATCGTTTAAACTCTGAGGAAGACGTCGACTACGTTGGTCCCGAAACATTGAAGACATGATATCCTACGAAAATGTTGAGCTTTAAGGATTCAGGCCTATAACCTATAGAAGGAGAGATGGGTTTACGTGCACGGCGTTTGTGCTTATGTGGATTCAAACCCTACTTGAGTATGTAGCTGACTTTAGATTCATAGCTTGCCTTGGTGGCACTCGTTTAGTGACACGTTTGGTATTGGCCGCGAGATCGAGCGGAGTCGCCACCTGGCGGCTGCTGGCTGAACCGCGCCTAGTGTGGATTGCTCCATGCGTCGTCTGCTAGCCACGTTGTGTTTGCATGTGCGCGTACGTCGTGCAGGTGCTCAAAAGGCGGTTTGTTCCGTTGCGTTAGTGCAACTTTAACCGCACGTACGTATGCCTAACACGATGTAAAGAAGCATTTGGCCGTGATCGGCTGTATATGTACTGTAATAATATCAGTGAGTGCACTTGTCGAGAGTGCTGTGCGTGGTCGTCGTGCCCTCCGTTCACGAGAGTCATCAGTGTAGGTGCCGCTCTGTGATTCAAGGGCATTGCAAAGTGCATTAGCCGTTGCCCTAAAGATAAGAAGTATTAAATCTCATGTGAATATAGCCTTTTAGCTGCTCGGTGGTAAAAAAAGGGCTCTCGTGCACGTGCGTGTTGTGGTTAGGTGTATAACTTCGGGACTGTCGTTATAGGTTACGCGACGACCTTTAGTTGCGTACGGTCCTAGTCCCACTACACAGAAATATTTCTGTCAAGTCACGCCTAACACTTTGGTACTTAAATTGTCCCCTTAAAAGAACAGAAAATGAAATGACACGGAAATAGCAAAACTGAGTTGCCTTGAGCAATTTTAACTTGTGGCGAAATTTATACAAAAACACCCGTGTACTTAGATTAAGGTACGCGTTAAAAAGCCCTGATGGTCAAAATAATCCAAACGGCGTGCTTTACATTTATGTCGTAGTAATTTCACGCGAAGCCACATCTTTTTTTCTTTACATTATCATGAGCGTTTGTGTTGCGTTTTGTAGATTGACGGAAGCCAGCGGACATTACTCTCATGAAAAACGTACTTTGGTCACGTGAAATAACCAGGCCTTTCTTCCATTACTCTCGTGCAAGTAATCAATCGAAGAAAGTTCCGTGCTGTACAGTTACCTTTGTGTACCGTTACTGGAATAAAAACAAGCGTGTGCGTGTTAAACGTCCCCGTAGCACTAAAGTGCTGTCAGCCACGTAGCTTTCCTCAGTAAACCTATCAACTGTCCTACATTTCATGAAGAACTGAATAAGAAATGCGGATGAATATTTGAGCACGCAGTGCACGAAGTCCTCTTTGAACTCATCGTGCAGGAATACAGGCATTCTTTTTGTTGGGGGGTATCCAGATGAACAAGAAATAATTCAGTCACGCTACAGCAGTGCGTATAGTAGGTGGAACACAAGCTAAACATGTGCAAATAAAACAACAAGAAAACGTCATCCATTGCTAAAACGCCGACTGTTGCCGAAGGCGGGCTACCGATTCGTTGGCAGAATGCGCTACTCACACAAGTACTATATAACGTTCGGCGCGCTTCGTGCATTAATTCGGGAATGAAGAGCGCACATATTACCAGAAAGCTGCAGTCAACGCATTTTGTTTGCCGGAAATCGGATCAAATCACTCACAACGAAGCGCTGTTGTGTCGACAACCGCCCACCCACACTAGCGCGGCGACGGTGCTGCCACCTGTAGCCGGATCTCGCGGCGAATAGCTGCCAGAGTGACGACAAAGGAGAAGAATGTCGCTGGTTCCTTGTATTCTGTCCTCGCCCCCTACCCGCCGCGTTGGTGTAGTGGTTATGGGGCTCGACTGCTGACCCGAAGGTAGCGGGATTGAATTTGCCGCCTTTCAATGGAGGCGAGATGAGAGGCCCGTGTACTTAGATTTAGATGCACGTTAGAGAGCCCGAGGTGGTCGAAATCTGCGGAGCCTTCCACCACGGCGTCTCTCATAATCATATCGTGGTTTTTGGACGTAAACCCCCAGCAGTTAAATCAGACTCGGCAATTGGCTTTCCGTTTGTCTCGCCCGCTGTTATTGTTTCTCTGTCGCGCACTCGGCATTTGACGGGACTATTTTGCCCCGGATGGTCCCCTATGTATATATATGGAATGAATGAATGTGCCTTGGTGGGGTGCGGGTGGCTTGAATCCGCCGCGCCCGGCGCATCTGTGTCGGCGCCGCTTTTGCCGGATGCCGTGTCGGGTGGCCCACAATCGGACGCCCAACGACAGCGGCCCCGGATCATGTGCGCGGGATCACTGCGCATAGAGTATATAGACGTCTCGTGTCGCCTCCGTGCATGGTGGACGACGGGACGTGTTTCGGCGTTGTCGCGCCCGCCGTGCGTGTGACGCAGCGCCCCGGCGGTGGAAGGGCGTCGCACGCGCTTTTCTTCCGGCGGCGTGGGAGGTTTCCCCGGCGGGAAACCGTGGCGTCTCTCACTCTGCGGTGTGTGTCGAGCCGAATTCCCGGGAATCGGCGCTCGTCTCCCGGCCTCGCATCCGGGAAATTCGGGTGTGCGCGCGCCGCACCTTCCCTCTCTCCGCCCTTCCCAGCAACCTCCATAGCCCATGCGGCGTTGTGTCATGGTGTCATAGCTTACGGGCGCTTGTCTCGCTTTCGGACGTCCCGCTGAAGAACTCGCGGTCGTGCCGGCGGTCAGCGACGACGGGACGTCGTCTGTAATATCAAAATTGTGGTTGAATAGCAGCACGCACTCATAATCATATCGCATGGTTTTGGGACGTTAAACCACATATATTCTTATAATAACGTGCCAAGCCCGCGATATGATTACAAGGCATGCCGTAGTGGAGGGCTCCGGAAATTTCGACCTTCTGGGGTTCCTTAACGTACACCTAAATCTTACAGTTCATCGAAATGCGACCGCTATGACTGGGATCGAACCCGCGTCTTTCAGGTCAGCAGCGGAGCACCGTAACCACGGTACCACCGCGGCGGCTGCGATCGCTACAGAAAGTTCATTTGTTATAAGTGCCGCTGTAAGTCGAGTCGCACAACGCATACGTTGTTGTATCGAGTGTCTCCCGATCCAGCACATATGTTCAGCCGCGATTTTCTTATGGCCTTTGCTTGCACTGCATGCACAAGTGCGCCCAAGAGTACGCTTCCGCTTGCGCCGCCTTTCTCGAATAAGCTCGGTAAACTGCAGGTCCAGACCTTGCGAAGCGTTTCTTTGCACAGTGCGATTTTTCACTGTGTTGCAGGCCCTTCTGGCGCTGTCACGGCGCCCGTTTCCGCTTTCAAGACCTTCGCTATATAAAGCTTTAACAAAGCCCGGGAGCCGCTTGAATCTCTTGCTTTGTTTCTCATATCATTTCTGCGCCGACAGTGGTTCTTCATGGGCTTACGACCATCGTACCTGGTGTTAAGTGGTTGGAAAATCGCTATCGCGGCTGGGACGACGGTGCTTACACCACGAGCGTTTCGGAAGAGGAAGCCGAAGAGCCTCCTGTGGGAAGAGCATGCACCTTGAGCGGGATATATCTGCGGGTGCGTCATAGGTGTGACCCGGGGTGCGCCGCGCGGTTGGTGCGTCAGCGGAAACTGCGCCCGAGGCGAGCACATCCGACATGACGCCACCCGAAGTGAAGGGAGTCGTTCTGTAGAGACACGAATGCAGCTGCAGTGCGTACGGATTTCGCGTGGGAACTCCCAATTGTCCAGGGAGACGATTTGGCGTATGTTCCAGTGGAACTTAGCCTTCTTTTGTACGCCTGTGTTCTAGAACTCAACTTTGGAACAGAGTTAAGTGCCTTATATAGCGAGTAGTCCCGGACCGGTTTTTATTACGCGCCTGGCTGGTTATCGAATTCTCGACCTCATGCCCAGTGGCTCACCTAAACGCTGGGAGTGTTTGAACATTCCGTATAGCCGCAGTTGTTCTTTACTTCCTCTTAGACATTTCATTTTGGTGTACAGTCGCGCTCAACATGACATGCAGCACGGGAGCCCGTGGCCGCACTAGCTTCAACATTGGGCATGGCTTTTGCTCGCATTTATTTCCACAACTAAATGATGTTCTCTCGTTTGGCATCATCGCCTAGAGAACAGCGTTCGTTTGTGGAAATAAGGGTAGTGGTGGCCATGCACAACTTTGAAGCTCCTGCGGCCACGGGCTCCCGTGTTGCAAATCATATTGACCGCGACTGTACATAAAAGCGAAGCATTCTTTACGTATTCACCCTGCTTTGCAGGTGTTTCCATATCATTAGCGAAGCAGGCTGACCAATGGGAACACGCACTTACGAAAGAAAAGTCTTGTGAATTCAGCCCCGAACATGCGGGCCATCATCGCGACGGGCGCATATCGTCCGGCTGCCGTCCCAGGCGCGGAGCACGTAGCGAGCAGCGGATGGCGGCAACGAGTCGCGCGCGCGGCGTTTTTTTTTTTCGCGAAGGAGGAACGACTCTAGCCGGGCGGAAGGGGCCAAGGTTTATTTAGTCTGCCGTATATTTTCGGGGGTGAAGAGAGGATCACTGGGCACGGCCGACGCCTGACGTTCGTTGTCCGGGGAAACGAGCCGGCCACCTATGCCCCCGGTCCGAGATGAGAAGGGTCCGGATTAGTACGGCCTTCGCGCCGTTCTTCGCTTCGCTCGCTTCGCTGAAGCTGAGGCCGCCGAGGAAAAATAGCCCCGGCTTCTGACGCGCGTGCCGGCGGTTCACACCAGTTTCGCGATGTTTCGTCACCACCCCGCTCCCTTTCCTTTTTTTTTTCCCCCGTCCTCCGGAAAATATGAACACAGAGCGTAGGTGAGTGCAATGGCTTTGTACTTGTGTGTAAAACGGTGCGCTCAATCTGATTTTGAACGCTGCAGTTTAAGATAAACTGAGTACAGTGTATGAGCTCTGCTACTAGACCGGTCGTACATGTTAGTACATCGAGGGTCCTTGCACTAACGGGTAAGAGCATTGTAGCTGCAAACAGGAAGCTACAAAGAAAATCCGTACGCATTTCTCATGAAGAAAGCTTTGCATTTGAAGAGATGGAGAAGACATAACGTTATGAAATATCTGGGGGAAGACACGTCTTGGTCGGTGAATCGAACCCGGGACCAACACCTTTGCGGGTGGTTATTATACCCCTCTCCTTCCTCCCTTGCCTCCGTCCATACGCACATTTCCATCTACTATTTTCTTTTTCTTTTTTTTTTCCAAAGTGCTGCAGTAATGTATAGGGGGGGGGGGGGGGGTGGAAAGAAACGCGAACAGCGCGGCGCGCTGTTTTCATCACGCCCTGACCTTGGTGGCAATAAAAAGATGCTAGATGGTTCTTGATTGTATCATGGATGATCCTCTTGGCTTTTTATAACCATCCAGGCTACAACCGCTTGAAAATAAATGCGAAACAGCAGAGAACGTAGATGCCGTATGTTCGCGTTTCCTTCCATCTCCGCTGTATTTCAAGTAAGTATAAACTATTGAGAGCTTGTATCCTTGTCTGTTAAGGAAAAACCAGCGCAGTATACCGAATAATACGATGGTATAGCGGTGCTACCCCATTTATATTAACCTAACCACACCACTTTTTCTTCTTTTTACATATTTATCCCTCTAACCTCAGACTTTCTTTACGTGTTTCCAATATTCACCAGAATTCGCGTCTCGACTGTGCTGGACGAGGCGTGCTGCTCGCTCCATCAGCCATCACACTCGCACGTATGCGGTAATCGGAACTGGCCAATCTCCATGCCGTGGGCTCCACCTCGCCCACCCCCCTTGTCCCTTGGAGAGGACTCACGGACGGCAGTCGTCGTGCGGACCATTCATGCGCGGCGTCCTGCGTGCGCTCACGATCTCGTGAGCGTCTGCGTATACGGCGGCCAGGAAAGAGGCGCGCCGCCGTCCGTTGAGAAAAGAAAAAGAGAGGTTGAGGAATACGCCAGATGAAAGAGAGATACACACACCTCGCACGACGGGTCCACTTCAGAAAAGAATCGTGGCTTCCGGAAGCCGTGTCGGTGTCATTTCTAGATGAATGACGAGACGTCTGCGGCAGTGCTATAGAATGCCGTGGTCCGTGGGGAGAGCTGTAAAGAAATAAGGGAGTGCCGAGTTTGAGCGATGCTCTAGTTTCTTTTAAACTGGGCGGCGGAAGTGGACGGTCGTGGGCAAGCTCGCAGCTTCGCGCTGTGAGCGCTCGCCGAATGGCGCAGCTTTTCGAAGCGCGCGCATGCGGACCCGCTGGCCGGTGCAGCGCGTGTCCAAACTCACGCCTATCGTTGGCAAGGAAGTATAGAGGGGCCTGCCACTTACAATAAGGACTCGTCCGGCACTGCAACCGAAAAACACTCAATCGAGCCTTCGCTGTGCGCAGTGCCGGTCTTGCTGTGGTCATTTTGTACAACGTAGTTGATGCTGTGGTACATTCTGTGAATTCGTACACATCAAGTGTATTTTCTAAAGGGGATATGGTGCCCCGACGTGGCGCTGCGGGTACTTGTGTTGAGAAGGTGGCCTTTCCCTTTCGCTCTCCTCCATGTTTCATTCCGGAGAAACGTGGTTTCGTTCTTCATGATTCCGGTATAAAAAGTGTTCGGGCTTCTTTTTGTACTCAGTGTGCCTTGTAATTTGCTGGTTTATCTTCCCCAGTGTACGCTAATGTGGACAGACTTGGGCATAGCGTGGCAGCATTTAAATGCCAACAAGGCATGCAGGACCTCTCGCGAATCGCAGCAGAACGTCATAACTGCAGTGAAACTTCAATTGAACGAACTTCAAGGGACCCCAGGAAGAAGTTCGTTAAAGTGAAAGTTGGCTAAACTGAAATAGCTATGTTGCAACTTGTTATCAGGAGCTAAAGAAAACATCAGTTGTTGAAATGAAATTTGAACCTGCAGTGCTGCTTATTTGAATGGGAATTTCTGCTCGTTTAGCACATTTTGAAGAATGCAGTAATGTTTCGCTGCACTTGTGCACTTATGAATGCAGTGGTTGTGAATGAGTCTCTGTGTCTAAGCTCTCATAAACCTTCTCCGGCCCAACACTCTGCTGGACAGCAAATGGCCGCTTTTTCCAAGTACACATCAGTCCTTCTTTAGCTGAAATTATTGGTGCTTCCTCTACAAGGGTTACTGCTTCCTCCTCCTCCTCCTGATGTAGGACGCACGCTACAATCTCTTCTGTAGACAGAGTGGCACATGTCTCAACGCTAGAGTCACAGGTGACATAGTCCTCAAAACGCAAAGCGCTGTCTGCACCCAGTCCTCCAAACAATTTCTGATCACTATGACATGAGAGGCATGCATATTGGATGGTGTCACAAAGTACGTTCGTAGAACTGAAGTACGTTCTGCACTAATTTCGTTAAACTGAAATGCGTTAGCATTGGGTCCAATGGCAGTTCGGCGGGGGATTCTAAAAAGGTGCGTACAACTGAATAGTTCGTTTAACTGACGTTCGTTGAAGTGGTATTTTACTTATAGCGCCCGCGTAGCGTGGCTTCTCGAAGTGAGCCGCGGGTGCCCGCTGACAGTCTGATCTAGCTTTCTCCGAGAAAATTGCCCTGCAGTAAATTATAAAACTGTGGTCCACGTCTCTATGTCATTTTTCATCAGTTTCGCTGCGTCAACTTTTGCTCCGGTAGATTTTTCACGCTGTTAAAAGCTAATAATTAAATGAAACAAACCGCTATGCAATGACGCGTTCGTTTTTCTTGCATCTGAGCCGCGTGTTTGAGCCTTACTTGCCTTGA
Source organism: Rhipicephalus sanguineus (assembly GCF_013339695.2). Classification (NCBI taxonomy): domain Eukaryota; kingdom Metazoa; phylum Arthropoda; class Arachnida; order Ixodida; family Ixodidae; genus Rhipicephalus; species Rhipicephalus sanguineus. The sequence goes on along the minus strand of NC_051178.1, from coordinate 149,035,012 downwards.
AAATACACTCAAACCTCATTATAACAAAGTCACATCTGCCACGAAAATAACTTCGGTATATCCGAAAATTCGTTATAAGCGTTCATTTGTAACACTGTAGCTATGACAAGACTATTCTTCATTTACTTCGTTGTAACCGATAATTCGTTATATCGAGATTTGAGTGCTGCTCTGAAGGAAAGAAGAGTCGCAGCTCCTGCGGAGGAAACGCTCCTGTGTCGCCTGGTTCGGCGTGGCCTTCACGAATGCTTACCCATTTCGGATCGGAATGACCGACAAATAACCACATGGGACAAGTTAGCTTCGAGGAGAGACGATTGCCCGTATTCCTTCTGCATGTTTCAATGCACCCAGAAAGGAACTTTCAGCCGCTTTAGACTTTGCAGAACTGACAAGCTCCTTTGTCAGAGAAAATAAAAAATTTTCTGACACTGGCCGAGACCGTCCTCAGTGCGTAAGGCGTTGAACGCGTTTTTGCTCTTCTAGCTGACAAGTGGACTTAAGAGACAGACTTTGTGGACTGTCTTGGCGTAATTCTTTCGTTCATTTAGCGCCCTGATTATGTCCCACCGCTTCATATATAGCCAAGGAACTCACCCAGCTTGATTATTGCAACAAATCTATAGATCGTGTTGCGCGTATAAATCCACTTGGCCTGAAAAAAAAATGGTATGGTTTTGTACATAGACAGTCCTCTATTGCGTGTCGACCGCGTCGCAATGAAAAGCCTCATAGCGTTCTCATTCTTTTCTATTGCGAGGCATTCGGCTGTACGGAGAATTGTACGAAATGGTTGCACGAGACCTCGCGTGAGCGCTGGCCGTCGCAGCGGGCGCTTGCGTTTGCGTGTTTTTAGATTTTTCCTCGTGTATATATATATACCTAGTACGCCTATGACTGGTGGCAAAAAGGCAGCCTGGAACTGTTTGGCCAGTTTCTGAAAGGCTCCCAAATGTGCACACTCGCTTTCACAAAATATGCGGAAGGTGCGACGAGGTAAACACGCGGGACATCAGCAGCAACAGCCGCCACGGCTCTTCATATTTCGAGCCGAGTCGAGTGCTGCGCCACCACTAAAAGATAGCGGCTGCAGCCCGAGCCGCTTTCGTGGCCGTTCCACTTACCACCGCCGCGGCTACCGTGTACGCGCACACGCGCACGACGTCGTATCTACCGTGCGTCGCCAAAACGAATGCTACAGTTGCCGTCAGGCAGGTGTCGGGGTCCACGCAGCGGCTGGTATAAATTAGAGTATACATATTCGGCGGTTTCCGTTCACGCACGCAGGACGATTCCGTAGACCTTTTCATCACCTGTGGAAGTATAGTGTTTATTGTAACACTATACAATTTTTGGAAGTGCATATTTACCTTTTTTTTCTCGCACATTCTTTGTCATAGCCGATGATTTCAAGATCATATGTGCGACTTGAATATATGTGTTTTTTACCTTAAAAAACAACACGCACACACAAAACAAAATATGCTTTGACGGGGTGGTGCGTGACTGTGTCCTCGATGCACGTAGCTGCTGTGTCGCGTGGCGGGCAATGCCCGAAACACTCGAAACCCCTTTTCTAGGTATCTCCGTCGTCTTCGAGTCGCGATAAACCTAGCGATTCTCTCGGCTCTCGAAAGAAGCGCGCGCGCGCTCCAGCAAGAAAAAGAGAAAACTCATTCAGGAACGTCCGCGTTGTCCGGCGTGTGTGTGTGCGTGTGAGGGGGTGTGGAGGGGGTAGAAGAATGTCTGTTTATCTTCCGACACAGGGAAACAATGTCGGGGTGCGTCGCGCGCCATCGGCTCAACAACTTCCCCAGCCGCCGTTTATTTTTTTCCTTTTTTTTTTCGAACGTCCATGCGCGTGCGTATATGTATGTGCGTATGTGTATACCGTTTGCGTCTGTTTCCTGTGCCCGTTCATGCGAATAACTGCAGACGCGGCGCGGTCACTCGCCCGTCGCTCCGCTTGGATCTCCCCTCGATGCTTAGCCCACATTCCTCAGCCATGCATGCATATACGTAGTACGCAGCGGGCGAGCGTTGGCCGCTTTCAATCGCGCAGTTTGAGCCGTGTCCCTGTCGTGGCGTAATGCGCGATGTGCCTGATGCCTTTCTTTGTCCTTCGCCGTTTTTCTAATGCTGCAACAAGGCAGCAACAGCAGCAGCAACCTCGAATGCGGACGCATGGACTCCGTCCTCGCGGCCTTCATGCGCCGAAATGGACCGCGTCAGCTGCAGGCTACGGCCGCCGCGACGTTGGCGGTGCCCTCTTGCTGAAATACCGCCACACACGAAGACGGCTATAGGGCTGACGCGCTGGAGTTTTGAGTACTGTGGCGGAGCCTGGTGGCGTGCGCCGAAGTTGCTTGGGTAGTCAAAAATGGACGCCGACCGGCGAGTTACGCAGTTCTCAGTTGCTTTGAGCGTTTTACTTAATTTTGTGCCTAGTTTTCAGGCTCAAAAAGTGCTTAAAACGTACGCAGAAACTTGTCCGCTATGCCTGCAGAGTCTGACATGTTTGACGAGCGATCCCTGCTTCAACAAACCGTGCCGAAAGCAGGTGGTCCGCGCGACGGCTCTGAGCAGCGCGCGGTCCCGAAGCGCGGTCGCCGCCGTTATTGTTGCGTGGTTAATTGCCTCGAACATGGGGGTAAGGATCCTAGTGTGCGGTTTTACTGGTTCCCCTGAAAGCCGTACGAAGTGGAGCGACGGAACCGCTGGATACGTGCCGTCCGACGCGTGAAGTGAGTACGCGAGCAAAACGTGGTTTGCAACGCAACGTGCTGATTACTTTTCGTACGCGCGTGCACGCGTTTATATATGTATATATTCCCTGTGTGCAGTCCAGACGGCACGCCGTGGCTGCCGACGGTGATCACGAGGATATGCAGCCGGCATTTCGTGGGAAACGAGAAAAACGATGCCATGAGTCACCCTGCGTATGTGCCTACGATTTTTTCGGCAGCTTACAGCCGGCTGCTTCCAGCGGCCGGCTGTAAACATTGCGCGCCGTCGCTTCTCGACCTCCACCGCACGCTGACAGAATTTGACGAATTCCCTAGAAGCAAATGTTGAAAATTACGACCGTGCATGGGGAAAAAGTGTGTTTGCGACTGAATGCGGCAGAAAACGGCACACGGCGCGAATGCGCTCATTCGGGCCGCCGAAGGCTAGCCTTCGTCACCGGACCTTTCTTGATTCCGTTTCGTCGTGCAATGCAAATCATTTCGGCTTTCTTAACAGCAATCTTTTCGTTTATGCACTGTCGTTAATCGCGCGAGCATGCCTCGTAAAGCTTAACTTGAGTTCAACGTCGTATGACATTCGCTGCACTTGCGAGTTGCAGCGCGCCGAAATGGTTCCTTCAATCTCCTGCACGTCGTAAACATACTTGACGTTGACGAGCTTCTTGCGTTTACGCAGATTGCTTGGCCTGAAGAACTCAGCCACGCCAGAAATTGGCCGAGATCCAAAGCGCAGCACAACCGACAGCGGCGGCTCCATTGCGCATCTGAGCTTAGTGCTGCATGAGGCCGCCAGTCTGACTACTCGAAACCAAAAACTTATCGTAGGGGCCGCTTTTTAGCACCGTTTTCGCAGCGCCGCCTGGGCAGCCAGTCAGGCCTATAGTGGACGCCGTCTGTGTGGCGGTATTTCAGCAACAGAGCACCGCCACCATCGCGGCGGCCGTAGCTTGTAGACGGGCACACAGACGGACGCCGTCTGTGTGGCGCGGCAGCACATCTTTCCTCGAACGCAGCTTCACCGGGGCATGTTTTCCTCCGCTTTCACTCGTGCTGCATGAGGCGGTGACTCATTTAGTGTGATATCTGTCCACATTTAAAACGAGACGGAGCATAGTGGGATACAATGCCGATGACTATAGCAGCGAGCCAGAGATTTGCCGACACTGGCGGGGTAGCTTTATACATTTTGCGTTGTACCGCCTATGACAGCAGCTCGTGTGAGTAGAGTACAGGGGTAACAGCGTTTATGGCATTCTTTCTAGCAAATCATGCATCAATTTCTTGCACATTTGACTACACGGGAATTTTCGATCGTGCTACTTGTAATACGCCACCGCACCATGGCTTCCTGTATATGGTGTGATCTGAAGTAACCGTAGTGTTAGAGCAGTTTGAACCCCCGAACCTGTCTTTCCTTGGAATATACGTATAGCATGTAAGCGTACCAGGCCGAAGACGTGTTTACCCGTGGCAATAGTATATATCTCGCGGCGCGGTATGTTAGTCGTGTCATTAGTTGTGCACGACCGATGCTGCGGATTCTAACCTCGTGCGCCTCGCACTGCGCAACGTTGCGGTGTTTCATTGTATTACCCGCTGTGGTATAGCCTGGCGGTTATGAGGCTGTGCGCTGCGAAGCTCGATTCAATTGCCGACCGGCCACGGCGATCGCGTTTCGACTGGGATGAAACGCAGTAACACCTGTGCACTTAGAATTAGGTGTACTCTAAAGAATTCCCCCTGCAGATGGTCAGAATAAATCCGAAGTTCCCCCACTGCACGTTGTGCCTCATAATAATACCGTGGTTTGGTACGTAAGGCCTCGCAATTTAATAACTTTTTTTTCGCTCCAGCATTATACGCTCGTGTCAAGTCCCACGCGGAGCTCCCATGCTGCCTTCATTGTGGTCGGTGTATACGCTCTCACCGTCGCTGTATATCGTGATAACGTTACCTACATCCATTGTTCCAGCAGTGCCCATGGTGCTGAAGAGGACATTACAAGGACAGTGCTATTGTGGGCGTCATGTAGAGCATATATGCACCCGTCGGCCCCTTTATCTCTCCGCATTGTCCTGCTCGTTAGCCGAGCCCTGGTCGTTGTTTATTGTGTATACGTGTACATATCATGAGTCACTTCGTCTATACACACTTTCAGCCACAGCCATGTTCATCATAGCCCCGCCCCGGTGGTCTAGTGGTTATGGCGCTCGGCTGCTGACCCGAAAGTCGCGGGATTGAATCCCGGCCGCGGCGGCTGCATTTTCGATGGAGGCGAAAAATGTTTTGAGGCCCGTGTACTTAGATTTAGGTGCACGTTAAAGAACCCCAGGTGGTCGAAATTTCCGGAGCCCTCCACTACGGCGTCTCTCATAATCATATCGTGGGTTTTGGGACGTTAAACCCCAGATATTATTATTATATGTTCTTCATAAAAACTGTAACATATACCAACATGCGGAAGCGTCGGCCATGACTCGACATAGTGTTCTTTCTCATTCATATCCGTTCTTCCTCTTTGTAGACTCCTTTCTAATGTAAGTTGCGGGGTTGCACATTCTCGCGTCACTCCTACAGCCGAAAGGGTTGAACTTGAGGCGCGGTCGCAAAGTAGTGCTTGCACTATGTATACGGGACGGGACGGATCGCTTAGGCACTTCGCGGATGAGTTCGGTGGGGCTGATCTATATTGAATCGTGCCTCAGTCAGCTCGTAAGTGACGTTGTTTCAGCGCCAGGCAATTCGGTGACACTGAGCCAAGTCATGTTCGCCTGCAATACAGTTCAAATAGCGGGCCCCAGAAGTGAAGCCACTGCGGCGCCATCTTATACTGGAAACAGAGATGATGTACTCAAGTCAGAATGCTGAATAGTACCCGTGTTCGTTATGCGGCACCAATGATAGTCATAGACGCGGCAAACGCTTCGATTTGACAAGTCCATGCACGAACCGTCATTCCCGTGGACCACCGCGGTGGCTTAGTGGTCGAGCTCGCGCCCGCTGACTCGGACACGCGGGTTCGATCCCGGCCGCTGCAGTAGCATTTCGATGGAGGCGAAATGCTAAAGGCTCGTTTACTGTGCGATCGATGTAATTAAAGAACCCCAGGGGATCGAAATTGTCCGGAACCCTCCACCACGGCCTCTCTTATAGTCCGAGTCGTTTTTGGGACGTTAAATCCCATAAACCGACCAAACCATCATGCATGGTAGCTGAACGATCGCAGCGCCCGATTTCTGTCTAATAATATCGGTAGAGCTAATGTCTGGTATCAGTAATTAACCGCAGGTACGTGGTTGATTCTCGCTCCCTCTCCCTTTCTGCGAGCAACGCCGCGCCGAAAATACGTCGTAATCGCGCGCCCTGCTACCCCGTCTTTTTTAGCCCTACGCGACGGTGTGGGCACTATAACTCCTTTCGTGTAGAGAGCACACCGGGCATTAAGGAGCGTTCGCAACGCTTTGTACGCGTACCGCTGACGACGGATCTCTCGGCTGGCGCACGAAGGGGATAGGCACGCTTTCGCCGCGTGCCGCGCATGCCTGTCTACTCGTCCGTATAGTAAGTGTGTGTGTGCGCGGCGTCGGTTTCTCTACCGGCTGCTCATTCTAAAGAGAGCTCATCATTCCTTCCTTCGTGCGTGCAAATGTGTATCCCGAGCAGCGGTTGTTCTTATTTTCGTTCTTTTTCCTGACGGCGCGCGGCCTTGGGCCCGCGGAGCGTGATCGTGTATGTGTGTGTGCGTCGTGGCGTAACTCTGCGTATCTGCCAGCCGCACAACACGCGCAACTACGCACTACGAGAGAGGATGAGGGGAGGGAGAAAGGAAGAGCGCTTACTACGACTACTACGCCGTTTTTACTACGAGGTCGGCGCGCGCATGCGGAGCGAAAGAGCGGACGTGCTTTGGGAGGAGGACGCCGTGGCGGCGCCATTGAAGAGACCGACGGCGCCGTCAATGGCGGACGGGAGAGAAGGCTTAGGGAGAAGAAAGGAAACAGGGGCGAGAGTGCTGGCGTGGGTGAATAGAAAAAAAAAAGTGACGGTTGCCATCCTGAAACGGTTCCCTTTTTTTTTTTTTCACGTTTTCTACACATTTTACGTTTGAGTAACGACTGTATCATTGTGTGTTGTCGCTTTGAAATGGCGAAGAAAGAAGGAATAGCGAGGTTGAATCGAGGAGGCACAGCATCGGGGGGATGCGCTTTGAAATCGATTGAATAGTGATTTCAGAAACAGCGGATTTCGAGGGGCTTGCTTACGCTAGAGGAGGGGGTATACCTTGAGCGTCGGGCGACGTTGAAGCACGGAAACGCATTTGTCGTCGCTGGCGTGGCGTCGCCGGTTTAGTCGCCGGAAACTTCACGATGACCGCGCTAAAGTGCGTTGTACATGAAGCAAAGGGAGCACTCGCGCACGCATTTCGGCCGCGATAATAAGCGCAATTAATTACGACGCCTACCAAAAAGTAGGCGCGTCGGCTCCGGACGATCTTGCCAGAGGCTGCGTTCGGTTTGTTTTGCGTTGGCGGCACTGCGCAATCGAAGTTAGTACAAACGTGTGCGCCAGCTGTATCGATCGACTTCATCTTCAAGATTAGGTTAAAATGTGGCGCGCGAACTTCAAACGGTTCTTCGTACACGTTTATATTTGGCCTCGCGGAATGTGAATTGAAGTTTATTTGTCCTGAATTCTTGCGGGAGCAGAGGCTAAAGCCTAGACAGCCTGACAAGAGGCGCATCTGCTTCAAAATTCAGTTTGGCCCGCAGGCCACTGAACATTACAAGTCATTGTGGTTCTACGAACGCAAGTTTTGGTGTACCTTATGCCGTACCCATCACAACGTTATCAAACGCAGTCGGCATAACAAACTATACCTTCCATTAGGAAGGTATAGTTTGTTATGCCGACTGCGTTTGATAATGTTGTGTCCATTAGGCCTCAAAGTGACGGCGCTGTACTAACACAGCCAACGGGCGGTGCGTATTGCTTTGTGCGCCCTGTCCGAAGGAGTGAATATGAAGAGGTTTGATGAGGCATTCACAAACGAGCACACGCAAACAGACACGCACGTGCTCACTTGCTTATATACTTACGAGGTTATATGAGCCGTTTTTTTTTTTCTCTCTCTCTCTCGTGCAAATGAATGAAACCGTTCATTGTATTGAACGCGATATATATACGCATATACGATTGCGGGCACTCTTTGTTCCGGCTAGCAATGGGTCTTTGGTCATTCTATAGGTTCCTCGGTGGTCAAGGGCCGAAAACCCATCCCTGAGGGGTCGGCCATTAATCGGGCGGTATACAATGGTTTATGAAAACACAGAGTGAAATAACTTGAAACAAAACTTAACCAATGATGCCTGTTGTAATTACTCTTAACATTCAGAAAGAAATATGATTGTTCGTCAACGAAAAATAAAAATGAGATTATATAAATTTGAATGTGCAAGTCGGTTCGCCCTATATATAAGTCCACTGGGTATTTTCCGGCGATCCCTGTAGTTACACCATAGGCTTCGGCAGCAGGACCCAAATGCCCCTCACACTTGCGCGTCTCTCTATTGCATATATATGATAAGCCTCTCGTTCTTCCCTCGACCCTTTTACTGGTATACAGCAAGCGACCACCGTTTAGCTATTCTTCCTTATAATGTTCAAGTCGTAACGTGTTGACGTTTCCTGTTAGCGAGGAAACGCATTGCGAGACTAGGCCACCCATTTCCGCGCCGCAGTGTCCGCTCTGTGAAGCAGGCCTCTGCGTGGGTGCGGGGCAAGGGAGGGCGGTCAGATCAACGGGAGGAAACTGGACCGCGCTACTCGTGTGCGCCTACGCTGCGTTCGCAAGATCCGGGGCCCGCGACCGGAGCCTACGCTCGCTGATCCGTCGTCGTTGATTGCCTTTTAGGCGGCTATATGCGCTGCGTAGAAATCCGGGCGCGCGGAACGACCGGCTGACCGAATGATAAATACAAGTGTATGTGCGCTGCGTCCGTATGAGTTGCAGCAAAACTTCTTTGCAGACTAGTTGGTTCATACTTGTAAACTCGCCCTTACTGCGCAACCAGCAGGAAAGAAGAAGGGAGACAGGAAAGAGCGCAGTTTTTTCGCGTTCTGCGCTCTTTCCTGTCTCCCTTCTTCTTTCCTGCTGGTTGCGCAGTAAGGGCGAGTTTATCCGTATGAGTGATCGGTCGTATATGAACTCTCGCGTGCGTAATAGAATGCTGCATTACTACTGACACCGAGTAAATTAAGTCTACGGTTTTGCTGTTCATTCGATGGTTTGCTTCTTCTAGCTGCATGCCTCCCTTTGTTTTACTTTGCCTGGCTCTATTTTCTGACGCTACGCTCGCTTGACCGACCTGCTCGCGTTTATACGAACGGGGGGTAACAGGGACTTCAACCCTTCAAAGCTACTCCATCCTGCATTTTTTTATAGGGTTAATCTAAACATATATAGTGCGGTGACGCCTCTATATTCCGTCCCACCAAATCCACGCAGCGCGTGCAGTTGAATATGTATATTGCCATATTACTATATTGAAGGACAAAGAGCGGGTGTACAATATTCAATATATCAGGAACGATCACCAGAAGGTCTCGGCCGCTGTCCAGCGTTAATCTGCGCCTCACAAAACACGTTGAACCGAAAGGATCGCGCATTGTTGCTTTCGAAAATAAATTACATTTCATTATATATAGAGAGTTGAAGGTTAGGGAGGGAGCGGTGTGAAAGACAGCCACTCAGGCCAAACGACTGTGCGTACTCAAATGAGATATACCCTCCGCCGACACATCCGTTACAGTGCACGCACAGTCGACTATTTTTATTTATTTATTTTGTAGCCTATATTACGGTATACCTAAAAAGGCGCGATGAAGCTTTTCCATATATACTCCCCCAAAACGCGAGGAAGTGTTGGTCTGGCGAAATCTGGCGCTTGCGCGGCGGCCGCGTCAGTAGCGGTTCAGAGAGTGGTGCGCGCCCATAAGTCGTCTTGGCGTATTCGTGATTTGTTGCTCTCGCAGCCGAGGTAGGTGGGAAAAGAAATATAAAGAGAAGCGTCCCGTTGTACGTAAGAGATAACCGCGCGTATAATAACGCGCGGCGAAGGCCACGGATCTCGCGCGCGTCACCTGCAGCAGCAGCAGCAACGATCGCGTGGCGTGCTTTCCGCACGCGCGCGTATATACAGGTGCCGCCGTATACGTATACACCTATAGTATGTGCATGCATAAAATGCGCGGGGTATCGGTGGACGCCGGGGTGCGTGATGCGAAAAAGACTGACGGCGGCCTGCCTGTCTGCTCATCCTTGGTGCGGGGGCGGCGTCGCTCATCCGTCCGTCGTGCTTGGCTTCTCTCGGTGAGATCGAGCATCGGCTGCGGCGGCAAACGTGTGCGAGCCGACTGGGTCAAAGGGCGTGACGAAATCGGAGCGCCGCGCTTCCCTGGATGGGACGACGACGACGATGACGGCGATGATGCGTGCGTGTGTGTTCGTGCACCGCCTCGTCATGCCGGAAGTGACGACCTCTGCGAGGCACCTTGGCCGCCCTCTCGTCTTCTCGCGCCGTTGCCACGATCTTCGTTCTTCGCCGGCGAAAGAACGGCGCACCGTTCGCGGAAGAATTCGGCGTCCCCTCCCATCCCGGTTCGCCGAAAAGGCGCCCACCGTGGGAGAGCGTTGCCTCATATTTGCTTTATTTGCTTACCTGATTATTCGCTCGCTCACCTGATGCGTTGCTTGTTCGTTATATACGCCTGCGTGTGTTTGGGCTGCGTGACCCGTGAGCGACGTAGTCATCGGATGTCATGTGTATGCTTAGCGTGTTACTGCGCTGTACGGCAGGTCCCGTCATCACCGTCCGCCGGCTTATTCGACCTCCTTCTCCTCCTCTTCCTTTGCTGTCACGCCGACTGTCGCGCTGCCACACGTCAGCACTCTGTCGTGAATCATTCCTCATCCTTCCCCCAACCTCCCCCGCTCTAGACTCCCATCCCCGGATCTCTATATACGGCGCCTTCCCTTCCCCACCTCGGTCACTGTTACCCGAGCGGAAATGATTCCGTTTCCGATCGGGTCGGGCGACGAATGGTCTCGTGTTTGGTGACTGTCATATCCGCTTTTTTTTTTTCTTTTCCTAAGAGCGTTTCGCGTATCACGCGCGGAATGCAGGCGATGACTCCGTCCTCGTTATGTAGCCCTATACCTATAGGTAATTTATAGGTTCTGTAGTTTCAACCCTATAATTTGAGGATTTGGGGCGTCGTCCGATCCTCACAAGATAAGTCAAGTGTTCAAATAAGGAACACACTTCAATGAAGAGGACGCGACACCAGTCGGTGGTGTAAGGTGCACGCCCTTATTGCTACCAATTGCCATTTACGAAGCTTTTTGCCACGTGGCTTAAAATAGGAGTCTGGTGAACCGCTTCGGATCGAATGCACCTCTCGAATTAATTTTCGTATCGACGATAATGACCTAAGCTTCGTTATGTATTCTACTAAATGAAAGTGGGTGGGAGACGCTTTACGGAGATAAAACATTCGATTTAAAGCTGTGCGTTTAGATTAGGAATGTTTCCTTGCTTATCGATTGTCAGCTCGAGTTGAAACTATTCTGCTTGAAATCCCCTGTGAGGGCAGCAAAGTCGAGAGCATGCACATATGGAAGCGCAGGAATGGCTACGCTTATTGTCGGTCCCTACAGCTGTTCCTCTTTACATATACATACATATACATACATACATACATACATACATACATACATACCTACATTACATAATATATACGTACGTACGTACGTACGTACGTACATACATACATACATACATACATACATACATACATACAACTACCATACATACATACATACATACATACATACATACATACATACATACATACATACATACATACATACATACTGCGCCGCTAGTCTCATGTGCACGCGGCCGCGGTCGCCTTTATAGCTGTATTTCTTCCTTATGGTTATACACTTGCTTGCTCTGCCGGATATTGCGAATTCACGACGAATACTCCTATAATGCTCTGGCGACAACGCCTGCGCAACTTGTGCCTTCGAGCGGCTTTTTTTAAAATGCGAAGCATTTCTTAGCGAACTTCTGCGACTTTGAGCGTATCTATCTATCTATCTATCTATCTATCTATCTATCTATCTATCTATCTATCTATCTATCTATCTATCTATCTATCTATATAATCTATCTATCTATCTATCTATCATCTATCTATCTATCTATCTATCATCTATCTATCTATCTATCTATCTATCTAATCTAATCTAGCCGCCTACGACTTTGTGCTCTCCTGGTCGCTTGGTTAATCGAATGTACACCAAAATTGCTATGGCGTAACATGACTGTATGACGAACATAAATGACAAGTCATAACATGAAAATCATGACACGTATGTCATGTACAGCATGATTTACATGCCACGCTCATGGTGCGCTGGCGGCCGTTTCGCTAGCTTGATCTACCCCGAAATTGGTATTGCGTGACGTGACTGCGTGACGAACATAAATAACACACGAGTTAACATCAAAATCATGACACGCATGTCATGTACAGCATGACTTACGTGCCACGCTCATGGTGCGCTGGCGGCCGTTTCGCTAGCTTGAGCTACCCCGAAATTGGTATTGCGTGACGTGACTGCGTGACGAACATAAATAACACACGAGTTAACATCAAAATCATGACACGCATGTCATGTACAGCATGACTTACGTGCCACGCTCATGGTGCGCTGGCGGCCGTTTCGCTAGCTTGATCTACCCGAATTGGTATTGCGTGACGTGACTGCGTGACGAACATAAATAACACACGAGTTAACATCAAAATCATGACACGCATGTCATGTACAGCATGACTTACGTGCCACGCTCATGGTGCGCTGGCGGCCGTTTCGCTAGCTTGAGCTACCCCGAAATTGGTATTGCGTGACGTGACTGCGTGACGAACATAAAATAACACACGAGTTAACATCAAAATCAGTGACACGCATGTCATGTAGAGCATGACTTACGTGCCACGCTCATGGTGCGCTGGCGGCCGTTTCGCTAGCTTGATCTACCCCGAAATTGGTATTGCGTGACGTGACTGCGTGACGAACATAAATAACACACGAGTTAACATCAAAATCATGACACGCATGTCATGTAGAGCATGACTTACGTGCCACGCTCATGGTGCGCTGGCGGCCGTTTCGCTAGCTTGATCTACCCCGAAATTGGTATTGCGTGACGTGACTGCGTGACGAACATAAATAACACACGAGTTAACATCAAAATCATGACACGCATGTCATGTACAGCATGACTTACGTGCCACGCTCATGGTGCGCTGGCGGCCGTTTCGCTAGCTTGATCTACCCCGAAATTGGTATTGCGTGAAGTGACTGCGTGACGAACATAAATAACACGAGTTAACATAAAAATCATGACACGCATGTCATGTACAGCATGACTTACATGCCACGCTCATGTGCGCTGGCGGCCGTTTCGCTAGCTTGATCTACCCCGAAATTGGTACTGCGTGACGTGACTGTGTGACGAACATAAATAACACGAGTTAACATAAAAATCATGACACGCATGTCATGTACAGCATGACTTACATGCCACGCTCATGTGCGCTGGCGGCCGTTTCGCTAGCTTGATCTACCCCGAAATTGGTACTGCGTGACGTGACTGTGTGACGAACATAAATAACACGAGTTAACATAAAAATCATGACACGCATGTCATGTGCAGCATGACTTACGTGCCACGCTCATGGGGCGCGGCCGTTTCACTAGCTTGATCTACCCCGAAATTGGTATTGCGTGAAGTGACTGCGTGACGAACATAAATATTAGGAGTTAACATGTAAACCATGACACGCATTTTCCTCAATGACATACAAGACGATGTATGCAGCTATTTGCAGACTGCTTCGCAATACATCGATTCCCACAATGCGTGGGATCTGCCGGCTTTTTTTTTTTTTCCAGTTTTATAGAAAAGTTAGTTGTAGACACGAGCGAAGGGAATTGGAATCTCTACCAAATAGCTCAAGCTTCTATAATATTAAAGGCAAATAACAATTTGTCAGAGTGAAAGTTCAGTGTATGACAACGTCTAAAACGGCAATATTATCAACAGCAGTGCCCTACTTACCGAGAAATTGAGCTAAATGTATCACACGATGAGCGCCACGAGCGGCACATTTTGGAAATGATCCCGATGACGTGAGAGAGTTCGACTACAGTTAATCACTCGTAATCAAATTAGCTACAATAAAAAACCTTCCGTGCATCAAGAGACGTAATAAAATGGTGCTTTTTTGTTTCTGTTTGATTCATGGAAAAAAGAACCTCTTTGGCGTTGCCATGGGGAACGGCGCGCGTGGTTCAAAGGTTCCGTTTTCGCCGAACTGCGCTTCACCCGGCACCCTACTTCGCTCACGCGGTCGCGTCTCAATGGTAGTTTCGGTATCGCGTACTGCCGCGTGTGTTTTGCGCGCTCGTGAAAGTCGCTCTGACAGAAAGTTCGACAAAATGCCGCATGCATGTGATGTTGCCGAATGCCGAATGGCGCACGCCGCCGCGCAGTAAAGGCGGGCAACGTTGGGCACGGCAGCAGTGACGTGAGATACACCGCTTTCAGGCGGGTCATTTGAAGTGCGCTATAACGCGATGCGGACCACTAAAACGTGATTTTATTTCAAAATAAGCACTTCCTTGGCACTAAAATAGCAGTACGAGGTTTCTGGACCGCTATTTCAACAATCAACGCCCGACTT
>NC_051178.1:148961833-149020351 GCF_013339695.2 Rhipicephalus sanguineus | reverse complement strand
GGGAAAGAGTGGTTGATTGATATTTTAGTCAGAGATGGTGGCTACGAAAAAAGCGACATGGAGTCTCAAAGCAACACAGCGAGGGACATCCGTTGACGTACCTTGTAGCTAATGGGTTTGCACACCAGCCTTGGCATCAACTATGTACTAGAACGTTACGGACATGTGGACTGATACATGCTGGCCTTTTATTTGACTTGATATGTTTAAGCCTTTGGTCAAAGTTATTGCAACTGGTTTCATTGATGTATTGCTCAAATTTAGCAAAAGCATTATTTGTTTTTATTCAATCTGTTCTAGCATGCCTGGAAAAGTACTTCAAATCAACCCCAATCTGGCTGACTGCACTACTCAAGAAAACTGCCTTTCTACCATCTGCAAGTTCCTAAGAAGCTACTTTATGAAGCAAGCCAGCAGGGCGTACGTGTTAGGCATGGCAGCACGGAGAACAAATAAACAGTATTTGGTGCAAGATGCATTCCATTGATTCCGTGCTGCTTCAACTGTGGCTGTATGCTTGGCCACGTGTAGACACAGCAAGTAAACTCGTTAACCTCGATGGTAAAAAGGTTGTCTATAATCAGTTAGAAGCACAATGCCTTATTTTTGTAAATAATTGCATAGCTCGACTTTGACTCAGGCGTCCAACACCCATCTGTATCTACCCATTATCTGCCCATCACCCACATACACCAGCATGTCCAGCACCCGTCGTCCACCCATCATCTGTCCACCATCTGTCCATCACCCCAGTATCCACCCACCATCCGTCCATCAACCGCCATCTGTCCACCATCCGTCCATCACCACCATCTGCACCATGAGTCCATCATTAACCATT
The DNA here is from genome assembly GCF_013339695.2 of Rhipicephalus sanguineus. Lineage (NCBI taxonomy): Eukaryota > Metazoa > Arthropoda > Arachnida > Ixodida > Ixodidae > Rhipicephalus > Rhipicephalus sanguineus. Next base: position 149,019,510 of record NC_051178.1, on the reverse strand, counting down.
ACCATATCACCAAGATGGTGGGGTAGTGGGTCCACCATCATGCCCCCATTGGGCCAATTTTCAATAGGGCACTGAGTACAAAAAAAAACATGGCTGATCCCTCCGTCATAGGAATCGGTATAACACGAAAGTGAAACGTGTCTTCACAGAAGTAGTGCTTATTGTGTAGTGATATATGAGAGCTTGTACAATTCTATTCGTGTTTGGCAGCTATAGCACCGTTTTGACGTGGATGCACCCATGTTGACAGCATGTCTCTATCGCGACGACTAACGCCCATGATCATGATTAAACCGTTGTGGTAGCTGACGGTGTGAACAGATATTTGGACACAGCGATCGTGATCCCGCGTAAGGATGATATCAGCAAGCTCATAAATCAACACTGGTACCCGGTATGCACTTCTTCAACGCTCGTCAATTAAGAGAGAAACGGCACGGTGTGCGCTTTCTTGCAATGGGTAGCCGACGCCTGTGCTCGTGCAGACATAACAACACTGCGCTTCAGCAACAGGGGAGCTAGAGGTTCGTAGCCTGAGCCGCAAACGCGTGCGTCCCGCTGGCCTCTGTCTCGCAGGCGCTGCTCTCGCTCCACCAAGGCACGACATTCGCCCGTCGAAATCGCGTGCTTTCTGCAACGCATATTGCAGCGTTTTTGTTAGTCGGTGCTCTCGCAATTGAAGCAGTCCGGCGGCGGAGAAATCCCGTTGGTGCACGCGGAAGCTCCACTACTACGATGAGCCGACGCAGGCTAACACGAAGCCAAAGGCAAAGAACGTAACTGCGTCAAGAGTGCCTTGGCGACGCCAGCGCGGCCAGTCTACCTCTCTGGTATCGAGACGCTTTAACCATGGCCTCCAATATCGCGCGCAGTCTTGGAGTAAGCGCTAGTAAGTGTCGATCGTGAAGCATTACTTCTTTTCACATCTCACAGACGGCGGCACCTCCCCGCTTCGCCCGCCGCGAAAGAGAATGTGTGAAAGATATAAGGCGCGTTCGCGCCGTGTCTAGCATCTCCCGAGTTAGCTCGGTCGGTAGGCAGTCGGGCGCTTTCCGTCGCGGCCACAACGTCGTGAGTTCGATTCCCAGCGGGGTATCTTTTTCTTGGTTTTTTTCTTTCTTACCCGTTGGCGTCCATTTTATCAACGTCATATCCGTGACGGATGTACTTGGTGGACCCCGGCATAAAACACTTTCGTGTTAAAATAAGCCCGAACACTTTTCATACCGGAATCATGAAGAACGAAAACCGCGTTTCTCTGGAATTAAACATGGAGGAGAGCGAAATGGAAATGCCACCTTCTCGACACAAGTACCCGCAGCGCCACGTCGGAGTACTAAATCCCATTTAGAAAATACACTGTGATGTGTATGAATTCACAGAATGTACTACAGCATCAACTACGCGTTGTACAAAATGAGCACAGCGAAACCGGCACTGCATAGAGCGCAGGCCCGATTGGGACGGGAGTGTTTTTCGGTTGCAGTGCCGGACGAGTGTGGCAGGCATATACTTCCTTGCCAACGGTAGGCGTGAGTTTGGGCACGCTGCACCGGCCAGCGGGTCCGCATGCGCTGCGCGCGCTTCAAAAAGCTGCGCCGTTCGGCGAGCGCTGACAGCGCGAAGCTGCGAGCTTGCCACACAGGCACGACCGTCCACTTCCGCCGCCCAGTTTAAAAGAAACTAGAGCATCACTCAAACTCGGCACTCCCTTATTTCTTTATACAACTCTCCCCACGGAGCGCGGCATTCTATAGCGCTGCCGCAGACGTCTCGTCATTCATCTAGAAATGACACCGACACGGCTTCCGGAAGCCACGGTTCTTTTCTGAAGTGGACCCGTCGTGCGAGGTGTGTATCTCTCTTTCATCTGGCGTATTCCTCAACCTCTATTTTTCTTTTCTCAACGGACGGCGGAGGCGCGCCTCTTTCCTGGCCGCCGTATACGCAGACGCTCACGAGATCGTGAGCGCACGCAGGACGCCGCGCATGAATGGTCCGCACGACGACTGCCGTCCGTGCGTCCTCTTCATGGGACAAGGGGAGTGGGCGAGGTGGCGCCCGCGGCATGGAGATTGGCCAGTTCCGATTACCGCATACGTGCGAGTGTGATGGCTGATGGAGCGAGCAGCACGCCTCGTTCCGCACAGTCGAGACGCAAATTTTGGTGAATATTGGAAACACGCAAAGAAAGTCTGCAGTTAGAGAGATAAATATGTAAAAAGAAGAAACCAAAATGGTGCGGTTAGGTTAATATAAATGGGGCAACACTGCTATACCTTCGTATTATTCCGTATACTGCCCTCGTTTCTCCATAACAGACGAGGATACAAGCTCTCAATAGTTTATACTTACTTGAAATACAGCGGAGATGGAAGGAAACGCGAACATACGGCATCTACGTTCTCTGCTGTTTCGCATTTATTTTCAAGTGGTTGTAGCCTGGATGGTGATAAAAAGCCAAGAGAATCATCCATGATACAATCAAGAACCATCTAGCATCTTTTTATTGCCACCAAGGTCAGCAAGGTCAGGGCGTGATGAAAACAGCACGCCGCGCTGTTCGCGTTTCTTTCCATCTCCCCTGTACATTAATGCAGCACTTCGGAGAAAAAAAAAAAGAAAAAGAAAATAGTAGATGGAAATGAGCGTATGGATGGAGGTAAGTAAGGAAGGAGAGGGGTATAAAAACTACCCGCAAAAGTGTTGGCCCCGGGTTCGATTCACGGGCCAAGACTTATCTTCCCCCAGACTTTTTAAAATGAAGTTATGTCTTCTCCATCTCTTCAAATGCAAAGCGTTCTTCATAAGAAACGCGTACGGATTTTTTTTTTGTAGCTTCCTGTTTGCAGCTATAATGCTCTTAACCGTTAGTGCAAGAGCCCTCGATGTACCAACACGTACGACCGGTCCAATAGCAGAGTTCATACACTGTACTTCGAATCTCAGTGTATATTAAACTGCAGCGTTCAAAATCAGTTGGTAATTCAGACTGAGTGCACCACTTTACACATAAGTACAAAGACACTGCACTCACCTACGCTCTGTGTTCACAGTTTCCGAAGGACGGGGGAAAAAAAAAGGGGGGAAAGGGAGCGGGGTGGTGATGAAACATCGCGAAACTGGTGTGAACCGCCGACACGCGCGTCAGAAGCCGGGGCTATTTTTCCTCGGCGGCCTCAGCTTCAGCGAAGCAAAGAACGGCGCGAAGGCCGTACTAATCCGGACCCTTCTCATCCCGGACCGGGGGCATAGGTGGCCCGCTCGTTTCCCCGGACAACGAACGTCAGGCGTCGGCCGTGCCCAGTGATCCTCTCTTCACCCCCGAAAATATACGGCAGACTAAATAAACCTTGGCCCCTTCCGCCCGGCTAGAGTCGTTCCTCCTTCGCGAAAAAAAAAAAAAAAAAAAAAACGCCGCGCGCGCGACTCGTTGCCGCCATCCGCTGCTTGCTACGTGCTCCGCGCCTGCATGGGACGGCAGCCGGACGATATGCGCCCATTGCGATGGTGGCCCGCATGTTCGGGGCTGGATTCACAAAACTTTTCTTTCGTAAGTGCGTGTTCCCATTGGCCAGCCGGTTTCGTTGGTGATATGGAAACACCTGCAAAGCGGGGTTAATACGTAAAGAATGCTTCGCTTTTATGTACAGTCGCGGTCAATATGACTTGCAACACGGGAGCCCGTGGCCACAGGAGCTCCAAAGTTGTGCATGACCACCACTACCCTTATTTCCACAAACGAACGCTGTTCTCTAGGCGACGATGCCAAATGAGAGAACATCATTTAGTTGTGGAAACAAATGCAAGCAGAAGCCATGCCCAATATTAAAGCTAGTGCGGCCACGGGCTCCCGTGCTGCAAGTTATATTGAGCGCGACTGTACATCAAAATGAAATGTCCAAGAGGAAGCAAAGAACAGCTTCGGCTATACAGAATGCTCAGAGTCCCATCGTTTAGGTGAGCCGCTGGGCATGAGGTCGAGAATTCGATAACCAGCTTCTGCGAGCGCACTCGAGGCGCGTAATGAAAACCGGTCCAGGACTATACCTACTATATAACGCACTTAACTCTGTTCCAGAGTTGAGTTCTAGAACGCAGGCGTACAAAAGAAGGCTAAGTTCCACTTGAGTATACGCCAAATCGTCGCCCTGGACAGTTGGGTGTTCCCACGCGAAATCCGTACGCACTGGCTGCATTCGTGTCTCTGCAGAGCGACTCCCTTCACGTCGGGTGGCGTCATGTCGGATGTGCTCGCCTCGGGCGCAGTTTCCGCTGACGCACCAACCGCGTGGCGCACCCCGGGTCACACCTATGACGCACCCGCAGATATATCCCGCTCAAGGTGCATGATCTTCCCACAGGAGACTCTCCGTCTTCCTCTTCCGAAACGCTCGTGGTGTAAGCACCGTCGTCCCAGCCGCGATAGTGATTTTCCCAACCACTTAACACCAAGTACGATGGTCGTAAGCCCATGAAGAACCACTGTCGGCGCAGAAACGATATGAGAAACAAAGCAAGAGATTCGAGCGGATCCCGGGCTTTGTTAAAGACTAGCGAAGCTCTTGAAAGCGGAAACGGGCGCCGTGACAACGCGAGGAGGGCCTGCAACACAGTGAAAAATCGCACTGTGCAAAGAAACGCTTCGCAAGGTCTGGACCTTGCAGTTTGTCGAGCTTATACGAGAAAGGCGGCGCAAGCGGAAGCGTACTCTTGGGCGCACTTATGCATCGAAGGCCATAAGAAAATCGCGGGCTGAACATATGTGCTGGATCGGGAGACACTTGATACAACAACGTATGCGTTGTGCGACTCGACGTATATATATACACGACTTCCAGCGGCATTTATAAGACATGAACTTTCTGTAGCGATCGCCGCCGCTGCTGTGGTGCCGTGGTTACGGTGCTCGATCCGCTGCTGACCCGAAAGACGCGGGTTCGATCCCAGTCATAGCGGTCGCATTTCGATGAAAAGGCCTGTGCTATCAGATTTAGGTGTACGTTAAGGAACCCCAGGAGGTCGAAATTTCCGGAGCCCGCACTATACGGCATGCCTTGTAATCATATCGCGGGTTTGGCACGTTATTATAAAAATATCTGGGGTTTAACGTCCCAAACCACGATATGATTATGAGAGACGGCGTAGTGGAGGGCTCCGGAAATTTCGACCACACGGGTTCTTTAAAGGGACACTAAAGAGAAACAATGAATTGGTTTAGATTGATAAAGTGTGCTCGGAGAACTCTTGTGTAGTTTATTTCACCATAATAGGTTTATTATTAAAGGCGAAAACCAAGTTCAAAGTTTCATTTTTAAATTTCGCGCCGAACTTTGTAATTCGTGACGTAAAAGACTTCAAAGAGCATTTAACGTATTTTGGCGCCACTGGCTCGACGAAATTTCCACAAACTCGTTATGTCAAGTCTCTGGCCCCCTCAGAGGACAATGTACTTCGATTTAACCGATTAGGAACTACGTAGGCCCAAGCAGGCGCCGTCAAAAATATGTGACGTCACGACAAATGGTGCGGGAATTCCAAGGTGGCGTCGCCACCTGTATTTTCTTTTTGCGCGTTTTCTCGCTTATTAAGCGTCTTCGCGCAGAAAGCGTGGTGTTTTTGGTATCGTGGAAGACTACTTTACTAATGCGAGAAAAATCGTTTTGCACTTTAGTGTCCCTTTAACGTGCACCTAAATCTTAGTACACGGGCCTCAAACATTTTCGCCTCCATCGAAAATGCAGCCGCAGCGGCCGGGATTCGATCCCGGGTTTGGCACGCGAAATGCTAGAAATTATATCTACAATGGCCGAAACTACCCAGGCGACTGGTATATTAAAAAAGCACCAACAAGCTTTCTGACTCCTTTAAACAGTTATAGTATTCCGGAAGGAATACTATATTCCGGAAGGAATACTATAACTGGAAGGAATACTATAAGATGCATCGGGTCTCCAGCAAGCTTTACCACGTCTTTACGGAACGAAGTTGTTTCGCATGATCAGACTGTAATATGACCCATCTAACAAAAACGGATCAGCGACAACCTCAATCTTATCAACATTCGTTGCTGGGCTAGTTGGTTCATGATCTTAAATGCTTGATATCGCGCATTCAACACAGGACAGAAAAAAAGAACACTGATGCACAGGACAAGCGCTTGTCCTGCGCATCAGCGTTCTTTCTGTCCTTAGTCGAATGCGTGCTATTCAACTTCAATCTTGATATTACAGACGTCCCGTCGTCGCTGACCGCCGGCACGGCCGCGAGTTCTTCACCGGGACGTCCGAAACCGAGACAAGCGCCCGTAAGCTGTCATGACACCATGGCACAACGCAGCATGGACTATGGAGGTTGCCGGGAAGGGCGGAGAGAGGGGAGGAGTGGCGCGCGCACACCCGAATTTCCCGGATGCGAGGCCGGGAGACGAACGCCAATTCCCGGGAATTCTGCTCGACACACACCGCAGAGTGAGAGACGCCGCGGTTTCCCGCCGGGGAAACCTCCCACGCCGCCGGAAGAAAAGCGCGCGCGACGCCCTTCCACCGCCGGGGGGCTACGTCGCACGCACGGCGGGCGCGACAACGCCGAAACACGTCCCGTCGTCCACCATGCAGCACGGAGGCGACACGAGACGTCTATATACTCCATGCGCAGTGATCCCGCGCACATGAACCGGGGCCGCTGTCGTTGGGCGTCCGATTGTGGGCCACCCGACACGGCATCCGGCAAAAGCGGCGCCGACACAGATGCGCCGGGCGCGGCGGATTCAAGCCACCCCCACTACACCAAGGCACATTCATTCATTCCATATATACATAGGGGACCATCCGGGGCAAAATAGTCCCGTCAAATGCCGACTGCGCGACACAGAAACAATAACAGCGGGCGAGACAAACGGAAAGCCAATTGCCGAGTCCGATTTGGGCGGCGCTATAGAGGGCGAGGACATATAATTCGTATTAACTGCTGGGGGTTTTACGTCCAAAAACAGCGATATGATTATGAGAGACACCGTGGTGGAAGGCTCCGCAGATTTCGGCCACCTGGGGCTATATAATGTGCATCTATATCTAAGTACACGGGCCACTCATCTCGCCTCTATCGAAAGGCGGCAAATTCAATCCCGCTACCTTCGGGTCAGCAGTCGAGCACCATAACCACTAAACCAACGCGGCGGGTAGGGGGCGAGGACAGAATAGAAGCAACCAGCTAGGACATTCTTCCTCTTTGTCATCGCTCTAGCAGCTATACTATACGTGTCACCAAACGTGTGCCACCAAGTCAAGCTATGAATCAGTGCAGCTACATACTCAAGTAGGGTTTGAATCCACATATGCACAAACACCGTGTACGTAAACCCATCTCTCCTTCCATAGACTATAGGCTTGAATCCTGAAAGCTCAACATTTTCGTAGGATAGCAACATGTCTTAACGTTTCGGGACCAACGTAGTCGACGTCTTCCTCAGTGTTTAAACGATTAAAAGAGTGAAATCCTTATAACCAGATGATTTTCATAGAAGGTGGAGGGTTTCCTCGTGTGCTCTATACGGACTCGAAGCTCAAGAACGGCATGATATCAAAAGCTGCATGTTCGCTCACGCCCCCTACGTATAAATATTTTTTTTTTATAAGACGTCACACGGGGAAAATAACGACAACAATTGTCATAGTGATAACCACACCTGACGAACCTCTCGGTTATGTAACCGTTGACGTAAATGTCATTTCTACTGAGCTAATTGTCATGTACATACGCAATGACCCATATGACATCCAGAAGGTATCGGGCGCCGTGAAGGAAGAAACTTCTGGCGAGCTGTCTCTTGCATAATTTTTGTTTTCTGTTTTGTTTCAAGCGAAGGCAGTCGTTTGGTTTCCGCGCGAGCGGGATTACCCTGCAAACTTAGCAAGAGAAAATTTTGCATAGACTGCCAAATAAACATTTGCGGGATATTTGGCACTGTAACGTACAGAATGTATACCGTGATGTACATTCTGTAGCGCACACTGCAAATATCTACAACAATGGACGTGATCGGCGTGTTTCTTTCCCAATACGATGCGGCAGCACCCTCTTCTCTTCATGCCGTCTCACCTCGATAATCGATAAAAAAAATAATCTGCAGGGAGTCTTCGCTATCACTGAACTGATATACAGCGTTTCGAGCAGCCGATACATAGTGTACACTTTGTGCAGCCTTATAATCAAAGCAGTTCTTAAGGAACATGCTATAGGGCGGATGATATATTGGGAGCGAGGCGTACGTGAAATGGGCGTGAAACGCCTTGTAAATTATCTGCGGAGGAGCATAAGCATATCAGGCCTGCGTGTAAGCAAAGCAAACACGCCATTCGCACGAGATGTCTATACGCACAAGGAGGCCCCGTTCACAAGAGCTTCCTCGTCGGTTTGATTCGCCAGCGTTCAAAATATACGCCTATAGGGAAGTTTTCCGCACAACACACACGCATTTATCCACACAGGCATGCGTTAGAGCTTGATTGATATAGTATACACGTGAAGGAACAGAAGGCGATATAGAGGAGAAGAGCCCTCCTGCTGCAGTCTGTTAGAGTATGGAGATTCACGTGTCGATGTTCATACACCCGTTCTTTTCATTCTGACCGTGTGTCACTGGCTGAAACTAAAAATACTGTCGCTTGGCGCATGCCACGCAAGAATGTGTGAGAGCCTTCACGAATGTTTTAAAATGTTCTGATAATATCGTGCGCACGAACCGAGTAGATAAGCTCATTCTGAAACTTGCGCGATCATCAGGGAAACGCTTGAATGTATACGATGCCACATGCATAAATGCCGATGAGTTTCAGCCGTTGATCACATTATCGACGACCGCGCTCGCCGCTATTGTATTGCGAGTGATACGCTGAGTGTTCCTCTTGCTAGGCACAGTTTTGCCCAATAAGAAGCTCACTCCTCAGCAGTTTCACTGCTTGATTCTTCCCCGTCACAGCCATGACAATATATTCAAGGGGTCTCGGCCCATCGTTTTGCAGCTTTGTGAACCCGCTGCAATGAGCCATTGCACGCTACATATGGGCGTTCTGCACAGGCTAACCCCGCCTGTGGTAACAACATGATCATCACCACCATCTGTATAATACCGCCGCAGGAGCACGAGGACGCGGGTTCGATTACCGAACACAGCGCTCCTTTACGACGGAGGCTCAATGCAAGAAGAGAGAGAGAGAGAGAGAGAGAGAGAAGCAGCTCCTGCATGTTACAAATACTATACTGGTGATCGAATCGAGCGTGCCGTGACAACCACGCTTCTTCAATGACACCTTCATGCGACATTGATCCAATAATAGGCACCTCGACACGATTACAACTTTCCATTGCACTTACCTATAAGATTCAGAAAATTCTCGTACTCGATCGAATCAAACGAAAACAGTCGCCCGTTTAAGGATCCAAACTGCAAGCCCACCAAAATCCCCTCACAAATGAAAGTTCTGGCAACGCCACCGATGGCACGAGAACATGCGTGCGTGCCCCTTTAACACACGTACCCCCGGGGGTAGACGCAATAATGAAATCCAGCAACTCTGAAAACGAAGGTTTACTAAACGAAGCGTCGCAGCGCATATGCGAATGGTTAAAATGGTAAACCTTGTAGAGACACGTTTCGCACTTTACCAGCCGCGCGAGCGACGGGGCGTCGCGTCGCGGTCGCTCCCTTTTCGGCGAAACCTCGGCGCCGTTTCCGCCCTGGCGCGCCGCCACTTCTCGTTCTTTGATCCGCGCATCCTTTTCTTCTAGCGCTGCGGTAAGCAGTGTGTATATATGTATACCTCTCTGCAGGTCCACGGAACGCGCGCACGCATGCGGCGGCGAGGAATGAGAAGCAGCAGCGAAAAAGCGCGGCGCCAAGGCGGGGGGCGGCGGCCTTTCGCCCGGAGCACGTCCTCGATAGGTCAAAGGCGCCTGCACCTCCGAGGACCGGCAGGCAACGGGGGAGGAGGCCTATGTACGGAGAAAGCCTCGGCAAAAGAGAAAGCAGGGCGGAAGCAAAGATGCACGCGCACAAACCGGAGTAGCTCATATATTATATATATATGCAGCGCCGCCAAAAAGCTACGCTTCGTCCCCGTGAAACAGAAATGATGTCCACAAGAAGAACCCCTCAATCCTCTGACATGCCTGGGGGCCATACGCAGGAGTTGTGACTGGACGTATTATATACGGAAGTTAGCCGAGCGGACGTTGATACGAGTGCCGAATGAAGTGATGATCAAAGAGCCAATGACGGCGGGCAATTGTGAGTGGCCGCGAGTAAACTAGCGTTAGAACAGTCGGTGACGGTATACGTGTCATGAAAAGCGAGTACAGGAACGCGAGGGAGCGCCCATGAGCATATGTGAGTGATATATATGAGCGAGCATCCACTAAATGAGCAGAGTGCCCCTAAGTGCAACGTCGATACATGGAAAGATCAGGACCCTCCCCGAAATTTTGGTGAAGTAGGTGTTCTTACCAAAAATAAATAATAAAATAGGTGTTTTTTTTCAAATAGTCCAGGTTTTCAGCAAGTGCCCCCCCCCCCCCCCCCCCCCCCCATCCGATAAAAAAAATCCTGGCTACGGGCCTGGGAAGGATACACGTTGCGTGGAAGAATAAACGCACTAAGATTAGCGACAGACAAAGCCCCCACGCTTTTGTGCAACACGCAAGCGACTATGCCGTTCGTCTTTCCAGTGCGCAAAATTGAGACGACGGAGACAAAAGAGACTTCCTTTTTTTTGCTTTTTGCTGCCGAAGTGGGAGCTTCACCGGAGAGAACTTAATTGGGAGTGCTGTTGAAAAACGTTGGTCGAATTCAAACTGGAAGACGATATGGCCGTCGACAGCTTTGAGCAAACAACGAGCTTTCAAATACCCCTTCACACATAGCCACATCGGATCAGCAAACAATCGCTGACATGCAGGTTCCCGCTCTCTCACTGTTTGTTGTTTTGGTGTGACGTAGGCTGAGAACATGTTCACAGACAATGGTCCATTTGTATGTCAGTATGAAGAGTCCGATACATTAAAGGATTACAGAAACAACGTTTTCAAGTCGCAAGCACTTTCGGCTATCATCACTTTTAAATACTGTCGTTTTTGTTCATAACTGTCTAAAGTATACACTGTGCGACTTGCGCGCATGCGCCCGCCCGCAATAACTGCATGTCTATGACAGCTATAGAATGGCACAACGATTTTGATCACGGGCTCTGTGTCACATTCATCGCGGAACAAAAGCCACGGGACCAGTGTCATGCCGTCCTGTGCTGCATCTTCCGAGTACATGCTATAAACAAACACACTATTGTGTATTACCGAGCATAAATAAACAGACAACACGAGACCTCCACTATCCAACTATCCATATATAGGGTTTCAAGGTCCGACTGCCAAAACGCTGTGTTACCTTACTGCCAAGAACGCGACCAACCTGCAAATGCGAATGGAATGGCGTGAATGTTTCTTGAGCTACATATACATACGACTCTCTTTTAAAGAAAGCGTTAAATCTCTGGAGATCACACACTCTCTTCGGAGAGTCGTACGATGCGCGACTATCCTTAACGTGGATCTTCAAAGGGAGTTCTATATATGGACAAGAGTCAGGACTCTTGTGACGTAAGAGGGGCAGCTGAGCACTAGTGGTGCGAAAATTGAGGCAACAGCGCAGCTGGTGGCCTTTCTTTCTTCCTCGTACCCCTTTCCCGCCTCTTGCTATACTATACTACAAAGAGTATGTTACGCTTTGTCCTCTACCCTCCTCCTTTCCCTTCTCACCTCCACTTCCCTTTCCCACCCCCTTGCTATACTATACAATACATATATAGTTATGCTTTCTTTCCCTCTCAATTTCTTTCTATTTCTATCGCTCTCTCTGTTTCTATTTCTTTCTATCTTTTTCACGTTCTCTCGCTCACGGCAACGCAATCATATGGTTCCATCAATGTTTGTTCTGCTAGCGTGCCTGGATAGCCGAGTGGTTACGACGCTCCCTTCGGATCGTGGGTACGCGGGTTCGAATCCCGCCTCGCCAAGAATTTCTCTCTCTCTCTTTCCTTCTCCCTCTGTACTCGTTCTCTCGCACATCAGAGTTACTGCATCTTACGCCGGACAAATCGGCGCACGTGATTTGGGAGCGAAGCAGAAGATGAAGAAGGATGAACAGAAGGCGCGTGCCGGTATACACGATGATGATAAATTATGTTCGCGACTAACGGGACTTCTCCGACATCAGACAGCCCCGTTGTTCGAAGAGTAACACGTAATCTTTTTTTTTTTCTTTTTCTTAGTGTATACAGGACATGAAACAGCACTGGCCTGACCAAAAATAAACTGGTGGGCGCTGCAGGCGTGCCGTCACAACGTCGGTTACGTTAAAGAAAGAAAGCAGAAAGACAAAGAATGTAACGTCATTGATATAAATGTTGCCACAAAACCGGTACTATACATTTCGCGATTTTCCACCGTCGAAATGCGGGCACCACGGTCGAGAATCGAACCTGCGTCCTCGCGAGCTTTAGCAGGGACTCCGTGCCCTCGCGCAGTGCATTAAGGAAATTCTACCAACTCTCGAAGGTGATGAAGGAGCGACCACCGATGCTAATGAAGAGAGACACCGAGTGACGGTCGATGAGCCCGCTTGTATCTCGCCTTCGTTACGCGCGCTCCGCGACACGACCGAAACTGTCGGCCACGTGGATAGCAGCGGAGGCGGCTGGGGCGACGCAGCACGTGTGCCGACTCCCACGCAACACAGAGTACTGACCCCGCGTGCGGACAGCTCTTTCCATGCGGTCTCTGTCACGTACAAGTGCCACGGGCTGCGTGCACGCGAGTGTGTAGTATAAGCTAGACGAAATGAAAAATATGTAGATGGGACAGCAGCTACGAGACACTGTCATGAAAACATGTTCTTCACCAAGTGACCCAAAAGTCTACCCTTCTAAAGATCATATCAGCGCGCACCCCACCCCACGAGTCAAATCAGCCTTCTTTCCGCTAACAGCTTCGTCTATACAGGTTGTTTCAAGAAATGTGTCCAACCTTCTCAAAAAATCAGAAAAATGTGACATTTGATTGCCGGTTTCAGAGTTGGTTTTTCTGTAGTGGCAGGGATCTTAAGATGGTTAAAGAAATTATTTGAGACTGTAATTAAAAATGTTAAATTAATTAATTTTTTTAATTAGTGGAGTTAAGTGGTTGTGTCAAATGGGAGAATTGAAGTTCTTCATGCCAGAAACACAACCCAACTTTGAGATTTCGAAAAAGTGGCATCGAGTAATAATTACGAAGTAATGAAATTCAACCAAATTCAATGGCGAAACCTAAACAGAAACATGGAAGAACGCAACTGCCATATTCTTCTCAAACGTCCAAAATGAGTGAATGACTTTTTCTGTAGCGCTAGGCATCTTAAGATGGTTAGAGACATGACTTGAGGCAGTAATTAAGAAAGTTAAATTAATTAACTTTTTAATTAGTGGAGTTAGGTGACTGTGTCAAATTGGGGAATTGAAGTTCTTCGTGCCACAAACCCATCCCAACATTGAGATTTCGAAAAAGCGGCCTCTAGTAATAATTACGAAGTAATGAAATTCAACCGAATTCGATGGCTTTCGCTGTTGAAAGCCGTTGCATTTCGTTGAATTTCATTACGCCACGACAATTACTAGAGGACGCTTTTTCGAAATCACAAACCTCGGATGGGTTCCTCGCATGAAGAACTTCAATTCTCCCATTTGACACAATCACCTAACTCAACTAATTAAAAAGTTAATTAATGTAACTTTCTTAATTACTGTCCTAAATGATGTCCTTAACTACCTTAAGATTCCTGCCGCTACAGAAAAAAGCAATTCTGAAAGCCCCGAGCAAATATCGCATTTTCCTGATTTTTTGAGAACGTTGGACACATTTCTTGAAACACCCTGTATATTCGCAGTCGGACGTTAGCGAGTGTCATTAGGCGCGCGTCTGTTTAATGTGCAATATCCACGGTTGCTTTCGCAGCCTCTCTGCCCCACGGCGTCACCAGCCATATTTTAGTCACACAGAACTTGAAACTGCCGTGCAGCCACCTTGCCAGCTATATCGTTCCCCATAGTGCCATAGTGAGCGCGCATACATGCGTTCGCCGGCGGATCACATCGTCTCCCACTGAAGGCGGCCCCTCGCGCACGAGCGCAAATAATTACTGGGCCAAAACGCAGCAGCGAGTGAGCCGCCGCCGAGCGTAGGACGAGAGCTCCGAGGCGGCCACTGCACCTTCTCCTCCGTCCACTCGCAACATGTTGCGTGCGAGCGAGCAAAGCGAGCGGCGCGGATGTGTGCCCGCCGCCGCCCCCTCGCTCACGGCGGGATTTACTCGGCTCAAAATAGTAACCAGGGTGCGAGCGTGCGTGAGTTTGCGTGTTCGCTGGTGGGCGACGACGTCGACCAGCCCGGACACTTTCCCGCTCTTTTCTTCATCTTCTTCTTCGTCCTCCTCCCGCTCCTGCATGCACTCCCGAACGGGGACGCCCACGCAGGTGCGGGACGGGGGCTAAAAGCGGGCCGCCCGTGTACTACGTCCGGAGCATCGGACGAGAGAGCTTGCTATCGACGCGCCGAGCAGCGAGCTGGTGCCCTCCTTCGTCGTCTCCACGATGCTGTTTTTCGCTGCTGCCAGTGCTAGCGCTGACTCGAGCCAGCGCTGCGATGGAACATTGGGCGTGTGTTCTCCGCGCCCCCCCAAGCGCGAAGCCGTAGACCAAACACCCCCTTTCTATCCTCCCTCCCTCCCCTCCCTCCCCCCCAGCTCACCCCACGCCTCCACTACGAAGTACAGGCGCCAAAACAACGAAAAGTTTCAGAGCTGTCAAGACGCGAACCTCGCCGTGTAGTCAGTACTGTCGCAGTATTTGTTGCTGTGCGGAAGGAAGGAAGGCGAAAGAAAAATGACGGCGCAGGAATGAATGTCCTACACAGTCGTCAGCTGTTCTGCTGAATGAGAGAGAGAGACGGCGGAAGGAATGCACTCCATACAAAGTCCGTGAAATTTAACTACACATCGCAACTTATGTGCGGCGTGCATTACTTTGTCGTGCCAACGTAATCTTACGCAATTACAGAGAACAAGATTATCATTGCTACCTCCTTTTCTGAACAAGGGTTTGCGAATCGCAAAGCCCCTCGCCGCCATTTTCCCATACCGTAGCTAACGCGGCAAGCTGCTGACGCAGAGAAAGGAATACGCGCTTCCAGGGGAGTAGAGCTGATCTCAAGTTTAGACTGGCGGACCACTGTCATGAATTACAGAGCACAGAGAATACTAATGTGAGAGGGAACACATAATTGGTTTGCTAGGCCAGTTGGTGGTGGACTTAGACGGGAGCTTAACCCGAATAAATTACCCGCAACGGTAACTCAGTGGCTATATCACGTTGCGCCGCTGAGCTTAAGTAAGGTCGCCTGTTCGATCCCGCGGCCACAATGGCTTCGCTCCTATGGAGGGCGAAGTAGAAAAAAAAAAAAAAAAAAACGTTCGTGTACTTGGATTTTGGTGACATGTTAGAACCTTCAGGTGGCCAAAATCATTCAAGGGTCCACCACTCATACTGAAATTGTGCCTCAGGCACGTAAAACCCAAATAACACCCCGCAACTCCAGAAGAGTGGTTTAAACGGACCATTAGCGCAGCTGGGAAAGCGGTGTTGAACACCTCCATCGAAATTTATTTATATTACTGAATGTATGTAATGTATGACACCCCCCCCCCCCCCCCCCCCCCCCCCACCACACACACACCGGGTGTGGTGCAGAAACACCCTCCAGGCCCCAACGAAACAAAAACCATGTCTGAAAAGGACCATTCCACTGGAAGCAATTTTTGCGAGCGTGCATTTCTCGGGGCAGTCTGTCTAATACATTCGGCTAACCAGGAGGCCCGCAGCGGATGAGACGCCCCCAGCGGGAGGCCGAATTAGTTTATAATTAGAATCACGTAGCAGGTAACACGGAATAATTTAGTTCCGCGGAAAACTCAGAATTTGTCTGAATAACGTTCCCAGCGAAGTTTCGAGCCGTTACGCATTCTCGGTGTGGCGCGCAGTACGCCGACTCACCAGGAAAGCGGGCGCGCTCTAGCCAGGGGCGTAACCGCGCTCGCCCGACTACGCACCCGCGTTCGGCGAAACGGAGGATGGATAGACGTTTACGCAGAATGCGGCATCTCCCACAGACCATCGGCCCGGAATTGCTAAGCTCGAGGGAAGGCTGCTTCCACCGTAGTATAACCTCCCTGGCTTCCACGCCCTCTGCAGGCAAAGCTCCTCGTCGGCCGGCGGCAGCAGCAGCAGCAACAGCCCACGTGCACGCTGCCGAAACTCGAGCGCACCCGCGGGAGCAGCGACGCATGCGCTGCACTCGTTAGCTCGTTCGTCGTGTAGTACGGTCACCCACACCGTTCGCACACCGTGTCTCTCTCACACACACACCTCCTGTCCGGAAATCTCTGGAAGAACTCGTCTGCCCACTCCACGTTGCCACCGGATCGTTTCCTCGTTCCGTCTGAACGAGAGCGGAAAAGTGTATCCCCCGTGTCGCTATACCAAAGTGGCAACCGCAATGAACACGTGTTCGTGACGCCTTTACGGCGCACCCGTTTTACCTTGCGCCGTGACCACGTCGCCACACGAAACCGCGCGGTCATCGGGTGACGTTCGAAGTGCTCCAAAAAAAGCACTTATTGTGGTCGAGACGAATATTCTTGAACCCCGTGTTCAAGAATATTCGTCTCTTCAAGCCTACACCTTCTCCTGCAACTTCTGCCTTGTTTGGATTTCTTGTGGCTTCAGCTCACTGCAGTGGCCTGTGGTTAACAAGTTCCGCGGAGGGTTGAGGGCTAGAATAACAGAGAGCTGAGCTAGTTGGTAAGCATTCATTCTAAAAAGACAGGGCGTGCAAACACGGACACAAGAAAGAAGTCAGGACACCACAGACGCGTTTGTGGTGTCCTGACTTCTTTCTTGTGTCCGTGTTTGCACGCCCTGTCTTTTTAGGTTGAGGACTACTACAAGAACGGAGCCTCCACCAGCACACAGGTGTGTGCGTGCGGTGTGTGCGTGCGGTGTGTGCGTGTGTGTGTGTGTCGTCACGCCAAATGCTTTGAAATGATTCCACTCGGGATATCAGTCACAAGGCGACCGCCAAAACGGCCGACTCCCATAGCTACACTGTAAGCAAAAAAAAAAAAAAAAAGAAGCCGAGATGGGAGTAAATGGACTTGTCCTCTAGCGCACGCCCCGATGGGGGTTTTATATACTCCGTCCAGGGGAGTAAATAATTTACCCCCCTTAAGGACGGAGGTTTTGGATGGACTGAGAGGAGTATTTGTTTACATCCATAGGGGAGCTTTTCCAGGTAAGTATGGGAGTAAATTTTTATAACCATCGAAAAAAAAAATGCTTTTCGCTGTCGCACCATGCACTAGAGAATCTTTAATTAAATTAGCATGGAAACACGCAAACTCGATCACACGTACACAAACACGCACACAACATTCGCAAAGTAATACAACGCTCACACTGACAACCGCTCGCCACCCGCGCTTCACAACCAAACTTTGGTCACCGAGTATATATGGGCACCACATCTTGACCTCCAATGTAGCTCAAATGGGACACTTCTTTTCCGTGTAATTAAGCAACAAACATTCATGGCGTACGTGTAAATTTGCGGTGGGCTTATAGATACCACTGAGGCACACCTATCTTTTACTATAAACCTGCCTAACATTCAACGCCTTTTTAATTGGCGAATTTTGATTATCAGCTGGCACTCAGTCGCATGGGATGTATCCGCCTTAGCAGTACTGTGCGTGAGTCTGTAAAATGCACATAATCGTATACACGAACCACGAGCGGCCGCGCACGAACGCTTAAGCGGCACACATCCACGAGCAACAGCGGCGAAGAACCGCGTCGCCCCGCCGGTATACCGCGTTGTGGCCGACGGCGTCGCTAGGCCTCTCCCAGGAGTACGGCACGGCTATACGATGAACGACAGCTCGCGATCACAAAATGCTTGCTGCTGTACAGTTTTCGTCGCCGTTATTTTACACACACACTGCCGCTATACGAGTCCGCTATCCGCGTTAAGCTACGGAGCGATGCACTTACAACGAACGAGACGGCTCGTATTCGCGGTTCCTGTTGCTCGCAGTGCATCGGCGGTCGCATGTTGGTTCAATCTGTCTCGTATCGGCGCTCGCCTTCTCGCTAGACGTTTAACAGCGGTGGATGCATGGCGCAAAAGAGACAATTTAAACTTATTCATTCCAGCAGCTTTTATTTTCGGTGAAACGTATTCTTTGCTTCACCGGTGGCCGGTGCGAGCTCGTAGAACTCACCACGGCGACCGGCGTGGTGGTGCGAGTTCGCTACGCCGCCGGCTTGGTACCGACGACGTAGCGAAGCCTTCTTACCGCTTAGAAGTTGCAGCCGGTGAAACATCGGTTCGGTGACACTCCGAGAAGCAAGCGTTGCCGGTGGTCGGGGCGAGCGCGTCGCCGGCGCAGCTCTCACATCGGCCGCCGGCCAGCTTGATGCCGACGACGTAGCGAAGCCTACTTCTTACTGCTTCGAAGTTTTAGCCGGTGAAACTTCAGGAACAACCCGCTGACGATCGCAACAGCTTACTTTTGTTACCGATGAAATTATTCTTCGCACTTCTTCGTAACTCGGCACGTTGAAGCGAGATATCCGTGGCGTGTCGGAGGCTTGCACTCGTGTGCATGGGCATTGCCGCTTGACGGAAGAATAAACACGGGACAGCCAGCTCGATGTGTTCGCGGTCGGACGCTGGCGCGAGTTGAACTTGTCTCTGACCAGAACGGTTCAGTGGAGAAAATAGTTCCACACGTCTACACAAACCAACCGGCCGTTGCAAATCCTCGATGCAAACAGATGCCCGTACACACACGCACATTCACACACGCACGCACATCACGACCAAAAATGGTTTCTAAACTCCCATAGGGAGTTTCTAACCACGTGACACGCACGTCACGACCAAAAATACTTTTTAAGCCTCCCATAGGGAGTTTCTAACCACGTGATATAAAACTCCGTGGGGAGTTTAACAAGGTCATGTTCATAAACTCCCTCATTAAGCAAGGGGCGTTTTACGACGACATGTGCCGACTTCACTCCGCTACCACGGAGTAAATGATTGGGGCATGGGGGTTTTAGGGGCTCATATGCTGGAAAAGCTCCCATCTCGGCTAATTTTTGTTTACAGTGTACCACAACTATATATACTGTGCGCTGCAAATACACCGACTTTCGCTCCGCGATATATAGTAACCTTGGTACAGGCGTCTTCGTCGCGCGAGTCACATCCTACATATCGCCCAGGTCAATCGCACGCGCCTCCCTTGAATGAAAAACAAAAGGACGTGGGGGGGGGGGGAGAGAGAGAGAGAGAGAGAGAGGTAGGATTACGTATTCCCCTCCACACACGACGCCGCGGGCCGGACGGACGGCACAGTTTTTTGTCCGGGAGACACTCGACGGTAAAAGAAAATTGTTAGATATCTAAAAAGAAAGACGATATCCCGATAAGCGAGTAGAGGCTTCGGGCAAGAAGCAGCTCCTCGCACGGACAGAGTGGAGCAGCAGCATCGCTGCACTCTACTGCACTCCTTTGACGCGCGCCGCCACCACCTACACGTCCTCCCTCGAGGCCTCCTGGCGAGAGAAGGACAGAGCGTGTGCGGCTGTTTCTTTTTTCCTCTAGTCATTCAGAGTTTCGCTCGTCTTTCCTTCAACGCCCATTCATGCCGAGGATGCCGGCGGCCGATGCACCCTGGCGCTCGTTTTTGCTGCGTGCGCCCTTCTTCGTAGCGCAGCGCCTTTGACGCCGCCTCACCGTCGTGAAGATGGGAGATTTCTATCGGCCCGACTCGGCGTCCTCCTTCGGCACAGCGCGTTCGATGAACGACGAAAACGTCCACGCCCCTGATCGGGCCGACGACCGTTGGGCGGCGCGCGCGTAGGTAGGTTAGCCGGACAGCGCGGCTACAGGGGAAAGCGACGCCCACGCGCGCCGTGTCGCGCCCGGCGGCAACGAAGGGTCAACTACCAACGGACGGCGTTGGCCGCCTGCAAGGACGCCGCCGCGTGAGCGGGCCAAACGCGCCTTCCGTTCGGTCGCCCTTCAATTCTGTACCGATTTCCCATTCGTTCCTCGTCGAATGAGTGACACACCCTACTTACGACAAATGCGCGTGTGAGGAGTGCATTGTTATAGGGCGTGCTATCGGCCGTGTTGGTACAGATCCATAACTTCAGCACGCTGAATTGACGCAGGGCAAAGAAGACGAGACAAGGACGAAGTGCTGTCTCGTCACTTCGTCCTGTCTCGCATTTTCAACGTCCGGTATCTCAATTTGCCCGCAACGTGGACAGTTTCAAGAAAAGAAACATCGTCGTGAGCCCGACTTATCTGCGAGCTACTACTTGAAAAAACAAAACAGAAAACAGTTTGATAGTGCATAATAATGGCATCGGAAAGAAAAGTTGGTCCACTGTTCGATTCCCAGACGGCAATGAATTTTCTTCAAATGCGAAGCTCCCTACCTCCACTTTTTTTTTTTTATTTCCAGAGAACCCCGCATGGATTTCCACAGTATAGCTTCGCGCTGCAGCATTAGACCATGTTAGCCTTAATTTTAAACCAGGACATTGTACCTCTCCTTGTCTTGGAAAAACCAGGCGAGAGACGAGTCATCCCTTCGTCTGTACGAGACATACAATGGCATAACAATTATGGACGGAGGGGAGGAGAAAATAAGCTCGCCCAATTCAAGGATCACTCGGAAAACAAAACGACAGCCGCTCCATACCATCCCGCCGCAACGTAGCCGTGCGTCGGTTTTTATGAATGAACTCAAGAAGCCGGCCGAGTTACGCCAACGCTTTTACGCCACACAAACGGCGGGGAGCGGGCGGCGCTGGGAAGGAAGGTCGCCGCACAAGCCGGCGGGGAACCTCGACGATGACGAGCCGCGTACCATCCACGCTGCAACCGAGCGCCAAGTAAGCGCCCTCCTGACGCATCGACTGTCTCCTTACAGCATGCTGCCGCTAAGCAGCTCCTTGGCTCGACATTTATTTCTGTCGCGTGTTACGCGGCACGGCGTGGGAGCAGCGGCACGACGGGAGCACTGCAAACGGAGTCGACGTTTCCTTCGCGGTGCGCCTTCCCAGAAGCGAAAGAAGGAGACGACGACGTGACAAGATGACGAGCCGCTCTCTTTGTTTCCGAGGCAACAACACATCCCGCACAGTCATCCGACTTATTAGGCTCAGAGAGAACTCAGCGGGGACCGAAAACAAGAAACAATGAAACCGAGAAGGGCGCGAGTACGAGGTCGCGTACACGAACTACTTGCCCCAGCTGCACCGCTGCTCTATAAACAAGTCTGGGTACAATAGCCGCTCGATCAGAGTCCCGGGAGCAGTACGCGCATCAGAGGGGATAATTAGGAACACAAACAGGGATTCCGCCCGCACGACAGTCGCAGCTGTATATAGAGGCCAAATACAGAGCCGGAATGACCCTTGGGCAACCGTGAGACTCGCGGACGCACGCAGGCTCGGATACGACTTAATTCATATCCCATCATGGGGTCTGAACGCGATCCATGCAGTTGGTTCCTTGTCCGTGTTTACTTCACGCTCTGTTTCACCGTCGGATACGCCTCTCTAGCACGAGGCGACCCATTGTCGTACACGCGTCGAATGAACATCCCGAGTTCGTCATAGATGACCATAACAGCCTCCTGTATACAATTGGAAAAGACAGTGAAGCCGATTCGAAAGCACAAACGAAGCGATCACGTGCAACGTTTACCTCCTGGCTGCAAATGCAGCCAGCGGATGAGAGCCTAACTTTCCCAATTATAGTTTACAAGTAAGGATATTAAATGCCAGACAAAACGAAGGGTATACGAAGTGGCCATGTTAAGGCTGCGCTATAGATACGCGGGCAGCTTCTGGTTCTGGTCTATCCGTATCGCACATGGTACATGTGGATCGCCTACTTATTTCGCAGCTGAAATCAGTAACAATGTACGCTTCATCATCTGACCACTGCAATTGGGACAGCCCACTACCTTTCGTCGCGTATGCTTACAACAACAATAATAGTTGGTCTGTCGCGGAAGTTACCAACGCAGGTGATGCTGCAGAACATCGCGGTACCTTTTTGGAAAGGCACAATATGATTCAAATCGTCGATGGATCAAGTATATTACAGTCGCAAGAAAATCCGAACTGCGTTTCAGCAATCACAACCGTCGATTACCGAACCGGTACCCATCACAGCGACCACCACACGTGCAATTCAAATTCCACATTGCCGGCAAAAATCGCGACAGCGGACTGCAGTCGAAGGCGCGCCTTTCCTCCCACACATGTGGCTTCACCGGCACGCTAGAGGAAAAAAAATAAAGTAAAACAGGAGAGAGGGTACAGGAAAAGAAGCTCACGCCACTTCATGCAGCGGTCGTCAGGTGGGAGGACAGCTGTCGGCCCTCCTCCGCCCTCTCACAGGAGTAGCAGCAGAAGAGGCGGCGGCAGTGCCGGTCGTGCGAGTTTACCTCCGACTATGCAGTTAGAGACATTCGCAGGGACAGACAGTAGCAGTTGCGGAAAGCCAGTGTGTGACACGTCACAGCACGTCTCATGTGCCTCGAGAGTTCCTGATCACTCGTAAACGTTACCTATGCCCGCATATGCACATTGCCCATTAGGGAATTCCGTGTTACAGGAGACAGGCCGGCAGCAACGGCTTGTGCGAGTTCCCGTCAGCGTTTTTGTGGGTTCTCACGCGCGTCGCTGGCGATGCTTTTCACCAGAAGCCGCAGACCACGTACAATATACTCGCAGAATGAAAAGCGACATCCAAACTTTGCGCGAGGTTGCTCCTAACACCCATGTCATGCTACCACAAACAACGTATCCGTAAATGAACGTGCCAATATTACGCAGATGTGAAATAAACCGAAGGCGTCGAAAACGAAAGTACGTGCACTACATAGTCCTAAATTGACATGTTTCATTAAACGTGGATCGTACCTGCAACCTTGTGTCTGTGTCCTCTCGCCAAGCTCAGCTGTCCTAAAGCACACTGACCTGTAGACATTAAACGTCTAAGGTAACCCAACATTCCACGTAGATTATTAGAAAAAAAAACCTCTTGTTTTAGTCTGTCCATACAAGATAATACCGTGTTGCCAGCGATGTCATCAGTTCAGCGTCAGTGGCATCACATGCGCCGCTTTGTTCAGGAACCTTCAAAATCTTTTTTTTTTTTTTTTACGAACAGCCTAACCAGAGATGCAAGATACGACTGATAGTTATTATTAATGCAGTGTGCCATCGTACTGCTGCGGGACAACTTTGCTGGAAGTGAAATTGGTGCTTGTGCAATGAGAGACACAGGGTTCAAGATGATCGTCATGGGCAACCAAATTGAAACACGTTATTCGCTGCACTCGAACCAGGTGTGTGGATATTAAGTAAACTAGAAGAGTATTCGCCCCGAGATGGGCTACAGGTGGCAGCACTGTGGCCGCGCTAGTGTGGATATACTCTGTTCCAGAAGTTCCGTGCAGCAGAGCCAAGGCTACATGACCCTTCCACAGTGCTGCACAGAACTTCTGGAACAGATTACTCTGTTCCAGACTCTTTTCCAGAAGTTCCGTGCAGCAGAGCCAAGGCTACACGACCCTTCCACAGTGCTGCACGGAACTTCTGAAACAGAGTATAGGCGGCCGGCGGCGTGTACAAATGTACACAGCGGCGCTTCGTTGTGAGCGGCTTGAACTGATTGTCAGCGAATAAACCGCGTTGACTGCAGCCCTCTGGTAATATGTACGTTCTCCATTGCCGAATCGATGCCCGAAGCCCACCGAACGTTACTATTGCTTGTGAGAGAAGCGCAACCTGCCAATGAAAGGAATGCTCCTCTGCGACAGTCTGCGGTTTCGCACTTTGACATATTTTGCTATTTATATTTGAATGTGTTTAGTCCGCCGCGGTGGTATAGCGGTTACGGTGCTCGGCTGCTGACCCGAAGGTCGCGGGTTCGATCCCGGCCGCGGCGGTCGCATTTCGATGGAGGCGAAATGGTAGAGGCCCGTGTACTTAGATTTAGGTGCACGTTAAAGAACACCAGATGGTCGAAATTTCCGGAGCCCTCCACTACGGCGTCTCTCATAATCATATCGTGGTTTTGGGACGTAAAACCCCAGATATTATTATTATTATATTGAATGTGTTTAGCTGGTGTCCCGCTTACTACGCAGTGCCGTTGCGCGACTGAACTAATTACGTATTTACTTCTTTCTTATCTGGCTAGCGAATATCACTCTGTGCACTGTGAGCACGAATACGCACCCGTATATTTTTTCTTGTTATTCAGCTCTCTATGATATGTAGGACAGTTGATAAGAAATTTAGTCAGAAAGGTACGTGGCTGTCAGCGCTTTAGCTCTATGAAGATCTTTCACACGTACGCGCTTGATTTTATTCCAGTAACAGTGTAAAACGGAAACAGTTCAGCACTAAACTTTCTTCGATTCATTACCTGCAGGACAATGATGCAACAAAGGATTGGTTAATTTATGGGACAAAAGTGAGTTGTTTCTTTTTTTTTTTTCAATCCAATGATGTTCACTGCCGCCTTCATCAATCTATAGCGAGGCCGCACAAAAGCTCAAGATAACGTAAAAAAAAAAAGACAAGGTTCTGCGTGAAATTGCAACGATATGATTTTTGACCATATGGGTTCTGTAACGCAAACGTAAATCAAAGTGCACCAGTGTTTTAGTACACATTTCCTCCCAAGTTATAACAGCGCCCGGCAACTGAGTTTTATCACCTCGGTGTCATTACATTTTTTTGTTCTTTTTAGGGGATTATTTAAGTACGGAAGAGTCAGACTTCACTTGTCAAAAATGTCCCTCTGTAGTGGGACGAGGACCGTACAATAAAAACACATCTTAAGACTAAAGCTCGTCACGTAACTGAAAAAAGACAGTCATACAGTTATACACCCAGCAACAAGTGTGACACGCAACTGCATGGTTTAAAGCCTTGTTTTTGTTTACTACTGAGTCGCTAAAGCGCTGCATTCACACGATAGCCAACGCTCCTTATGTTTAGGACGACGCCAACTGCACTTTACGATGCGCTTGAACCACAAAGTGGCACCCACACTGAAATGATCCTGGCGAAGGCAGGGTGCGACAATCACACAGAGCGCTCTCGACAACTGCACTCACTGATCTTTTTACAATGCATATACGGCCTAGAAAGGCCAACTGCTTTTGTACATCGTGGTAGGTACACGTACAAGCATTTAAGAGTGCGCTAACACAACAGACAAACTGCCCTTTGAAGACGTACATGACGTACGTGCCTATGCAAACACGCCGCGGCTAGCAGACGACGCAGGGATCCATCCATACTAGGCGCGCTTCAGCCAGTAGCCGCCAGGCTGCGACTGGCTGAAGCGCGCAGAATACCAAGCCAAAAGAAGCAGCAGAATACCAAGCCAAAAGGAAACATCGGTTAAGAAGAAGGTGAAGGAAACAGAGAGGGACATGTGGAAAATGGGGATGCTTACGAAATCATCACTGGAGACCTACCGAACTTTCAAGCAGGAAATTGCAAAAGAAAAGATCTACGATAATTCTCGGGGTAGTTCTCTGCTGTTTGAGGCCAGGACGGGAGTATTGCGGACCAAGACGTACCGAGCCAAATACGAAGGCACAGACACGTTATGTAGTGCGTGTGGAGAGGAGGAGGAAACGGCTGAACATTTGATAATGTTCTGTAAAGGGCTTCACCCTACAGTCCAAGATAATGGCGCGGAATTTTTCAAAGCATTGGGGTTTAGGGAGAGTGAAGGCAAAATAGACTTTAAACGAGTAGAAATAACCAGGAGGAGGCTAACCGATTGGTGGCTACAATCAAGGCACGAGTGAAATGCAATCCTTCAATACATAGTGATAGTACTTAACTTTATGGCTAGGTGGCGTGAGCCGCCGCCCGATCTAAAGGGCACAGCCGTATACATGGCTAAAAGGAGCACTTTAGCGCGAGCTGACTTACGGGAGACGTAAATGCGAGCGGCATATCAGTGGCGCCATCTGTTGGCGCGGAGTTTAATTGTACCTTAGGGTGCCCGGCGGGCACCCTAAGCTATCCGCTTCGTTGCGGAAGGGAGAGCGTGCAGGCACACCGTGAGATAGGTTCCACAGATACTGTTGAAGTCAGTTATGATCGCGATCGGGCCTCATCGGGATCGAACTTGTTGATTGTGACTGGCTCCTTTAGGCAAGTTGAAAAGGGGGCCAATCAGTGTTGATAATTTTGATTCCAGTTGGGCTTAATCGCGATCAGCAGTGCATCGTGTAACACCTGTATTAGTTAGTTTCTGGGATTTTACGCGCCAAAACCACGACATGATTATTAGCGTAGTGGGGTGGTCTGGAACTATAGACCCCCTGGAAAGGGGGGGGGGATTGGAGTGGGCGGGAACTGAACCCACGTCCTTCGAGTATGGCAGCCCAACACCTTAGCAGCTGAGGCAGGCCCGTAGCCAGAAATTTTTTTCGGGGGCGAGGGGGGGGGGGGCACTTGCTGAAAACAGTCTTTTTGAGAAAAACATCTATTTTCATTATTTATTTTTGGTGAAAACACCTACGTCACCAAAATTTCGGGGGGGGGGGGGGGGGCTGGCACATATTGGGGCCTGCTCCCCGCTGCCGAAAAGAGATGTTTTCTCAGCCGAGTTCGGGCCGCGCTGCTCCCACCGGAAGCTGCGCGGCCCCGCCTTATCTATGGCCAAACAAGGCACCCTGACCCCTCTCGCGAACCTCTCGCGCCCCGCAGTCGCCCGCGAGGGAGCCGATGGCCGACGACAGCGATGCTCGGCGCGCGCCCGCATCCTTTCCCGACTGACTGACAGCGCGAGGCCCAAATCTTATCGGCGCGCTCCACAAAGGCAACAGGAAGCACCCGGAAACGCAGCGCGAGTCCTCTCTCCCGCCACTCCGCGGCGGAAACGACGACGGTTCGAGCAGCAGGCGCACGCGACAAAAGGGCCGACGAAGGGAGAGAGGACGCCGGACGCTCTAAATTAGCGCCGGCTTTCACCAGATCTCGAGAGTGAAGGCGGAGGCATGGGACACAAACACACAACGTGCACTTTTAGGACGAGGACACAGAATCGAAGGCGAATTGAATTCCGCGGAACTGAATCCGAACGGATGGATATCACGTTTACCAGATATGCTAATGCTGGCACTCGAATTGTATGCCATTATGTAGAATTCACCATCCTTGTACGATAAGAACAATGAAACAATTCGTTTTTTTTTTTTCTCTTATTTTGCAGAAGAGCACGGGCATGGCTCTGAACACGGGCATGGTACGGGCATGGCGCAGAAGGCATCCATGGGTTCGATTCCCACTCAAACCGAAGATTTTTTTATTACTTATTTATTTGCATCTATTTCGATTTTTCGCCCACGGACAGCGCAGATTTTTTTCGCTCACAACCGCCCGCACCGGAATTTCTGCGAAAGGAGCTCTTTAACGCTTTTAGTATTTCGCAATGCACATTCTCTCCAAAACGTGCCGCGAACGTTGCATTGTTGGCAGTAACGTTAACTGCACACATGGCTAACTGGTTAATTACAAAGGAAGGATGTGACTCATGTGAGGCAGAAGAGCACGCCGTCAAATGAGGCAACACGCTCATTGAGTGGCCGCCTGCACGGCCAGGAAGTCGAATGAAAAACTTCCATCGCCACAAGTGGAGAGGCTTGAACATCTATTATGGAACCACTTACGCAAAACTCGACGGATTGCGCTGAAGTCGGCGATTCGAAACGCCGCGCCAGATATGTGCAACACGAGTCGGCGATCACGCGTTCCGCGCGTATACAGCGCGATTTATCACATACAGGTGTGACCAGCAGAGAGAAAGGTAATAATAATTTCCGGGGTGTTACGCGCTAAGAACATGTATGAGGCACGCCGTAGTAAAAGGCTCCGGAAATTCTGACCATCTGTTCCTTAAAGAACACTATAATGTGAAACAACGAAACAGTTTGGATTGATAAACCGTACTCTGAAGTTTCTAATGACGTTAATTTCACCATCATGTGCTTATTAAGGAGAAAATAAAGGTCAAAGTTCCACTTTTAAATTTCGCGCGCGGAGTCTCCGCGCCTGACGTCACGGATTCCAAAGTGTATTTTTCGTATTTTGACGACATTTGCTCAACGAAATTTTCTGAAACATGGTGTATTAAGTCTCTGGTCTCCTCAAAGGACAACGCACTTCCTTTTTTACCAATTAGGAATGGCGTATGCCGAGGTACACGACGTCGAAATCTATGACGTCAAGGTGTTTGGTGCCGGAACTTCAAGGTGGCGTCGCCACCCGCATTTTCTTTTGGCGCGTTTTCTCGCTTACCAAGCGTCTTCTCGCGGCAAGCGTGGTAGTTTTGGTATTGTGAAAGAGCTAGTACTTTACTAATACGAAAGACATAGTCCCGTTACCGCGCGCTTACATCGCACGGTAAACGGACCTCTAGCACTTCACCTCCGTCGAAATGCAATGCCTCCGTCGAAATGCGACCGCTGCGGCCGGGATCGAACCCGCGTCTCTCGGATCGGAAGCAGAGCACCGTAACCACCACCGCAGAGGCCCGAGAGATTGGTGAGATGTTAATAAACATGTCGAATTTAATGTCAGCCGCAAACGAACCCATTACCAGGAAACAGATCCGTGAGCGACGTGCAGACACAGCTTGGGGTCAGTCCTCGTGCAACGAGCGTCCACTCATCTGTCTGCAGGGTCAACTAACTTTATAGCCGCAACTAAAACAGCGTAAAATAACGTTTGCCGCCGCTACTCTGCAGAACAACACGAAGCAACTGTCTGTCAGTCACGTCGTGTCAGTCACCCTAGACGACGTCTGTCAATACGCCGACCTGCGTGCGACGCACAACTTTTTCGGTGGCCTTATATTAGTGACGTCACGTCTCGTTAAACCGTCTCAGAAGGCCCGCTCCCCGCAGAACGAGAGACAACAAGCGTTTCGTACTGATCGCGCTCGAAAGCAAATTGTAATGGTTTCATTTCTAGCGAACAAATAGAGATAAAGGGTGAGTGAGTGAGCGAGAGAGAGGAGAGGGAGAGGTGCAACTGAGAGCAATCTCGTTTTCGCGCTTCTGCTTTGTCAGACGGTGACATCGTCCGCGACGTCCGTCCGTACGATGCATTGTCAGTCCGTGACGAGGCCGGTCGATTAGTCGTTTGTCTACCCAGGTGCAACACACTGCTCACGTGTCGTCGTCCTCACGCCACCCTCGAGTCATTCTACACCGATGCTCGGTCGTTGCTTCAGCTGCCATTTAAAGAGATGCAACTCTGCACATTACGAACGAGCTTCGACGAGACGGGTCGTCGAAAGCTCGTATAGGGCTGATTCCAAGTGTTAGCGTCAAAAGGATTTAACGCTACACTAAACGATGGCCGCAAAAGTTTACAACGTAGGCATGAACGCAATTTAAACACTACACGCAATAAACACTCGACACACTGGAATAAAAAGGTAAAGAGGTTGATTATATTTTAATTACGAAAAACATGATTAAAAACTTACATAACTCAAAAACACTAACACGAAACGCACACGCACAATCGCCTCAGCATCGCACACAACCGCTCTGTTCGCTCGCCCTTCGCACACTCTTCTTCGTTGCTCGCTCTTCTCTGTCCGTGTCGTCCTTCCCGCGCTTTTTCGCTCTCGTTTTCACGGCCACAGATCCGAGCACACAAACGTTCACGTTGACACAAACACGCATACACACACACGCGTGCGCGCACTAATGGTTCCACGAAGTCGGAGGGTCTGGGCAGCCGGCGAGGACCCAATTCACGCATTCGAGGAAACCTGGAGTGTCCCGGCGCCCCGTGGCGAAAACCGATCTCAGCAGCCCATAAACAAGGAGGAGGCCCCTTCATGTGGCTAGCGAACACTCGCACAACAGAACACGCACACACAAAAAAGGGAACAAAACGAAAGTCAGAGATGTGGAGCAGTCGCGTACACAAGGAACACGAATGAGGAACCATGTAAGTTTATGAGTGCACGAATTTAGGTGTCTCCGATATCAGTAGTTAAATGAGGTTGAGTAAATAAGCGCAAATAAAAAAAAAGAAAGAAAAAGAAACGAAGGCAAAGTGGCGACGCCGCCCACAATTTTCCGCGCCTGCGGCTCGCCGTGCAAGGCTTGAATGTAGAAGAGGTGACTTCCGTTGCCGCAAGGCTATAATTCAAACTTAGAGCCCAGCCATTCTCAAGACGCAGTAAGAAAATACAAAAATGCACAGGGTCCTCTTCTACTACACTTTCCTCAATGAAAAAAGGGGGATAGAGATAAAAAGAAGTGAAAGAAAGAACAGTACGAAAATTAATAAATATCAGTAAAAAGTCGGCGAGACCAGTGGCAAAAGTAAAGGAATGGAGCGGAACGGCACGCTCGAAGCATCGCATGAGCCTTCTATGGCTGGACAGAACGGCGCCGCTGACACCAACGGCTCGAACGTGTCTCGATATATATAATTGCTGCGGCGATAAAACGCCGTCCAGAATGGACGGTAGAATAGCGTATTTCTATTGAGATAAGCGCGTGGCAGGTGGTCCAGGCACACACACAACAGAAAAGCGGTAGATGGTAAATCCACGAGGGCACACAGAATGTGCAAGTCTGTCCCTTTTGTAACAGCAGAGTTGACGCCACGCAAAAGCAGGCAATAAAGAAGAAAGAAAAAGAGGAGGTTGGGGGGTAGGTGATGCAAAATGCGGGAGAACACCCGCCGCTGTATTATTCTTGCGTGCCTTTTGAAATGCGTGAGGCAATCAGCGCAGGATGCTGTGAAACGTTCTCGTCTGACCTCAGCCAAGCGTTTAGGCACATGCAGCGCTAGCTGTTCAATCGCCGGCCGTCCCGTCGGCGGTATTGTTTAACGCCCCCGACAGGCCAGCGGGGAAAAAAAAAAAGGCCTCGTGTCGCAAAAACACGGTTTCCGGCATTCGGGCACGCAAGTGTCTATGCACACTTAGTCACACCCGCCCCGCACTCACGCGTTCTTCACAGACTTCACAACATAAAAAAGAAAGGCAATTAGCGCTTTTGCAAGCGCGTGTGGGCCGCCCAACACCGCAGTGGACGAATAACGACACATGACGGAACTTCATAGAAACCTCCTCTCTCATCTCTGCTATATGCGCTTACTTTTTTCCCGTAAATTTACGCTCACTACGGGATACGCCCCCGCGTGGCATGCACCGCGGTCTCTCATTCATGCAATTCCACATGCCGTCCGGCAAATAACAATAATAATAATAATAAAAAAAAACTCCGACGAGCAGTTCTCGTTAAACAAAGAGCGGGAGAAGCCCGTGCCCGCTCATGAACGTTTTCCCCGCCAGCACAGAACGGAAGCAGATGCTGCGGGTAGTACGTTTCCCGGAACGGGAAGTGACGTGTACGCAGCCGGCCGTCACCGCACGCGGGGCCAATGAGGGCTTTGCCGCAGGATGTTCTCACAGCGCGCGACGGCAGCGGCACGCATATCCCGGTGGTGCCGCGTTGTGGTCGTATATAGATCCTCGCAAAGTCGGGGCACCCGTCGCAGGAACAACGGTCCTCTGCCTTCTCCGGTATACCGGTGCGCGGATGTTTGCAGTGCAAAGCAAACCAAAGCCGAAATAGTATTTCTCTTTGTCACGCTCAAACCATATCCGCGGGAAAGAGGAATTCGGCGCTGCCAACCACCGGAACTATAAAAACGAAGGTGGGGCGACGGGCGTTCGGGTTATTGTAATTTCGGCACCGGAGGTTAAACATGGAACGGCCGAATAGCCGGCACAGACAGACTATACGATGCGTGGTGACGGGATGTTATAGCTGGCACGCGCGACGCCCGTCGCGCCTTTTCGCTTTCATCTCTCACCCCGACATCTTGTTTTGTTTTTGCGCGCATTCTTTCGTTTCCGACATCGTCCGGCCCAAATACAGGCAACAACGAGGCATAAACGGACGCCTACGCCCACGCACATATGTATAAGCGCCGCGCAGGAAACGATCCGGCAAATGTGCTCTCGTTTCCCGTTCTTTTAGCGACTTCTTTTTTCTCTCTTTCATTTCGATATTTTCACGTGACGCCCACTCGTTAGATACTTAGATGACCTCCTGTGCGAGGAAAACTTATAGAAAAAAAATTTGCTTCGAGGTACTGCGAATCAGTGGATATCATTAGATACTGCACCATACACTAGCGCCTTACACAACAGTGACAAAAATAACGTTCTAGCCGAACACGTACGGTAGCATGCGGGAGAGGCTGAAGCAGGTGAGCTGGCGTGTGCCTCGAGTGTAAGTATGTTCCTTACTATATCAACAACGCCCACACTACTAGACTTTTATCATGGTGAGCAAAACTGCAGCACAGCGATGTAAAAAGCAATGGGAGAGAGAGAGATAAAAGAAAGCAGGCACTCTCTACATGGAAACTGCATGCAATACTAGCAATTATATCATCTACCCAACTGAAGGCAGAATTAGCTGTCACTATAGCCATTACTGGCCGACGTTAGCCAGTGCTAACCATGCTGTAGGTAGTACGAGAGTTAATGCGGTATAGGCGGTAACGCGTGATGTGACAAACGTTCAATGCCGACGCATTAATAAGACGCCTGTGGCCACTGAATTCCGAAAACAACTTACCACGGAGTCGGTCTCCGCTCATACACTATACGCGCAAACAGTGCAGTAAGCAAGCAACACGGATGTGCGAGTATACATACCGACTGCTTCCATTTATATATGCATTCTTGTATATTGCAGTAATATTTTATACTGAGTACGAAATTTACGCCAGCGTTAACGTGTGGGAGGAGAATGAGATCAGTGCAATTAAGTTCTGGAAAGCATATGTATACCTTAGTAACTATATGATGCGAAATGACAGTTAAAGGGGTACTGACACAAAATTTCGCGGCCGTGATAGCCTGCGGGATAGATTCCGGTGAACATGCGTATATCATCTGCAAAATATCAACAGCGAATATAGCTTGGAAGGCATTTTAAATGAATTCTGAAGTTTGCGTGAGCGATCGACACCCTCGAAGGTGACCTTCGGTGACACCCCTACTTCCTTCGCGTGACCAGGGTGCAACAATTTATGATGACGTCATTGCCGCCGCTTTTTTTTTCTTTTTCTTTTTAGCCGCGTTCGCGACAGCAGCCTACTTCTCGGCGGCTGCTCGCGAGTCCGTGGCCGCGGCGCACGCGTTGAAAGTTTTGTGTTTGGCGACACTGCTTTCCCGCGCAGCGCGTGCGGGAAGCGGGGGAATGCGAGCTGACGATGCAAACCGCGCGGAAGTGCACCACAATTCTGTGTGCTGGCGTGATCGAGCACTGCACCCGCTAGGTGGTGATAGTCGGACCCGGAGGCTTAAGTTTTTGAAACCGAAACAGACACTGGTCGGCAATGATGAGCCTGTAATTAATTATCTGTGGCGCGCTGCAGCAAACGGTGTGCCGTGTTATGACTAACAGGCCCCTAGCAACACACTGCAGGAAAAAAAAAAGAATAACGCCAGGCCAAAATTCTTGTGTCAGTACCTCTTTAAACGTGGCACGGCAGCAACCAGCAACCCTGGCTATCGGTGGATGACTAGCACGGATGGCGTTAAAGGCGCGCAGAACAAAGCAAGTAATAATAATAATAATAATAATAATAATAATAATAATAATAATAATAATAATAATAATAATAATAATAATAATAATAATAATAATAACATAGCTTACATACAACTAAACTCAGCGGTTTTACGGGCCGAAACCACGATAAACATTATGAAGCACGCACGCCGTAGCGGGAGACTCCTCAATAATTTCGACCACCTGTTATCTTCTACAATGTGGACCTAAGTCTAAAGTACGCGGTTGTATTTGCATTTCGCCCCCATCGAAACCGTGTGCGCGAGCTCAGCAGCGCCAACACCGTAGCCGCTAAGCTACCAAGGCGGTGTCAAATCAGGCAGTGCTCAGCGCTCACATCACGTAGTGGTGCTCCTAAACAAACACCCGGAGGAACCCCTGTGTTTCTGTCGTCCTCCCGTTTTTAAATTGCCCGCACGCACGGTGGCGCCACCTGGCAGCGCGCTCGCTCATCAGCCACCGCCGATCGGAGACCCGCGTAATCGGAAAAAAGTCGGAGGAGCCGAGGACACACACAAGAGGAACCTGCTGCTCCACTGTCGCGCCAGTAGCGGTCGCATACCAGCGTCCCAAGAGCAGCAGTAATCGACTTGTGTATTCCGAAAACGATACACCCAAATAAATCTCTTCAACTCACAGCAACATGCCTCGCAGAACTAAACGCTATCACGTGCCAAAAAAAAAAAAAAAAAATGGATTTATCAATCAGCGAAATAGAGACAAAAATGACTACAATGACGTAAATTTCAATCTTTTGGAATATTGGCTGCCACCTCGCGAACACGTCAACAAAATGTTAAGCGTTCGTACAGAATTAATGAAAGCACGCTAAAGTAATCGGACTAACTTCGCGCAATTGCTTTCATTTATTCACCCAAGGATGGTGTATAATCTGCTTCACCTTTATGCGACTGGCTTATGTACAATGAGCCTAGCTAAGACCTCTCTATATTCCAAGACATTTTGAATTCGATTACAGAATTCGATTACAGAACCCGTTACGGAAAGCCCGGAAGAGATCTTAAAGAACGTCTTCTGGTCTCCGTAACGGGTATGATGAGGCCCAGGATAATGGTGAGGATAATTTCTGGCAGAATCCATAGATATATCAAGTAGAAGCCTCTCATGGCTAGCCGCATAACCACTTTAATATTTTGCGAGTACATTTTGTGAGCAGCCAGGGGTTAGCATATCAGGCAAGTGCCCCTCCCGATATTTCTTTCTGCCATGGGATACAGACGCGCTAAGTGACAGAATAATAGAAAGGTGGGCATGTTGGTTTGGGTTCATAATGATGGAAAGGCTGCGCTAGAGCGAATACAAAAAGAACCAGAACAAGACATGATCGACATGCGCATGTCCTGTCTCGTTCTCGTTCTGGCTACGCCAGCGGTGCTCAACATTATTCAGACTTTTTAGTGTACTCCAATACTTAACATTAATCTTCTACGTGAGTTTTCATGAGACGGCGGCGAAAAATTCAGAGAGAGAGTAAGAAATACAGCATTGTCAAAAAATCGGCAGATCCCACGCAATGTGGGAATCGATGTAATGCGAAGCAGCCAGCAGAGAGCTGCATACATCGTCTTGTTTGTCTGAGGCTAATGAAGTCATTCATGTCGTGACATCTAGTTCGCTATATATCGCGAGATTGTCATACATGCATGCGTGCACAATCTGGTATATGTCACGCTAATGAAACATATATTCTGCAAGATATATACGATGCGTGACCTGCTATTTATGTTCGTCACACACTCCTGTCATGCCATACCAATTTTGGTACATATCCAGTTAACAAAACGGCCGCGAGTGCACCATGAACGTGGCGTCTAAATCATACCCTACATGACATGTGTGTCATGATTTTCATGTTAACTCCTGTTATTTGTGTTCGTTACACAGTCACGTCACGCAATGCCAATTTTGGTGTATATCAAGCCAGCGAAACGGCCGGAAGCGAATCATGAGCGTGGAATGTAAATCATACTGTACATGACATGCGTGTCATGATTAGCACCTTTCGACCTGTCACTTATGTTCGTAATACACTCTTGTCACGCCATACCGATTTTGGTATATGTGAAATTAGCGAGACGGCCGCAAGAGCACCAAGACAGTGGCATGTAAATCATGCCGTTCATGACATGAATATCATGATTTTCATGTTATGGCCTGTCATTTATGTTCGTCATAAAGCCATGTTACGCCATACCAATTTTGGCGTACATCCTATTAACGAAACGGCCTGGAGAGCACAAAGTCGTAGATAGATAGATTAGATTAGATTAGATAGATAGATAGATAGATAGATAGATAGATAGATAGATAGATAGATAGATAGATAGATAGATAGATAGATAGATAGATAGATAGATAGATAGATAGATACGCTCAAAGTCGCAGAACTTCGCTAAGAAATGCTTCGAATTTAAAAAAAAATGAAATGCTGGGGTCTCACGTGCCAAAACCGCGATTTTGTTTATAGGGCACGCCGTGGCATAGGGAAACTCCGGATTAACCTTAGCCACCTGAGATGCTTTCACCCCCACCTAAATTAAAGCGCACGAATGTCATTGCATTCCACCCCTATCGAAATGCAGCCGTCGTGGCACGGAACCGAACCCGCGTCCTCAAGCTCAGCAGCGCTACGCAGCGGGACACTAAAGGCAAATATTAAGTCTACGTTGATTGTTGAAATAACGGTCCAGAAACCTCGTAGTGCTACTTTTGTGCCAAGGAAGTGCTTACCTTGAAATAAAATCACGTTTTAGTGGTCCGCATCGCGTTAGCGCATTTCAAATCACTCGCCTGAAAGCGGTGTTTCTCACGTAACTTCTGCCGTGCCCATCGTTGCCCGCCTGTACTGCGCGGCGGCGTGCACTGGTGGCACTAAAGGCAGACAGACAATGAACTTTATTTGATCCTGAGGAGCTTTCGCGGGAACCCCTATCGGGGACCCGCGGAAGCCGCTGGCCGCGTCCAAGTCGGGGCTGGGACACCGTGATGTTCCGCCCTTTCTTGGGCCCTCTGGATTGCCTAATAGCAATTTATGTCAGAGTGAAAGCTCAATGTATGACAACTTCTAAAACGGAAATATTATCAACAGCAGTGCCCTACTTACCGAGAAATTAAGCTAAATGTATCACATGATGAGCGCCACGAGTGGGACATTTTCGAAGTGATCCCGATGACGTATGAGAGTCTGCCTACAATAAATCACTAGTAATCAAACTAGCAGCAATAAAAAAAGAACCTCCCGTGCATCAAAAGACGTAATAAAATACTGTTTGTTCGTTTCCGTTTGATTCATGGAAAAAAGAACCTCTGTGGCGTTGCCATGGGGAACGGCGCGCGTGGTTCAAAGGTTTCGTTTTCGCCGAACTGCGCTTCGCCCGGCGCCCTGCTTCGCTCACGCAATCGCGTCTCAGTGGTAGTTCCGGGATCGCGTACTGCCGCGCGTGTTTTGCGCGCTCGTTAAAGTCGCTCTGACAGAAAGTCTGACAAAATGCCGCATGCATGTGGTATTACCGGATGCCCGAATGGTGCACAACACCAGTGCTGCAGCAAGGAAACCGATGTGTATTTTCACTGGGTGCCGCGGAATGAACCCTTACGCTCGAAGTAGCTTAGTGTCATGCCATTGTCAAGTTCTCCGTCCACATCCATTGCAGCGATTGCGGCAAGCTTCGATGGCTTCGGTGGCCGTTGTTGCGGCTGTGAGTCCCGCTACTTTCGCTCTGCTGCTACTAGTGTCGGCGGCCGCGCAGTAAAGGCGGGCAACATTGGGCACGGCAGCAGTGACGTATGAAAATCTGATTTCAGGCGGGTGATTTGAAGTGCGCTAACGCGATGCGGACCACTAAAACGTGATTTTTTTTCAAAATAAGCACTTCCTTGGCATAAAAGCAGCACTACAAGGTTTCTTGACTGCTATTTCAACAATCAACGTCGACTTAAAGGGACACTAAAGAGAAACAATGAATTGGTTTAGATTGATAAAGTGTGCTCGGAGAACTCTTGCGTAGTTTATTTCACCACCATAGGTTTATTATTAGAGGAGAAAACCAAATTCAAAATTTCATTTTTAAATTTCGCGCCGAACTTTGTAATTCGTGACGTAAAAGGTTTCAAAGAGCATTTAACCGATTTTGGCGCCACTGGCTCGACGAAATTTCCACAAACTCGTTATGTCAAGTCTCTGGCCCCCTCAGAGGACAATGTACTTCAATTTAACCGATTAGGGACTAAGTAGGCACAAGCAGGCGCCGTCAAAAATATGTGACGTCACGGCAAATGGCGCGGGAATTCCAAGGTGGCGTCGCCACCTGTATTTTCTTTTTTGCGCGTTTTCTCGCTTATTAAGCGTCTTCTTGCAGCAAGCGTGGTGTTTTTGGTATCGTGGAATACTACTTTACTAATGCGAGAAAAATCGTTTTGCTCTTTAGTGTCCCTTTACTATTTGCCTTTAGTGTCCCTTTAAGCGCTCCCCTACGCAAGAAGTCTCTACATATGTATTTTTTTCCAGACATATTTGTGGTAACTGCACTCACTGAACAAAGAAGAAAGAAAACTATATATATAAGGAGAGGGCGTCGAAAAGCCGCGGCGTGAACAATAATGGCGGAGATTCATCTCGCGCGCGACGTTTTTCAAGGATGCCCTTTCTTTTCTGCTCGGGCTCCGTTCGAAGGCTGTGCCCGTCCGCGGTCCCCACTGGCCGCCGATGGCCGAGCAAAGCTTTACTTCCCGAGCCGTCGATGACGAGATTGGCGTGTCCCTGGCATCATCAGCTGGCGCCGCAAGATGCCCATGCTATCCGTCTCCATTTCTCCTCCTTCTGAGGAACGGCACTTCGCATTACGCACTGCCTGTGCAATCTACGACGCAAGGGCGACGACTTCCCCCTCACTCCTGCCGAGGTAAAATGCCAGGTTGCCGTCGCCGCTGGCACGTTAAAGAATGCCACGCTGTCTATCTGTGAGCGGCCGCGCCAGTTGCGAGCGAGCGGCATGCATGGGAAAAAGCGCCGCACATTCAGCGCGCCGCTCGTGTTGAACATGTAGAACATTACACCGGTGTCGCACTGTCCCTTTTGATCGCGATCGGGCCTGATCCGGATCAAATTTTGATCCCGATTGAGCTTAATCGCGATCAGCAGTGCACCGTGTGACACAGGTATTACTCAAGTTATTAAAAAAGAAAGCCATAGACGGCTCATGAGAAGGGTCCCTAGCTCGGCGAAAAGGCGGCATGTGGTAAAAAATATCACGTGACTTCTCAAGCGTGCCTCGAGCCGCGCGAGCTGCGCGCTCACTTGATGAAGCAAACGCCGGGCGATGCTATTCGCAATGCCCATAGACTGTCGCGCCACCGAGTGGAATTCAGGAGCGTCCTCTCGAGGAGGGTTAGTAGACGACAAAATGGCGGCACTATGCAGTCGCTCCCTTGTTCGGCTGTGCTAGCCTCAGTGTTAACGCGTTGGCAAGAAAGGAACACTACGACTTTGCATGTACCCTGCATCAGTGAACAAACCGGGCCCTCCGTGACACGAGAAATCTGATTCGTTCTTGCGAGACGCGAAGTTTTCGTGAAAATACGTCGCAACTCGCGCTTTCAATTCTAGCCCACAGTGTACACATACTATCAGCTTCGCGAGGCTTTCTGTAGCCACGTTGGTAAGTTAAATGTTATCGTCCGACATATTCAGTTGAAGCTCACCCTGTTTTTACTTGCATATATAATTGGTCAGTGTTTCTTGTACTGCATGAATCCCATACGGAGGTCGCGCGGGCTCGCGATGTGCTCATGTATAACTGAGCGATCTCAAGTTGGCGATAAATTAAAATAGGGCCTCTATCCCTTGTTAGCAAAGCGCTGTTACGAATCGTGCGAGCGACGTTTCAATCATTCGAGGACGCGTCTGCTCGACGCCTTTCGTGGAGCGAACGCTTTCCATCCACGCCGTCCTTCGCCAGTGTGTTGGGTTTCATAGCCACCGCTGCGCCGCTTGTTTTTGTACGTTTGTTGATAGGTGGCAGCACACTGCAAGCGATTTGCTTGTTGACCGGTCTGAGAGCAAAACGTTCTCCGCCGCCCAGACGTCTCTCTAATTGTAAACGTGGTGACGCGGAGTGGTCGAAGTCGTTCGGCGGAGGAAATTCTTCAGATTGCTTTCAGCAGTGATGTTGAAAGAAACCATCTTGACGACGAGGATTTTTCACTGGACGTAGAAGACTGTGAAAGCACCGAGAGTGATAGCGACGATGAACCACCAGTTGCTAACTCACGACGAGCGAGTTGCACTTCACGCTCGTAAGTCACTTTGATTGTATTTAATGTATAATATCCTTGAGCGAAATCGAAATAAAAGCATAGTTCCTCTTGTGCATTGCATGTATCATAATTATTGTGGATATTATGGAGCGCCGCATGCCGCCAACACGCTCGAGCTCGACCAGCGAAGCGAAATGGTTAGAGCGATGGATCGTGCAGTCACGGCCACAATCCACGCCTCTCGGCTGACTTCTTCGACGTTGCGAAAAGGACACGTGTGCATTCTTTTCAATATTCATATTTCGATTGTGCTGATCGAGCCTGCAACATGCCAGTGAAGTGAATTGCACACGGCTACAGTCTCAGCATGGCTGTGACACAAGCGCTACTGAATGGCATGTTAAATGCTTGTGTTCCGTTGAAGACGTAACTCCGCGTTTCCGACTGCGCAAGTAATGACGAAGGGGTATTATCACAGAACACTTTTATGTTTGCAAGCCATCATCACGCGCAGCAGCGATGGCGCTACTCTCCGTCAGGCAGGCTCGGTACGTATACTACCTCGGAGTGCCGTTCAGCTCATACGTCAATTATAGTTAATACAGGTTTATGTAGCACGCACAGGATTTCGCGAAGCATCGTTATGCACGATAACGGAACTGAAACATAACCTTTCACTGCGCAGCAAATAATTGGGTGGCGAGTACTTAGCACTTTCCATGGTTTGGGAAAGTATTTTAGTCTCATATCCATTTCAGCGCAGCTCATGACTTCATCCGGTGAAAGTGGCATGGCCCGTACGTCGCCACGTCCTATCTGTTCCTATGCTAACAAACGGGTTGACCCTCCTCCTGGCGTCATGTTGAAAAGCACGGCGCGCCACCTATAGTTCGTGGGCATTGCGAATAGGTAGCCAGCTACCTGAAAAAATGTTTC
The DNA here is from genome assembly GCF_013339695.2 of Rhipicephalus sanguineus. Taxonomy (NCBI): domain Eukaryota; kingdom Metazoa; phylum Arthropoda; class Arachnida; order Ixodida; family Ixodidae; genus Rhipicephalus; species Rhipicephalus sanguineus. Next base: position 148,978,403 of record NC_051178.1, on the reverse strand, counting down.
GCAAAACATCAATCTTCACAGTGCGAGGAAACCTGAACACCGGCTCAGTTTTTCTGCTAGGTGCACTGCAACAGCTTGCACCGTTTAGGGAGTTTTACCTCGTTTGCACGCGTTTTCTTTCTCGAAAACTCGGCGCTCACCACTTTTCTATCGAGAATACTATGTTACGCTGTTAGCATGCACGGTGTTTGTGACCTGAGAGTACTACAGGAGCGCGGCGTCAAAGCAAGGAAAGGCATACATCGGTGTGGAGAAAAGAAAAAAAAGAGGAAAGAAGAAGACCGTTCCAGAGTGTGCAACTGCTTCCAGAGCGTATGGCAAGCGGCTTGCGTGTACCCTTGCGTTTTCTTGTCGACAGCCAAGAGCGTGCGCACAGGGGCACCACGCTCGAGCAAGCACGCAGTTCACACGCGACACATTGTATCGCGCACATCACATGCAGCTGGAACGCGTTATATCCAACTGCGGGGTGCACTTGGTGGAGAGGCATCCATCGCCACGCCGCCCCACTCTGAATCGCGAGTGGTCTCTGATGCTGACCTGAAACAACAGCCACTGCAGTTTCTAGAAAGTGGACTGCACTCTCCGGGAAAAAAAAAGAGAAAAAAAAAAAAAAAACGGTACCGCCTTGCACCCGCCCTCGTTGTTCGTGACTCCGTGGGCGTCGTCACAGTGGTTCGTGGCGCGAGTCATTGCCTTCCGAGTAGCAGAAAATGTGCTTTTTCCCGCCTTGCGAGGCTTTTTAAGCTCGGAAATTCTTCGCAGTTGATCCTCCGCTAAAGTGTACAGTGAAGAAAAGGTCGACGTATCGCCACGTGGAAAATGTAAGTCAGACGCACGACACGTAAGCGTTGTCTCATGTGTAACCACAGTATGACGATGCAGAAACATACACAATAAAGCAAACCAAAACCGGGGAACAGAGAGAGAGAGACGAATGTGATCCCTACTGTGAGGAATGCGAGGTGAGTCAAGAGTGACGCTGAGCTGTGCTCCCTTCTAGGACTGCAGAAGTAGCGCGTCTTTCCCGAAGTCAACCTCATCTCTCTGTGACTCAAGTAGCTCGAGTTCTGCGATGGCACATGGGCGTGTGAACAGTTCAGCCACATACTGTGGCCCCGGCAGGTCGCAGTAACACCATAAGTGCAGCTCTACGCACAAGAGTTGCGTATTGTGATACGAAGCACACCGACCACCATGCGTACGACCACTGGTGAAGGGCTGGAGGAGAAAGAACTTCGCTTATTATTATAATTTAGCCCTACAGCCCGACAACTTTCGGGACAGCAGTGTAACTTTCTGGCAGGGGCAGCAACTCTCAATTGATGACATCAACGTTTTTCTAAAATCTAAAAACGTTGGATGACACGTATAGCGAACATGGCCATGTATAATTATAAGCCGTTATGGAGCACCACCATTTGGACCCCCTAACGTTTCTAAAGCTTTCCAATACACATTTTTTTTTTAGAATTTCGTGCTAAAGGCGTTCGGTTTATTTATTTTTTTTTTTGTTACGCACGCAAGCCCAAAGCGTGGCACGCATGCGCATTGGCGGCAACCCAAGGCGAGTGCGTTCGCAAAGCACTCTGTGTCCATTTGTAAAGCTCTCCAATGAAGCACCGGACGGAAGTTTTTGGCATAGCTTGGTTTCTGTCCCTTCGCGAACAGTGCTGAACGGTGAAGTAAGTGTACGTCATTGCATGAAGTGTTTGAGGTCTGGCGGTCGTGTGGGCCGGCTCCACCAGAGAGCACAGCGAAAGCGGAGAGAAGGCGTAGAAAGAGGGGGGGGGGGTCCTCCCCCATGGGTCGGGGAAACAGCGGCGTCGGCACGCAGGCGAAGCGCGCGGGACCGGTGCAGAGAGGCCGCTCGGCCAAAGGGGGAAGGGGGCACGCGAAAGCACGCTCAGGTAGGTGATCACGTAATGGAGATGGTATGCGCAATCGAGCAGAACGCAACGGGGATGTTACAAGAGAAGCCCGCTCATGGGAGGCGGGCCAAGGGAGAAACTGGAGAAGATGGGCGTAATAAGAAGAGGGTGCAGTGCTCCAACGGAGAAAGGAGGATCGCCGAGCGCAGGTTCCGGCACACGACAGCAGCCAGGAATGTCAGGAACGACGAAAGAAGCGGCGGAACGTGACGGCGAACCCTGCCCAGGCACCGAGTGCCCGGCGGAATGACGTCCCCGCGAATAACTTGTAACTCGACGTTGCTACTCGGCGAGAAACAGGTCCAACACGGAAACATTGCACAAAGTTTTGAGTTTCAGCAACGATATACTATCGCCCAACTACTTTCACTAAGCAAGCGGGATGGCAAAACCTTGCTAATTTTACGAAGACTTACAATGCACGAAAGGCAACCGTTGGCTTCATTCTGAGGGTTTTTCTCGTTCGTCCATCATATCGTGGTTTTGAGACGCAAAACCCCAACAATTATTGTATCTCGTTCGTCCATTGTTACTGCAACATTTGTTTTGACGGTGACACGAAGATAGCGCGAGTTATCGCGACAGAAATAATGAGCTAACGTGTTGTTGGCATTGTGTTCAAATGGGCTTTCACTTTTTCAGCGCGGTGTGAGGCTGGCCCCGTTTCCACCCACATGTGTCAGGCGATCAGAGCGAGACAAATATTCATAACGAGATAACAGGTGCTAGCTGGAACCGCTCTGGCGTTTTGACAGTTATATGATTCCCAGAGTAATTTGAGGAATGGAGAGAGAGAGAGAGAGAGAGAGAGAAAAGTGTAGTAGGCACCACCGGCAACCCGCAACGACCAAGACGATTTGCATGGTTACACTAGCTGTAAACAATCGCAGAGACGTCACCGGTGCACTACACACGAGCAAAACTTATAGCGTGCGCTGATATGCTCGTCTGATTAAAAAATAAAGTTACGCACGCACATAATTAAATCATATGTATAAGTAACAATATGTAATTAGAAGTGACGCACTTCTGACCCTGGCCTTTATCATCATCATAAATGCATGACCTTTTTTTTTAAACAAGCCCGACTTTCCAAGGCAGCCGAGCCATGGCCTGCTCCATGACGCTCCTTGGAACTTCTACGTGGGTGGAAAGAGATCGAACTAAGTGACCGCGCACAACACCGCGAATTCGAGGAGTGTGCCCGCGCTAGGATTGAATAATCCTTTCCTCTCTTTCAAACGAGTTCAAGTGGCAGCCGAAACGTCCGACAAGGCCCGTTTTTGAAAAAAAGCCTATACAAGCTTCGCACCAATTAAAAAAAACGCACAAACAGTGCGAGGCACTGACGAGAGAGGCCAACGGCGAGGCGTGGTAGCTTTCCCAAAAATTCTCCGAATTCCGTCGGGCGGCAGTGAGGGCGGACGTCAGCCGTCCGGCGTGGCGCCAGGAAGAAGAGGCGCCATCAGCTGTCATCCCAGTCGGCGTCTAGCGAGACGATCCGCTTGTTCCTAACAGCATGCAGCCACCAATACGTCCGGTTCCAGGGTATTTCCGTCTTCGAGACTATATAGCAGGGTGCGCGCTTTTAGGGGAAAAAGAAAATGCTTGGAACGAGGACGGAGGAAACCGGGGGACGCCACCACAACCGATGAGAGCCGCTCACTTCGAACCTTATCTTCGCCGACCACCAGAGACTCCTCCGGAATCGGCACACATCCGAAGCCACCCACCTTAGAGCCTCCATTCCGAGACAAGAGGAGCGAAGAACCATCTGTTGTATACGACGAAAGCACTAAACGTCCAAGACCGTTTACTGCGCAGAATCGCGCTTTTCGCACTACTGCGGCAGCGCACTTCCCGACACACTCTCGATAGAGAGCATCCTGTGGGCGCCTTTCGTCAACAGCAACTCGCTATCGACGACTCCGGTCCAGGAAGAGCTATATAGTTGTTCCTTGGGCATTCGACGGATGTCGTTCGGCACGTGACAGCCGCAGAGAGACATTTTAACTCGCTTGCCGACAGAATTTATGGGCGGGGTGCTCATATCTTCCCTCCTCATGCTGCCAAGGTTACAGACATGGTCTTGTATAGCGCGAAAGTTGAGCGTGGACGAAGATGATCGCTCGTCCCTGTCTTTTACCGTCGTCCACGTTCAACATTCGCGCTGTAAGTAAACGTGATATTGCCTATCAGCCGCCCTGATAGGGTTGAAATCTCAGCACAAATGCAAGCATCCGCGTTTAGATAAGTGTTTGGCATATGCGATTCGGAACTGCGGAAAGCCAGCCGAGCACCCCTCCGCGCATATCAGTGTCAAACAAATGAGCTCAGGCTCTAACGAACGCTTTCACAGCCCGCATATGGTCCAGAAGCTCTACTTCCCCCAGCGGTTCCACGCTGGGAAAGGCAGCAGTGCCCGCTACCACTCAGCACGCTGGCGACATTGCGAAGGGATGAGGGGGGGGGGGGGGGGTAGACCAAGGGTTCAGAGAGATCTGCAGTCTTGCACTATCAATGAACATCATCGCTATCTTATAATTTCTCTATTGTTCCCGTAAACCCTGCCCATGACTGATTACGAAAGGCAAGTTGACAACAACCCACCATGGAATTCGGATGCGCAAATACCTAACACCGGGAATCTCAAGTGCATGCAGCTGACGTTCGTTTCTTGCACCATGGCGACCCGCTGTTGCGAATCGATCACACTTTTCTTTTTTTCCACAAGGCAAAACTCTTCGCGCAAGGCCAGGACGTTTCTCCGAGCTTTCATGCAAGCCTGTCTTTTTTAGTTTCTCGCTCTGTCACACTGTCACATCGGACAGGGCAGTACAGAAGAGAGGGTTGGGTGGGACAAGTAATGAGGGCCTTCGTCCATAACGGGCGCTACCACGCCCCGTCGACGAACGACAACGATGATCGACCGAGAGCCGTCTTTCACAGAATAAAGCGAAAAACCAAAGAATTGACGAAAAACGCGGAGAAACTCGCGATGCGATAGGCATAAAAAGAAACGAATGGCGAACGCTTCGAAACGCAGCAAATGAGAGCGCGGCAATCCCAGCGGACGCAATCGGCCGGCAGCACGCGACATAGCCGGTCGGTGAACGAAAACGGTGCACGACAGAGCTAAGGGGGGATGGTCCCGTGGACCAAAAGGGATCGTCAACCCTGCCGATTTACTGCCCGGCTAAAAGAGAAATTCTCGGGTCACAAGGAGGCGTCACGCGATTCGGCATCGCCTCTCCTCGAGAGCGGGTCGAACGGAGTGGGGGAGGTTTGCGCTGAAAGAAAAAGAGCAGAGCATTTATTTCTGCAACCGGGCCGTTTTGCTCTCGCAAGTAGAGCCCAGCCGCCAGATTTCAACCGCCTTTTTTATTTCATTTTTTTTTCTTCGTCGGGGGATCTATCTCTTCTTTCTCGGAACGCTCGGCCGCGCCAGTGCCCAAAACTGACACGCACGCATACGCGCGCTGATGAGAGCAAAAGAGCAAAAACGCAGAAGAAAAAAAAATGCTCGACGAGAAGGTCCTACGTGCGCCGGAAAACGAGGCTATTTCGGTCTGCCATTCACAACGGAGGCACTCGAGCCCCGAGCCGCGCCACTTCGTAGGCACGCGGGTTTGCGCTATTTCGCCATGAAACTACGCTACTATCATACTACTACACGTACTATATACAACACGCATAATGTGAGCGGCACTGCTCGTAGAATAACGCGCTGCGCAGCATTCGATAACGATGCTGTACCACTGTCGTGCAGTAGGGGAGCCGTTAGTGTAACTATGTTAGGGCCAGCTAAAAAATCTTCCACGCTTAAATTGTGAAGACCCGTCTCGCGGGAACGTAAAAGTTCCAATGAAGAGCAGCGATGTGATCAGTCCAGTGACGGCCGGTTGGGCCGAAGAGTGGAGGTACCAGCCGGCGCAGATGACGTCAAATGCACAAGACCGGGGCGTGCACGACCACAGAAAGCGGTATATCTGTATGTCGCACAGGCGCAAGGCAGAACGGGCAGCTCGTTGGGGCATGATTACATCAATTATATACAAGCCCATGGGTGCACGTAAGAGAGCCCCATGGGGTCAGAATAACGTAATCCAGAGCCTTCACATATACCTCGACTTTTGATACCTCGACTGCTGTTCGGGAAAGCGACCCCGCCGCGAACATGGCGTTAGTTGTAATCCACGGCTTATACGAACCTCAACCTCTAAATCATCGGAAGCGCACTTAAAATATCATCCCTGGCACGGCAATAAACAGTGGCATGATGCTGAGCCTTCGGGGGCAACGAGGCGCTTTGCTTTTACTGGATACTGGGTGCTTACTGCTACAATATACCACTGAGATCACGTGTAACACATGCAACCTTTTCTTTCTGCTCTGGACGGGCGCGGAAGCCCAGGGGCGCAATCGCAAGGTTCCTTATTAGCGTTAATACACAACGTTTGCATGCGCGTATGTGTGGAAAGTAGTCCAGCTCTCTATCTCTGCTTCTCTAACGACACTGATTTTTAGGGGCGAAGCTCCTTAAAGAGGCACCCGTTCGTCCCTCGCAGTCGTCGTGGTCGTAGTAGTGAGTAACAAGTCATACGCTTTGACCTCCAAGGTGGTGCCGGTGGGAGATTTCTCCTGTGCGTTGTTGAACAATAAAAAATTCGCAGCGTGCGCGTTAACTAAAAGCCGAATTCTTCTGTCTCTCATTCCCCATTAGCAGCCATTGGCATGTTCCAGTAGGAAACGTTAGTAGAAGTAGAAGTGTAAGTGTTAGCTAAAAGCCGACTTCTTCTGTCTCTCATTGCCATTAGCAGCCATTGTTTACCTCCAAGGTAGTGCCTGGTGAGATTTCTCCTGTGCGTGATTAAACAATAAAAATTTTGTTCAAAACGCCGTTGATTGATGAAATAAACCAACGAAAGACGCCAGATGTTTTGTAAAAGCAGAACGAAAGAACGCCAGATGTTTTTCTTAAAGTGCAGTAGTAGTAGTTGCATGTAGCCACCTCGCCCGATCGTCAACGGGCGAGGTGGACCGGCAACGGCGCGAGGACCCTGCCATACGAGAGTTAAATCACACTAAAAGACATACTTTGCGGGCGATACACTCTAGTGAGCTTTCAACTTTTCGTCTTAATGTACATGATAAAGAAATTATTTCTACGAAAAACGCAAGGCACACCTTGAGCAATATGTTTGGTTTTGGGACGCTAAATGGAACCATGAGGCGATGCGAAGCCGGATCACTTGCACGATCGCGTTCCGTTGGCTTTCGTTGGGCATGCTACCGACCTCGCGTCGTGGAACGCGCGTCCTGTCTTCCCTCTAGCCTTGCCTTTAATTCGCACAGGGCGAGCGGGGAATGCGGTCGCTCTTGGCGCTCTTTCGCTCGGGAGCGGACTTCTTCCTTGCATTTCACCGATCACAAGTGATAATGAAGGGACCACGTAAACCAACAGTACAATAAAAGTTTGATGTTTAATATATACACGATGTTTCACACTCTTTATATTATGTACTGGGCGCATTTCACGGAAGAGTTTCACGGTTTACAGATGATTCCCTCCGTAGCTTCGCCCCACTCATCATCATTCACCCCGTGGATATGCTGTGATTTTTTTTCCAGTGACACGGCTTTCTTCAATACTGGAAGCGCTGTGGACTATCCTTATCGCAGGGACATCTACAACCGCTATGCATGTTTAGAAAGAAAACAATAGATTTCATCTAGGTGTCCCAATATCGAGGGATGCTCGTACCCAAAGAAAACTACATGGTAAACCCAACGAAACAATTAGAACAGCAGATATTTCTTGCTTTCTGTGCACTAATAACTAGTCTATCAGCATGTGATCGGTGAATCAACGTACACTTGTCATGTAGGTCTTAATGCACGTGCCTAATAAATCAGAGCGGGGATCGTGGAAATGTGAGAAGGGGGCTGGGGGGCGCTGCTCAAATTCGAGGTGATGGCTTCAGTCGCTGTTAACGTATCACTGTATGTACCATGTAACATACTAACACATTTGAGCACGTCTTTGGACACGTTCAACAGGCACGTTCGTTCGTAGTACGTTCAAAGAAGACATATCTTTAGTCATACATAGGCCACAAAGAAGCGGTGTATCTACACCCGATCAACGCAGACCACAAACTAAAAACGTAAACTTTTGCTACACAACAAGAGTGAGTGACTCAAGTTTGGCGCTTGTACGGAACATACGGAAACGGTCAATGCAACGTGATTTAGCGCACTTATCGCGCAGCCAATCAAGCAGACACAAACACGCAATCAGTGACGGCTCGCGAGACAGATTGTTATAGAGAACGAAGAGAAAAAAGCGAAAGCCGGATCCGTTATCAGGAGCTAAACTGTCGCAGCCGTTTCCGTGGCACGGCGGCCTCGGCACACGCGAAAGCGAAGCATCACACGACCGTCATCACCGTCTACAAGGGAGCAAGCGAGCATAAAGAGGAAACAAGGGGGAGTGGCAGGAACCAATAAATTGCATCCGCTGGCAGGGGCCCGCGCTCGCGGGCTCACCGCAGGCCAGCAAGCGCCGACGCGAGATATGAATCACAACACTTGGAATTTCCGGATGATGCTCGCGCCTCTCGGGAACAATCGATGGCTCAATACTTACCCAAAACACTGTTACAAGACTCTAGACACACACGCACGAGAGGATCGTTAAAAAGCACGAAGCTTCACAAGATAATTCAACGCGGCCGCGTGAAACGCAGACGAAACAAAGTAAACATTCTGCTAACGGCAGCAGAGATGTATGAAGCTTTATCGTGTTTACGAACATCGCCGCTATCTTCTTCGCGATTAGACTGAATACAGCAGGAAAAAACAGAAGAGTTATTCCTCACTCCCAACAGCCTTGAAGGTATTCCGACGACGGACAAATACAGAGCAAACAGTGCGGAACGAGTTTCGCAAGTAAAATTTGCAAAAACATGCGATGCACGCAGCACGCGCTGCAGGTGGCGCTAATCAAAAGCGCAGCGCGATAAAGAAAAGGAAACATTGCACCGGTTGCACGAGGAAAGTGCACAAAAGAAAACTCACCAGACTTTGCGCAGGCGTCCCCCCGTCCGCGCTGGATTTGAGCTCCCCGATGTTGGCGTCTGATCGCTGTCACGGTGTCAAGTCTTTAGGCTTCGCCCGAAAGAAACTCGTTCACAAAGACTCGCTGCGCTATCCTGTCATGCAACTCGGCAGCTACCTGTCCCAGCTTACCGTTTTGGCGCACAGGACTACCATTACGCAAAGAGCTACCGCACCGCTTTTCGGAAACAAGCAAAAAAAGCGAGCCTCGTCCCAGCAAAAACATCGGCGAATCGGTTTTGAGTGGCGGGCCCCCAAGCCGGTGCCAAAGCTAAACAGTAAAATCCACCACAAGCCCGAATTTGGGAAGTGATTATTTGCTCTTTGCTGCAAGAACTACGTGCGGAAACACACGGAAAAACGTAAAAGGGCATTTGTGTGATTAGTAGTAGTGAACTGAGTTGATCACTTAGTAGTTAAGAGTAGCGGGAACTTTAAAAACAAGAAAACAACAAGCATAACAAAACGCGGCAAGATGGCGGCGCGCAGCTAGCGTTCTATTATAGTCTTTCACATATTTTCTGTGATGTGTTTGGTGTTGTCCCGTTCAGCGCCTGATACCCGATACATAGAGATTCTCTCATGACTACTGCACCAGTGCTGCTTACTGCGTTTTAATCACCAGCCAATGGCAACGAGTGAGGATGAAACTGAGGTGTTCAGCCACCTCGGCCAAATCTTGGCCGATCCTCCACCCAAGAGAGATTTATGCAACAAGTGCAGGTAGGCTCAGGCCTGACGTTTTCCCCTCTGTTTTAGACTCGCCGTTATATTCGAATTCTGTCATTACCTTGATAAATTTGTTTCAGGCGGCCGCCTTCCGTTTGCTGGTGCTGTTCCTTGCCGGCGACCCCAGGTTGCCATTTCCAGCAAGGTTTACATCCTTCAACATCCCGGAGAGGTACCGCTGTCGCATTTTGATCCCATTATCCGTGACTTAAATGCCTACCATGAAGTTCACAAAATCGCAAGTATTTTTTAACGAAAAAGTACAAAGACATGCTTACGTTCACGTAGGTTTCGCACGTGCTTTTGGGAGAATCGAGATCCTGTTACGAACGGCTGTCAATTTTTGCACCGAAAGACCGAATGAAAAATGGCCAACTCCACTTCTGTACTCGCAGCCTTAACAACGAATTCACGATATCTTTAGTGCAATGCAGTTCACTTGTGCGCCTTCTCCATCTGATGACTTGAGGAGGCACAGGCATGCCGGCACAATACGTGAAAGAAAAAGAGAAGTTATTATGCATAAGGCGTCTTTAACACGAGTAGCTAAATGCGACTCCGCCCAAATATTTGGTGACCGTAAGTGGATCCAAGTCTGTATCATACACGTGAAAATGTGGAAAGAAAAGTTGCTGTCCATTCTTTTTATTTATTTATTTATTTACCGTTTTGTTACGCCCTGTCTTCACCAGAGAGAAAGAACCATGCTGACAGTTACACAAAAGTTCTTATTCGTACTTATTCATGGGTAGCACGGAAGTGCCGAGTTGAAATATGTGCAAGTGCTGTTTTGCAGGCCACCTACGAAGTACGCAGTGAACCTTTTGATTTCGTTGTTTACTTGCCGGCTTGAACATTTTCCCGAATTTTACTTCGTGGAAACTTGTTGCCAGCTCTTTACTCTGCAAGTGACACACTTCTCTTCTCCTTAGCTGAAACGGAACCTGTCCACAGCTCCCATGCTTGAGGCAGCGCTTTCCACCGAGAGATGCATCATTCTCCGAGGTCGTAGGTTCTCTCGGGAACGCTACGGGGCCCTGGAAAGCGTCCTTCAAGATCCTCCATCAGCAGACACTATCCTGCTGTATCCTGGGCCCGAGGCCAAGGACGTACAATCATTAGACACGGTGCAACAGCGAGGGCACGGTTACAACATCGTCGTCTTAGATGGCACCTGGTCACAAGCTCGTTCGCTCTTCTTCAACAGCCCGCAGCTGCACTCACTGCAGCAGGTATGTTTATCACGTTGAAAAGTATTTGCAAGATAGACAAGTGTTTGGCTTTGCATCAAGTGTTCAACACATCTTACACATACAGCCTGCTTGGTCTATACAAACAGTGAGCACATTCTTATACCTGTAGTGGGTAAAATACTGCAGAAGTGCAGATTCATGCATTGAACTGTCATATGTTATAACAGCACTTGCTGTGAATATGCCGAGTAATATTTTGTACGTCAACAGCAAAGCCACTGCAGCAATGAGCTGAGCTGCTCCTCAGGCTAATAATAAGACACTGATGATGCGAGACATTTGCACCTTCCATTTATTCTAGGCGTACACGTTTCTGGGCTAGTCGGTTCACGTTCATGTAGAAGCCACGAAAGTATGGCTGTTTTTGTGCAAGGAAATAATGAGGGAAGGGGTCAAGGGGAGCGCAATCAATGGAGTTCACACTCAGAGCCGAGTTGTCAAGTTTTGGAACGGGCCCACTGCGCTCCCCTTGGACCCCTTCCCTCTTTATTTCCTTGCACAAAAACAGCCATACTTTCGTGGCTTGTACAGTCGCCCTCAATATGACTTGCAACACGGGAGCGCGTGGCCTTATGAGCTAAAAGATTGCGCATGGCTTCAGCTTACCTTAATTTGCACAGCTAAATGACATTTTCTTATATTGTATCATCCCAAAGTGAGAGAACACCATTTATTTCCAGATGTAAATGCTGGTGGAAGGGGAGACTCCCCTTGTTGGAATGTTGGCTCCAGCAACGTTCTTTTTCATCCAACAAACACTGCTGTAAAGTGCTTCGTAACAGCTGGAATGTATGTGCATAGTGTGCCATTAAAGCGATATTTACCTAGGCAGCGCAACCACAGTAATTTCCATGTAGCTTTCAGGGGCGTAGCCAGAAATTTTTTTCGGGGGGGTTCAACCATACTTTACATATGTTCGTGCGTGCGTTTGTATGTGTGCGTGTATATATACGCAAGCAAAAGTGAAAATTTTGGGGGGGGGGGTGAGGGAGTTGAACCTCCCCCCCCCCCCCCCCCCCCCCCCGTGGCTACCGCCCTTGGTGCCTGTGCAGTGTAAGGGGTTTGCAGAAGAGTAAGGGTATGATCACAAAATGCATACTTAATTAACAACTGTTTCACCAATTCTCCTTTGTGCACAGAAAATCTACAGAAAACACGGCGCTTGCGCAGCTGGGCTAAACATTGCACGAGCCTTACAAGGAATGGGCACATTGCTCAGTTCGCTAATACTTGTAGTAATCGTGCTCTACCGCGGAACAGTTTATTCAAGTTAACTGCTTTGTTATGTCTCTGTTACCTGCACTGTCATGTCTGGCGATACCAGAGAACACAACATTGGTACGTTAATTGCACTGCACCACATTCTAAATGCTCTGTGCAAGTCACCCTTTTTGAAAGCTGGCAAATAGCAATTGAAGGACCCTTTTATCGTTGCTCAAACACGGGAGGAAATGGTGCTACAAACATGTTTCTCTGTGTGCAATGAGCAATTCTCTTGGCTCACTCGTACCGATTTAAATTCCTTCCAGGTGCAGGTCAATGCTTCTCAGGCAAGTCACTATGTGATACGAACTCAGCCAACCAGTGAATGCCTTTCGACAGTGGAGACAGTGGCCTACGCCTTGGCAGCTCTTGAGGAGAAGCCACACCTCCAGGAGGCAAGTTTCTTAACAACTGCTTAACAACTCACAAAATTACGGGAATTAGTTCGATGTATAGGATAATTCTAGGCTTGTGCGAATAGTAAATTTTAGGTCCGAAGCGAATAGTGATTTGGTCGAAGCGAATTTGAATAGTTTGTCACATATTATAAAGAAAAATGAGCATATCTGTCATGACCCAACTAACCAACGAAATATTTTTAGTTGCAATAAGACATATGCATATGTCATTCTTCTTGGTTCAAAAGGAAGTGGAAGCAACTTTGAGTAGTAGCAGGATTTGACTTTTGGTAGAGTGCAAGTGATAACCTGTAAAATATGTTACGTTGTCAAATTTAGTATACTTAGAGCATATAAGCCGGTATAACAAGCTTTGAAACTTAAAAAATGATGAATCGATGTGAGGGTAATTTCAAAATCCCACATAATTAGAAGGATTTCTGCAGCCCCGTATTTTGCAATGTAAATTTGAGTGGATAATTTGAAGTGGCGGTCAGTACCAGCCCGGTTAATTCGAAAACTTTGGGTGCCATGTGCCAATTCCCGATCCCGATTTAGCCACAAATCCGCGGAAACTATGGCCCTTAGGAGACACAAGGCAATGCATTGTAGCGATACTAATGGGTGACAAGTGAAACATCCCAGCCTCGCTGCTGCTAGTGCAAGAAAAAAGCTAAACAAAAGGTGGTCTCGTGGTCAGCTGAAATGTGTGCCTGCAGAAAAGAAGACGTGCTTCACTGCAACACAGCGGTGACACATGGGCAGCATGACGCATGCTTCTCTCAACGTCGGCGCGTCATGATTTTTACCCATTCTTTATGGGAAAATAGAGAAATTAATAAAGGGCGGTCTGGCGGAATTCACGATGCATGCGAACCTCCGATTGGCAGTTGTTCCGGCAATTTGCGTACTTTCACTGCTGACAGAGCACAATACTTGCCTGCAACGCCTACTTCGAAAACTTCAATGATGATGTTTTCCACCCATTCACATCATGATGCGCTGGCGCTGCAAGGAGCAGGTGACATGCTGCCTGCGTGTCACCACTGTGTTGCAGTGAAGCACGTCTTTTTTTTTTTTTCCGCAGGTGCGCATTTTAGTTGACCACGAAACCGTTTTTTTTCCCTTTTTTTTTCTTGCGCTGGCAGCAGCAAGGCCAACCGTTTCCCCGGTTTAATGGTAAATTGGGGCCAGGTATTGCTGGAAAACATAACCCTTGTAGCCGCAAACTAGCAGACACAGCAAACAACCACCTCTGATTACTTCCAGTAATTGAAAGTTCCTTGCATCCCGCTTTTTGTATGTTTGGTTAATTCGAAAACCCGCTTAACTAGATTTTTCACAGTCCCAGTGACTTTGAATTAACGATGTTTTACTGTATGTTCATTTAACCTTGAAGTGGGGCTTCATGGCAGTGCGGATTTCTCCTGGAAAGGTGTATTCACGGTATAGCACATCTCCACAGCAGTGAAACCACCTTTATAAGGGGTTATGTGCGGTTTATATATGTCTATTCATTCATTTCGAATGCTTCGAAACTTCCTAGAATTTAAATTCGTTTCGAAGCGAATTCGAATACTGTAATATTCGTTCGAATATTCGAAGTGCTCAAATATTCGCACAAGCCCAGATAATTCGATATACAACTTTCAATGAAATTATTGTATTTGCGATGCGAATTTGAGCGTGCAATTTGGCTTCATGGCACTGCCTCATGATACCGTAAGGAAGTCAACTTCACAGCAGTGCGGCCGTTTTTTCTTCTTTTTTTTCCCCCGCGGTTTGTAGTTGGGTATGCAGCGGCGGCTAATACGCATGAAAAAAAAATGGCATTGTCGTAAATAGCTCCTCCAAATCTTCATACGCATCTGTGAGTACTCGCCGGGTGCCGGAAGCGTCTAGTCTGCCTGGGCCCTTATGTCATATTTGTTTTTCAATATTATACTCAACATGCTTTTTGGGATGATGTACACAGCGGTGACGTGAGGCTTCTTTCCCCAAGTTTGACTATACTGATTGTAGCCGGCTTTGTGGATACGCAGTGACTATTCTGTGGTCCAGACCACAGAATAGAGTGCAGCTTTATTCTGTGGACCAGACCACAGAATAGAGTGCAGCTTTATTCTGTGGTCCACACAATAAACTTGCGCGCTGTGGGCTGTGCGGAAATGTTATGTAGCCCAAGCAGCCCACCTCTCTTGACGACGGTTTTCTGTCACAAATTGCAAGGGTTCATTCTGTGGTCTGGTCCACAGAACAGGCGCTGTTAATGCCCTCAGAAGGAACTGAACCCACCCCATGAAGACTTCGATTTGCCAACGCTCGAGCTCCCTTGACGACAGCTTCTCTCGCGAATCTCAATATGTGCTCGCCGTTTTGTGAATCGCTATTGAAGACGCGTATGCGTGAAAGATTCCAATGTTTTGACATATTCCAGTATTGATATCAGCCGCAGATAAACTTGTTATTGTGAACGGAAGCAGCAAAACGAAGGCGTATAATGATAACAAATGACAACGGTTCTAAAATTTTGTGAACCTGATCTATCGCGTGCGGAACACTAAAGTCACTTTCACCACAGTACGTTTGTGTCATGTGAAAAAGTGCACAAACATTTGCACGGGAGACTCGAACTTTGAGCAATCCTTCTGAATGGGCGCGGCCATAAATCACCCGTAAAAGAACGCTAATGCCACCGCGAAAAGAAAACAATAATAACAAATGACAGCGTGTATAAAATTTTCTGGCCTTGATCCATCGAGTACGCAACGCTTAAGCCACTTTCGCCGCAGTACACCTGTGTCAAGCAAAAAAAAAAGCGCAGTAAGATTGGCGAGAACCTACTAGTTGTCACTGGACACAGCACACTTTGTCACTTAATTAGATACACTTGCACGCGCCGTATAATTACGAGTACTTGTATGATCGTCAACGTCTGAAAACTTTACAGAAACAGCTAAAATAGCCCCTTGCCAATCTCAGTGCACTTTTTTTGCACGACATTAATGCACTGCGGTGAAAGTGACTGAAGTGTGTCCTGACGCGAGAGATCAGGGCCAGACTATTTTAGTAGTGTCGCCCTCTGTCGTTATGATTCCCTTCTCGCGGTGGCGTTGACGCTGTTCTTAAGGAGATCTGTGGCTGTGTTCGCACAATCGTGGGGATCGCTCAAAATTTGAGACTCCCGTGACTTAGTGCACATTTTCTTTTTTGCATGACACAGATGTACTGTGGTGAAAGTGACTCAAGTGTTCCGCTCTCGATAGATTAGGTCCAGAAATTTTTAGAACCGCTGTCATTTGTTATTATACGCCTTCTTTTTGCTGCTTCACTTCACGACAAGTTTACCTGCTTTGGCATGTCAGACCAGCAAGCATGCCAAAGGTGGGCTTCGCCTTCGTATTTCGAACCTTTCACGCATAAGCGTCTTCCATCTCGCGTACTATGCCCGGACATGGCCTCCTTGGTCCGAACTTATTCACAAAGCTGTGAGCGAATATTGCGATTCGCGAGAGATTCTGTGAATTAGACCACAGAATAAACCCTACCAATTTGTGAGAGAAACCCGTCGTCAAGAGAGGTGGGCTGTTTGGGCTACAGCGATGTCTGGTGCGCACGGTCCACACAGCACAAGTCTAGGGTGGCTCTAACAAGTCTCTTTGGTGTGGTCCACAAAATAAAGCTGCACTTTATTTTGTGGTCTAGTTCACAGAACAAAGCTGCAGTTTACCCTGTGGTCTGGTCCACAGAATAGATTGGGACTCTATTCTGTGGTCTGGTGCGCAGAAACCGTCGTCAAGAGAGGTGGGCTGCTTGGGCTACAGAACATTTCAGCACAGCCACAGAGCGAAAGTTTATTGTGTGGTCCAAGAATAAA